>NC_060177.1:35752146-36078812 GCF_021184085.1 Oncorhynchus gorbuscha | reverse complement strand
TCTCTGCTACCGCATGGTAAGCGGTAACAGAGCGCCAAGTCTAGGTCCAAGAGGCTTCTAAACAGCTTCCACACCCAAGCCATAAGACTCCTGAACACCTAATCAGACTATTTGCATCCCCCCCCCGCCTCTTTTACACTGCTGCTACTCTCTGTTGTTATCATCTATGCATAGTCACTTTAATTACTCTACCAACATGTACATATTACCTCAACTAACCGGTGCCCCAACACATTGACTCTGTACCAGTACCCCCTGTATATAGTCTCACTATTGTTATTTTACTGCTGCTCTTTAACTACTTGTTACTTTTATTTCTCATTCTTGTCGGTATTTATTTATATATTTTTTAAACTGCATTGTTGGTTAGGGGCTCGTTAGTAAGCATTTCACTGCAAGGTCTACCTGTTGTATTCAGGGAATGTGACTAATACAATTTGATTTGAAACCAAGACAAAACACTTCGGCCTGAATGCCAAGCATCACGTCTGGAGGAAACCTGGCACCATCCTTATTCTAATACTAATCAGGATTGAGGGATAGATGAATGAAGCAAAGTACAGAGAAATCCTTGATGAAGTCCTGAGCGCTCTGGAGCAGGTTCTCAGACTGGGGGGCGAAGGTTCACCTTCCAACAGGATAATGACACTAAGCACACAGCCAAGATAACGCAGGAGTGGCTTCGGGAGAACGCTTTGTCTGCTGAATCTTTTAAGCAGGAAAACAGGATAACAAAAACCTCGACATTTGGCATTGACCCACAAAAACATGTAATCAAGCACAAACTCATTTTCGCAAGCACATGACCGTGGAAATAGCACCGCTGTCAAGAGAACACATCAACAGTGTTTATCATTATGCCCTGATAATTAGGTTTTCAATAACCCAGCATAACCACCTCTTAAAAAGAACCTAAAAGTAACAGCCACCCAGGAGTTGTTTATGTGGGATTATGTTAATCAGACATCATGTTGCTACAGCATATTTCAGGGTCATGTTATATGATACACACGGTTCAACTGAAATAGGCACACAGAAACACAGTGGAATCATATCCATATTCAAACTTTGACCAAAATCTATATTTTTTTATTGCGTTCTCATTTTTTTGTTGGTCTTTTTTCAAATATGAGAAGTGGCTTCTCTTATTTATTCCTATTTTTATTGTATGCTTCTTATTATATTTCCACTTACAGGATTCACTACACAGAGGATAATACTGTATGTCCCACTTGTGAAAATCAACAGAGTTAAAGTTAAAAGCCTACATTTTCATAGTAACTAAAACTAGACCTACGTGTGAAATGTGTTTTTACGCGTTCAAAGAACATCATTGCCACATCATTGCTAAAGGTGATGAGAGGCAATCTCAATGAGCGAGCCACTCAACCTCTCTCATAGGCATAAATTGGTGAAATAGCCCCCTCTCTCCCATATGATCAGCCTCTGAATATAACCTGCTCAAACCTAATTCCAGCATAATAGCATCCCTCTGTCAGCTATCAGTGGTAATTCATGTAAATCATACATGACAATGAGGTGTACCGCCACTATGCCATAGTTACAACCCTGTAGGCACCAGACATATTTCCGATACCATAACTTTTGTCATCCTATCATTGATCTATGAAAAACAGTTCATTTCCTTCTCTGCATTTCCAAAATGTACATTTCTGCTTAGCATCACCTACTTCTGCTGTCAGGCCCAGATCTGTTTCACCTGTTCCTGTGATGGTCTCCACCCCCTCCAGGTGTCGCTTATTTCCCCCAGCGTATTTATCCCCGTGTTTCCTGTCTCTCTGTGCCAGTTCGTCTTGTATGTTCGTCAAGTCAACCAGTGTCTTTTTCCCGTATCCCTTTTTCCTATTCTCTTTTTGATTGTCTACCCGGTTTAGAACCCTGTCTGACTCTGGACTGCTTTCCCACCTGCCTGATCATCCTGTCTGCCCTGACCTTGATTCTGCCTCCCCTTCGGTACCTTTTGAACTATTTTGCCTGTCCACTACCATTCTCTTGCCTTATTGGATGAATAAATATTGTAAAACTCCAACCATCTGCCTCCTGTGTCTGCATCCGGATCTCGCCTTGTGCCATGATATCTGCCTTGAATACGGATGGTTTTTATCATCTTTGCACCACTGACATTGGGGAACAGATGGATATGTTCTTTGACAGCGCAGGGCGACTGACCAATGGTTAAAGCCAATTTTAGTACATCGACCACTGAGTGTGGATGGATATTAAAATGCAGACTTCAGTCAGAGGACCCTGGTATCTGAGATCACAGGACGGGTCCCTGCCGCTTCTGTCCCTCTTATTAGTCACATCCTCGCCAGATGTCATCTCACTGCTCAAGTGGAGCCTTTTAACACGAGGCATGGATCTGTCACCATCTGGGGTCATTGGCTCAAATGAGAGAAAAGGGGGAGGAGAGAGAGAACCAGCAACAGGGGGAAAGGAGAGCAAAGAGCTTTTTAAAATGTCAGGCTTGAGAATTAATCTGTATCTGTGAAACTATTTGATGTTTTGCGCATACCACCATGATTAAAAAACAGAGAGGAAAAGCTCTCCCTGGACTGGCCCTTGATGCACAGTTCCATCATTTATAATGCGACAGCAGTAATGACTCCGGAGTACACAGACACAGTCCATTAACAGCGAAGCACGGTTTGTGTTCGATCTACACCCTACCAACAGGAGCAAGACACCTGGTGAGAATCTCACATATTGATTGTGTGAAGAGAAGAGGCTCACTGAGCAGTTGACTTGACAGCTCCCCAAACGGGTCCATAGTTGGACTGGATTCAAATGGGTCTCAAGATTTAAAGGGCTGAGGAAGACTCGCAGCAAAGAGTATCAAACACAGACACTGTTTGGGGACTGAAGGGACCTCTACACAACAACAACTGCCCATGGGACAATGTATGGGCAGTGGTTGTTGGTGGAAAAATTACCCAATTGTCATTCTTGAGTAAAAGTAAAGATATCTTAATATTAAAATGACTCAAGTAAAAGTGAAAGTCACCCAGTAAAATCATACTTTAGTAAAAGTCTAAAGGTATTTTGTTTTAAATATACTTAAGCATCAAAAGTATGAATCATTTATTATTATTATTATTATATTATTATTATTATTTTACATTCCTTATATTAAGCAAATTTTTATTCGGTGCCATTTTCTTGTTTTTTTTATTCACGGCTAGCCAGGGGCACACTAACACGCAGACATAATTTACAAACTTTAGGATGTGTTTAGTGAGTCCGCCAGATCAGAGGCAGTAGGGATGACCAGGGATTATTGATAAGTGTGTGAATTAGACCATTTTCCTGTCCTGCTAAGCATTCAAAATGTAACGAGTACTTTTGGGGGTCAGGGAAAATGTATGGTGTAAAAAGTACTTTTATTTTCTTTTGGAATGCAGTGAAGCAAAAGTTGTCAAAAATATAAATACTAAAAAAGGGAAATGCTTATGTTCCTAGTTCCTATCAATCAATACAGTAAATTATGCACAATTATCCTTCCAGATCCCTCTGTCCTACAGTATCATAAACCTCTGCAGTGTTGCGCTGGAACATTTAAAAATTAGGAAGATTTAATATTAGCAACAAAAAATAAAATACCATAATGACATTGATAATTACCTCTGTGTGAAATATCAAACAATATCAAACACTTTGACGTTTAACAGTCTTGTTTTGTATTGTGAACTTATGTGGTTAAAACTAGAGATCTAGATACTTGGCTACATGCGTAGTGGCAACTCTGCCGAATGTGTGTACGACTGAGCCTGTAATCCTCCCACTCACATTTTGAAGAAAGAAAATCAAAACATCAACTCCCTCTGACTAGGACACCTGCCTGACTGAGTTTGCTTTTATGTACCAATTGGAATTGGATACGATTAAAGCCCCCCTCTGTGTTTAATCATCTCCTTTCTTCTCTATACCTCCCACTGCTGTTGACAGATCAACCTGAACCTGAGATTGGGTGGGAGATGATAGGAGGTGCTCTTTCTTTGTCAGCATTCTCCATGTGCTGTAGATGAATATTCTATATGCCCACGTATCCGCCTACGAGATGTTATTACCTTCTTCTGGTCTATGCATTGGAAACACTCAAATATGAACAAAGGAAGAGACATTGAGAATACAGCAGGAGATGTACATCGGCAGAGAGCATTGTTGCTGGAGTCAACTAATAAACCACAATCTCAAACCTACAGCAATCCTCTCACCTCCCTGAGGTGAAGAGGGGTACATGATAGATAAAATGATACATTCCTATATACTCAGCAGTGTTTGGCCCCCCGGTCCAGATTCCGTATTGATGTTGCTGTAGATCGGTGCAGACAAATAACGCATGTTGCTTGGACGCAACAAGATTCTAAAATGCACAACGTCTACTTCATGCAAGAGAAAAAAATTTAACCCCCTCTATACTGCAGTAATCCTTCATTCGAGGTGTCCTTACCTCTGTGTAGTAGACTGTGCTGTAGGAGAGAAATGCTCAAAGTTCTCCAAAAGAGCTTCTGCACCAGGAACTGTCTGTGTGTATCAACCTGCTGCTGCTGTCTGGGAGGCTGTGTAAGCAGCACACCCACATATATATACACACTCACTGGAGGATATGGGAGTGATAAAGGGGCTCCTCATCTGATCAGGGAGACTCTGGAAGTGCAGAGCGCTCCTCCACTAAGGCATTTTCAGAAGCGGGGGACACAAGGGGGGGATTGGAAAAGGTGGGGGGGATTTTTGATGTGATATCTTGGCATGGTCTTCCATATATCTCAAACAGATCATGTGTTTACAGAATGTGTCTATATTTTCTAATTGGATGTTGGTGAATGTTTGTTTTCATGTGTGCATAATGGTTGTGTGTGTGTGTGTGTGTGTGTGTGTGTGTGTGTGTGTGTGTGTGTGTGTGTGTGTGTGTGTGTGTGTGTGTGTGTGTGTGTGTGTGTGTGTGTGTGTGTGTGTGTGTGTGTGTGTGTGTGTGTGTGTGTGTGTGTGTGTGTGTGTGTGTGTGTGTGTGTGTGTGTGTGTGTTCACATGAAAGAGGAGGAGAGAGCCTGTCAGGGTTTAATCACTGAAGGGCTTTGTTATATTGCAACAATGTTGCCAATTTCACACTCATCCACATTGTTATGGTCATTATCCTCATTCTGAGTGGGGAAGAGGGTGGAAGAAGGATAGCATGTAATGCCTTCAATTTGAAATGTATCTAACAATACTTATTTTATATTCTCATTCAAATGTCACATTCTGTTCCTACTGCACATTTTTAAATGAGCCATCCATCAATGTGTAACTTTTCCAGGATTTGGCACACACAGTGTCCCAGCAGCAGGTGCTGCTAACTCAGCACCACGTAGACCTCCATTCGGTTCATGTTTGCAACAAATGACCCATTTTGGCTCAGAACAAACAAGGGGAGAGATGATGCCACCAAAGTTGTCGTTCTCTCACCCTGTCATGTTTTGTCATTGATTATCATGTCTTGTCCCTGTGCTTCCCCTTCTATTCGTTTCCCTCTGCTGGTCTTATTAGGTTCTTTCCCTCTTTCTATCCCTCTCTCTCCCCCTCCCTCTCTCACTCTCTCGCTCTCTCTTCTCTCTATCGTTCCGTTCCTGCTCCCAGCTGTTCCTATTCCCCTAATCAATCATTTAGTCTTCCCACACCTGTTCCTTATCTTTTCCCCTGATTAGAGTCCCTATTTCTTCCCTTGTTTTCCGTTCCTGTCCTGTCGGATCCTTGTCTATTATTCACCGTGCTGTGTCTATGTATTGCCCTGTCGTGTCGTGTTTCCCTCAGATGCTGCGTGGTGAGCAGGTGTCTGAGTCTGCTACGTTCAAGTGCCTTCCCGAGGCAACCTGCAGTTCTTGATCAAGTCTCCAGTCTGTTCTCGTCATTACGAGTAGTATTATGCCTTTTGTTTGTAAAATAACTTTACTGGATTAAAAACTCTGTTACGCCAAGTCGCTTTTGGGTCCTCATTCACCTGCATAACAGAAGGATCCGACCAAGGAATGGACCCAGCGACTACAGATGCTCGTAACACTGCCGTCGAGATCCAAGGAGCCATGCTCGGCAGACACGAGCAGGAATTGTCTGCTGCTCGCCATGCCGTGGAGAACCTGGCCGCTCAGGTTTCCGACCTCTCTGGACAGTTCCAGAGTCTTCGTCTCGTGCCACCTGTTACTTCCTGGCCTGCCGAGCCTCCGGAACCTAGGGTTAATAACCCACCTTGCTACTCCGGGCAGCCCACGGAGTGCCGCTCCTTTCTCACCCAGTGTGATATTGTGTTCTCTCTCCAACCCAACACATACTCTAGCGAGAGAGCTCGGGTTGCTTACGTCATTTCACTCCTTACTGGCCGGGCTCGAGAGTGGGGCACAGCTATCTGGGAGGCAAGGGCTGATTGTTCTAACAATTACCAGAACTTTAAAGAGGAGATGATTCGGGTTTTTGACCGTTCAGTTTTTGGTAGGGAGGCTTCTAGGGCCCTGGCTTCCCTATGCCAAGGTGATCTATCCATAACGGATTACTCTAAAGAGTTTCGCACTCTTGCTGCCTCTAGTGACTGGAACGAGCCGGCGCTGCTCGCTCGTTTTCTGGAGGGACTCCACGCAGTGGTCAAAGATGAGATTCTCTCTCGGGAGGTTCCTTCCAGTGTGGACTCTTTGATTGCTCTAGCCATCCGCATAGAACGACGGGTAGATCTTCGTCACCAAGCTCGTGGAAGAGAGCTCGCGTCAACGGTGTTTCCCTGCTCCGCATCGCAACCATCTCCCTCCTCTGGCTCAGAGACTGAGCCCATGCAGCTGGGAGGTATTTGCATCTCGACCAAGGAGAGGGAACGGAGGATCACCAACCGCCTGTGCCTCTATTGCGGATTTGATGGACATTTTGTCAATTCATGTCCAGTAAAGGCCAGAGCTCATCAGTAAGCGGAGGGCTACTGGTGAGCGCTACTACTCAGGTCTCTTCATCTAGATCCTGTACTACTATGTCGGTCCATCTACGCTGGACCGGTTCGGGTGCTACATGCAGTGCCTTGATTGACTCTGGGGCTGAGGGTTGTTTCATGGACGAAGCATGGGCTCGGAAACATGACATTCCTTTCAGACAGTTAGACAAGCCTACGCCCATGTTTGCCTTAGATGGTAGTCATCTTCCCAGTATCAGATTTGAGACACTACCTTTAACTCTCACAGTATCTGGTAACCACAGTGAGACTATTTCTTTTTTGATTTTTCGTTCACCTTTTACACCTGTTGTTTTGGGTCATCCCTGGCTAGTATGTCATAATCCTTCTATTAATTGGTCTAGTAATTCTATCCTATCCTGGAACGTTTCTTGTCATGTGAAGTGTTTAATGTCTGCCATCCCTCCCATTTCTTCTGTCCCTACTTCTCAGGAGGAACCTGGCGATTTGACAGGAGTGCCGGAGGAATATCATGATCTGCGCACGGTCTTCAGTCGGTCCCGAGCCAACTCCCTTCCTCCTCACCGGTCGTATGATTGTAGTATTGATCTCCTTCCGGGGACCACTCCTCCTCGGGGTAGACTATACTCTCTGTCGGCTCCCGAACGTAAGGCTCTCGAGGATTATTTATCTGTGTCTCTTGACGCCGGTACCATAGTGCCTTCTTCCTCTCCGGCCGGGGCGGGGTTCTTTTTGTTAAGAAGAAGGACGGTACTCTGCGCCCCTGCGTGGATTATCGAGGGCTGAATGACATAACGGTTAAGAATCGTTATCCGCTTCCCCTTATGTCATCAGCCTTCGAGATTCTGCAGGGAGCCAGGTGCTTTACTAAGTTGGACCTTCGTAACGCTTACCATCTCGTGCGCATCAGAGAGGGGGACGAGTGGAAAACGGCATTTAACACTCCGTTAGGGCATTTTGAGTACCGGGTTCTGCCGTTTGGTCTCGCCAATGCGCCAGCTGTTTTTCAGGCATTAGTTAATGATGTTCTGAGAGACATGCTGAACATCTTTGTTTTTGTCTATCTTGACGATATCCTGATTTTTTCACCGTCACTCGAGATTCATGTTCAGCACGTTCGACGTGTTCTACAGCGCCTTTTAGAGAATTGTCTCTACGTAAAGGCTGAGAAGTGCTCTTTTCATGTCTCCTCCGTTACTTTTCTCGGTTCCGTTATTTCCGCTGAAGGCATTCAGATGGATTCCGCTAAGGTCCAAGCTGTCAGTGATTGGCCCGTTCCAAGGTCACGTGTCGAGTTGCAGCGCTTTTTAGGTTTCTCTAATTTCTATCGGCGTTTCATTCGTAATTTCGGTCAAGTTGCTGCCCCTCTCACAGCTCTTACTTCTGTCAAGACGTGTTTTAAGTGGTCCGGTTCCGCCCATGGAGCTTTTGATCTTCTAAAAGAACGTTTTACGTCCGCTCCTATCCTCGTTACTCCTGACGTCACTAGACAATTCATTGTCGAGGTTGACGCTTCAGAGGTAGGCGTGGGAGCCATTCTATCCCAGCGCTTCCAGTCTGACGATAAGGTTCATCCTTGCGCTTATTTTTCTCATCGCCTGTCGCCATCTGAGCGCAACTATGATGTGGGTAACCGTGAACTGCTCGCCATCCGCTTAGCCCTAGGCGAATGGCGACAGTGGTTGGAGGGGGCGACCGTTCCTTTTGTCGTTTGGACAGACCATAAGAACCTTGAGTACATCCGTTCTGCCAAACGACTTAATGCCCGTCAAGCTCGTTGGGCGTTGTTTTTCGCTCGTTTCGAGTTTGTGATTTCTTACCGTCCGGGTAGCAAAAACACCAAGCCTGATGCCTTATCCCGTCTGTTTAGTTCTTCTGTGGCTTCTACTGATCCCGAGGGATTCTTCCTTATGGGCGTGTTGTCGGGTTGACAGTCTGGGGAATTGAAAGACAGGTTAAGCAAGCACTCACGCACACTGCGTCGCCGCGCGCTTGTCCTAGTAACCTCCTTTTCGTTCCTGTTTCCACTCGTCTGGCTGTTCTTCAGTGGGCTCACTCTGCCAAGTTAGCTGGTCATCCCGGTGTTCGAGGCACTCTTGCGTCTATTCGCCAGCGCTTTTGGTGGCCGACTCAGGAGCGTGACACGCGCCGTTCGTGGCTGCTTGTTCGGACTGCGCGCAGACTAAGTCGGGTAACTCTCCTCCTGCCGGTCGTCTCAGACCGCTCCCCATTCCTTCTCGACCATGGTCTCACATCGCCCTAGACTTCATTACCGGTCTGCCTTTGTCTGCGGGGAAGACTGTGATTCTTACGGTTGTCGATATGTTCTCTAAGGCGGCACATTTCATTCCCCTCGCTAAGCTTCCTTCCGCTAAGGAGACGGCACAAATCATCATCGAGAATGTGTTCAGAATTCATGGCCTCCCGTTAGACGCCGTTTCAGACAGAGGCCCGCAATTCACGTCACAGTTTTGGAGGGAGTTCTGTCGTTTGATTGGTGCGTCCGTCAGTCTCTCTTCCGGGTTTCATCCCCAGTCTAACGGTCAAGCAGAGAGGGCCAATCAGACGATTGGTCGCATACTACGCAGCCTTTCTTTCAGAAACCCTGCGTCTTGGGCAGAACAGCTCCCCTGGGCAGAATACGCTCACAACTCGCTTCCTTCGTCTGCTACCGGGTTATCTCCGTTTCAGAGTAGTCTGGGTTACCAGCCTCCTCTGTTCTCATCCCAGCTTGCCGAGTCCAGCGTTCCCTCCGCTCAAGCGTTTGTCCAACGTTGTGAGCGCACCTGGAGGAGGGTGAGGTCTGCACTTTGCCGTTACAGGGCACAGACTGTGAGAGCCGCCAATAAACGCAGGATTAAGAGTCCAAGGTATTGTTGCGGCCAGAGAGTGTGGCTTTCCACTCGCAACCTTCCTCTTACGACAGCTTCTCGTAAGTTGACTCCGCGGTTCATTGGTCCGTTCCGTGTCTCCCAGGTCGTCAATCCTGTCGCTGTGCGACTGCTTCTTCCGCGACATCTTCGTCGCGTCCATCCTGTCTTCCATGTCTCCTGTGTCAAGCCCTTTCTTCGCACCCCCGTTCGTCTTCCCTCCCCCTCCCGTCCTTGTCGAGAGCGCACCTATTTACAAGGTACGTAAGATCATGGACATGCGTTCTCGGGGACGGGGTCACCAATACTTAGTGGATTGGGAGGGTTACGGTCCTGAGGAGAGGAGTTGGGTTCCGTCTCGGGACGTGCTGGACCGTTCACTTATTGATGATTTCCTCCGTTGCCGCCAGGATTCCTCCTCGAGTGCGCCAGGAGGCGCTCGGTGAGTGGGGGGGTACTGTCATGTTTTGTCATTGATTATCATGTCTTGTCCCTGTGCTTCCCCTTCTATTCGTTTCCCTCTGCTGGTCTTATTAGGTTCTTTCCCTCTTTCTATCCCTCTCTCTCCCCCTCCCTCTCTCACTCTCTCGCTCTCTCTTCTCTCTATCGTTCCGTTCCTGCTCCCAGCTGTTCCTATTCCCCTAATCAATCATTTAGTCTTCCCACACCTGTTCCTTATCTTTTCCCCTGATTAGAGTCCCTATTTCTTCCCTTGTTTTCCGTTCCTGTCCTGTCGGATCCTTGTCTATTATTCACCGTGCTGTGTCTATGTATTGCCCTGTCGTGTCGTGTTTCCCTCAGATGCTGCGTGGTGAGCAGGTGTCTGAGTCTGCTACGTTCAAGTGCCTTCCCGAGGCAACCTGCAGTTCTTGATCAAGTCTCCAGTCTGTTCTCGTCATTACGAGTAGTATTATGCCTTTTGTTTGTAAAATAACTTTACTGGATTAAAAACTCTGTTTTCGCCAAGTCGCTTTTGGGTCCTCATTCACCTGCATAACACACCCTTTGTGATCAGTAGCCCTCCATTCTTCCTCCACTTTCCCGGGTAATCAATAAGACCGGAGTCAATGTAAATGCTGCATGCCTGGTAATGGATGGCACATAGAGGTTCAGGTTGACATTTGATGTCCGTTTAATAGTCTCTAGTGTGGATTGGTATGTGTTCTGGTCTAAACAGAATCTCATTGAAATATCGTAAAATGCTAAAGAGATAAGTAATCTCAACAACAACAAAAGCATGGTTATTGTTATTATTATGAATGGGGAAATGACATTGACAAGTGGTAGTTCAGGGCAACGTTGACAGTTGACAGGAATGAGCAATCAAGTCGGAGAACAAAATATGGTTATTACAATGTAAAGTGACGTCAAATCAAATGTTATTGTTCACATACACATGGTTAGCAGATGTTATTGCGAGTGTAGTGAAATGCTTGTGCTTCTAGTTCTGACAGTGAGAGTGGCATTGGCAAGGGGCTATCGATGGTATAAAATACAGTATATACCGTGCCTTGCGAAAGTATTCGGCCCCCTTGAACTTTGCGACCTTTTGCCACATTTCAGGCTTCAAACAAAGATATAAAACTGTATTTTTTTGTGAAGAATCAACAACAAGTGGGACACAATCATGAAGTGGAACGACACTTTTTTCACAAATCATAAACTGAAAAATTGGGCGTGCAAAATTATTCAGACCCTTTATTTTCAGTGCAGCAAACTCTCTCCAGGAGTTCAGTGAGGATCTCTGAATGATCCAATGTTGACCTAAATGACTAATGATGATAAATACAATCCACCTGTGTGTAATCAAGTCTCCGTATAAATGCATCTGCACTGTGATAGTCTCAGAGGTCCGTTAAAAGCACAGAGAGCATCATGAAGAACAAGGAACACACCAGGCAGGTGCGAGATACTGTTGTGAAGAAGTTTAAAGCCGGATTTGGATACAAAAATATTTCCCAAGCTTTAAACATCCCAAGGAGCACTGTGAAAGCGATAATATTGAAATGGAAGGAGTATCAGACCACTGCAAATCTACCAAGACCTGGCCGTCCCTCTAAACTTTCAGCTCATACAAGGAGAAGACTGATCAGAGATGCAGCCAAGAGGCCCATGATCACTCTGGATGAACTGCAGTGATCTACAGCTGAGGTGGGAGACTCTGTCCATAGGACAACAATCAGTCGTATATTGCACAAATCTGGCCTTTATGGAAGAGTGGCAAGAAGAAAGCCATTTCTTAAATATATCCATAAAAAGTGTCGTTTAAAGTTTGCCACAAGCCACCTGGGAGACACACCAAACATGTGGAAGAAGGTGCTCTGGTCAGATGAAACCAAAATTGAACTTTTTGGCAACAATGCAAAACGTTATGTTTGGCGTAAAAGTAACACAGCTCATCACCCTGAACACACAATCCCCACTGTAAAACATGGTAGTGGCAGCATCATGGTTTGGGCCTGCTTTTATTCAACAGGGACAGGGAAGATGGTTAAAATTGATGGGAAGATGGATGGAGCCAAATACAGGACCATTCTGGAAGAAAACCTGATGGAGTCTGCAAAAGACCTGAGACTGGGACGGAGATTTGTCTTCCAACAAGACAATTATCCAAAACATAAAGCAAAATCTACAATGGAATGGTTAAAAAATAAACATATCCAGGTGTTAGAATTGTCATGTTTTGTCTTATATTGTCTTGTCATTTTGCTTTTCCTTCTGTTCGTTTTCCCCCTGCTGGTCTTTTTAGGTTCGTTCCCCTTTTTCTCTCTCTCTTCTCTCTATTGTTCCGTTCCTGCTCCCAGCTGTTCCTATTCCCCTAATCAATCATTTAGTCTTCCCACACCTGTTCCCTATCTTTTCCCCTGATTAGAGTCCCTATTTCTCCCCTTGTTTTCCGTTTCTGCCCTGTCGGATCCTTGTATATTGTTCACCGTGCTGTGTCTTTGTATCGCCCTGTCGTGTCGTGTTTCCCTCAGATGCTGCGTGGTGAGCAGTTGTCTGAGTCTGCTACGGTCAAGTGCCTTCCCGAGGCAACCTGCAGTACATGATCGAGTCTCCAGTCTGTTCTCGTCATTACGAGTGGAATTGTTCTTTATGCTTTATTTACCGCTCCGAATTGTCTAGGAGTATTGAATATTTACTTTACTGGATTAAAGACTCTGTTTTCGCCAAGTCGCTTTTGGGTCCTCATTCACCTGCATAACAGAAGGATCCGACCAAGGAATGGACCCAGCGACTACAGACGCTCGTAACACTGCCGTCGAGATCCAAGGAGCCATGCTCGGCAGACACGAGCAGGAATTGTCTGCTGCTCGCCATGCCGTGGAGAACCTGACCACTCAGGTTTCCGACCTCTCTGGACAGTTCCAGAGTCTTCGTCTCGTGCCACCTGTTACTTCCTGGCCTGCCGAGCCTCCGGAACCTAGGGTTAATAACCCACCTTGCTACTCCGGGCAGCCCACGGAGTGCCGCTCCTTTCTCACCCAGTGTGATATTGTGTTCTCTCTCCAACCCAACACATACTCTAGAGAGAGAGCTCGGGTTGCTTACGTCATTTCACTCCTTACTGGCCGGGCTCGAGAGTGGGGCACAGCTATCTGGGAGGCAAGGGCTGATTGCTCTAACAATTACCAAGAGGAGCTCTTTCTCTAGAGAGAGAGGAGATGATTCGGGTTTTTGACCGTTCAGTTTTTGGTAGGGAGGCTTCTAGGGCCCTGGCTTCCCTATGCCAAGGTGATGGATCCATAACGGATTACTCTATTGAGTTTCGCACTCTTGCTGCCTCTAGTGACTGGAACGAGCCGGCGCTGCTCGCTCGTTTTCTGGAGGGACTCCACGCAGTGGTTAAAGATGAGATTCTCTCCCGGGAGGTTCCTTCAAGTGTGGACTCTTTGATTGCTCTCGCCATCCGCATAGAACGACGGGTAGATTTTCGTCACCAGGCTCGTGGAGGAGAGCTCGCGTCAACGGTGTTTCCCTGCTCCGCATCGCAACCATCTCCCTCCTCTGGCTCAGAGACTGAGCCCATGCAGCTGGGAGGTATTCGCATCTCGACTAAGGAGAGGGAACGGAGGATCACCAACCGCCTGTGCCTCTATTGCGGACTTGCTGGACATTTTGTTAATTCATGTCCAGTAAAAGCCAGAGCTCATCAGTAAGCGGAGGGCTACTGGTGAGCGCTACTACTCAGGTCTCTCCATCTAGATCCTGTACTACTTTGTCGGTCCATCTACGCTGGACCGTTCGGGTGCTACATGCAGTGCCTTGATAGACTCTGGGGCTGAGGGTTGTTTCATGGACGAAGCATGGGCTCGGAAACATGACATTCCTTTCAGAGAGTTAGACAAGCCTACGCCCATGTTCGCCTTAGATGGTAGTCATCTTCCCAGTATCAGATTTGAGACACTACCTTTAACCCTCACAGTATCTGGTAACCACAGTGAGACTATTTCTTTTTTGATTTTTCGTTCACCTTTTACACTTGTTGTTTTGGGTCATCCCTGGCTAGTATGTCATAATCCTTCTATTAATTGGTCTAGTAATTCTATCCTATCCTGGAACGTTTCTTGTCATGTGAAGTGTTTAATGTCTGCCATCCCTCCCGTTTCTTCTGTCCCCACTTCTCAGGAGGAACCTGGCGATTTGACAGGAGTGCCGGAGGAATATCATGATCTGCGCACGGTCTTCAGTCGGTCCCGAGCCAACTCCCTTCCTCCTCACCGGTCGTATGATTGTAGTATTGATCTCCTTCCGGGGACCACTCCTCCTCGGGGTAGACTATACTCTCTGTCGGCTCCCGAACGTAAGGCTCTCGAGGATTATTTGTCTGTGTCTCTTGACGCCGGTACCATAGTGCCTTCTTCCTCTCCGGCCGGGGCGGGGTTTTTTTTTTGTTAAGAAAAAGGACGGTATTCTGCGCCCCTGCGTCGATTATCGAGGGCTGAATGACATAACGGTTAAGAATCGTTATCCGCTTCCCCTTATGTCATCAGCCTTCGAGATTCTGCAGGGAGCCAGGTGCTTTACTAAGTTGGACCTTCGTAACGCTTACCATCTCGTGCGCATCAGAGAGGGGGACGAGTGGAAAACGGCGTTTAACACTCCGTTAGGGCATTTTGAGTACCGGGTTCTGCCGTTTGGTCTCGCCAATGCGCCAGCTGTTTTTCAGGCATTAGTTAATGATGTTCTGAGAGACATGCTGAACATCTTTGTTTTTGTCTATCTTGACAATATCCTGATTTTTTCACCGTCACTCGAGATTCATGTTCAGCACGTTCGACGTGTCCTACAGCGCCTTTTAGAGAATTGTCTCTACGTGAAGGCTGAGAAGTGCTCTTTTCATGTCTCCTCCGTTACTTTTCTCAGTTCCGTTATTTCCGCTGAAGGCATTCAGATGGATTCCGCTAAGGTCCAAGCTGTCAGTGATTGGCCCGTTCCAAGGTCACGTGTCGAGTTGCAGCGCTTTCTAGGTTTCGCTAATTTCTATCGGCGTTTCATTCGTAATTTCGGTCAAGTTGCTGCCCCTCTCACAGCTCTTACTTCTGTCAAGACGTGTTTTAAGTGGTCCGGTTCCGCCCAGGGAGCTTTTGATCTTCTAAAAGAACGTTTTACGTCCGCTCCTATCCTCGTTACTCCTGACGTCACTAGACAATTCATTGTCGAGGTTGATGCTTCAGAGGTAGGCGTGGGAGCCATTCTATCCCAGCGCTTTCAGTCTGACGATAAGGTTCATCCTTGCGCTTATTTTTCTCATCACCTGTCGCCATCTGAACGCAACTATGATGTGGGTAACCGCGAACTGCTCGCCATCCGCTTAGCCCTAGGCGAATGGCGACAGTGGTTGGAGGGGGCGACCGTTCCTTTTGTCGTTTGGACAGACCATAAGAACCTTGAGTACATCCGTTCTGCCAAACGACTTAATGCTCGTCAAGCTCGTTGGGCGTTGTTTTTCGCTCGTTTCGAGTTTGTGATTTCTTACCGTCCGGGTAGCAAGAACACCAAGCCTGATGCCTTATCCCGTCTTTTTAGTTCTTCTGTGGCTTCTACTGATCCCGAGGGATTCTTCCTTATGGGCGTGTTGTCGGGTTGACAGTCTGGGGAATTGAAAGACAGGTTAAGCAAGCACTCACGCACACTGCGTCGCCGCGCGCTTGTCCTAGTAACCTTCTTTTCGTTCCTGTTTCCACTCGTCTGGCTGTTCTTCAGTGGGCTCACTCTGCCAAGTTAGCTGGTCATCCCGGTGTTCGAGGCACTCTTGCGTCTATTCGCCAGCGCTTTTGGTGGCCGACTCAGGAGCGTGACACGCGCCGTTTCGTGGCTGCTTGTTCAGACTGCGCGCAGACTAAGTCAGGTAACTCTCCTCCTGCCGGTCGTCTCAGACCGCTCCCCATTCCTTCTCGACCATGGTCTCACATCGCCCTAGACTTCATTACCGGTCTGCCTTTGTCTGCGGGGAAGACTGTGATTCTTACGGTTGTCGATAGGTTCTCTAAGGCGGCACATTTCATTCCCCTCGCTAAACTTCCTTCCGCTAAGGAGACGGCACAAATCATCATCGAGAATGTGTTCAGAATTCATGGCCTCCCGTTAGACGCCGTTTCAGACAGAGGCCCGCAATTCACGTCACAGTTTTGGAGGGAGTTCTGTCGTTTGATTGGTGCGTCCGTCAGTCTCTCTTCCGGGTTTCATCCCCAGTCTAACGGTCAAGCAGAGAGGGCCAATCAGACGATTGGTCGCATACTACGCAGCCTTTCTTTCAGAAACCCTGCGTCTTGGGCAGAACAGCTCCCCTGGGCAGAATACGCTCACAACTCGCTTCCTTCGTCTGCTACCGGGTTATCTCCGTTTCAGAGTAGTCTGGGTTACCAGCCTCCTCTGTTCTCATCCCAGCTTGCCGAGTCCAGCGTTCCCTCCGCTCAAGCGTTTGTCCAACGTTGTGAGCGCACCTGGAGGAGTGTGAGGTCTGCACTTTGCCGTTACAGGGCACAGACTGTGAGAGCCGCCAATAAACGCAGGATTAAGAGTCCAAGGTATTGTTGCGGCCAGAGAGTGTGGCTTTCCACTCGCAACCTTCCTCTTACGACAGCTTCTCGTAAGTTGACTCCGCGGTTCATTGGTCCGTTCCGTGTCTCCCAGGTCGTCAATCCTGTCGCTGTGCGACTGCTTCTTCCGCGACATCTTCGTCGCGTCCATCCTGTCTTCCATGTCTCCTGTGTCAAGCCCTTTCTTCGCACCCCCGTTCGTCTTCCCTCCCCCCCTCCCGTCCTTGTCGAGAGCGCACCTATTTACTAGGTACGTAGGATCATGGACATGCGTTCTCGGGGACGGGGTCACCAATACTTAGTGGATTGGGAGGGTTACGGTCCTGAGGAGAGGAGTTGGGTTCCGTCTCGGGACGTGCTGGACTGTTCACTGATTGATGATTTCCTCCGTTGCCGCCAGGATTCCTCCTCGAGTGCGCCAGGAGGCGCTCGGTGAGTGGGGGGGTACTGTCATGTTTTGTCTTATATTGTCTTGTCATTTTGCTTTTCCTTCTGTTAGTTTTCCCCCTGCTGGTCTTTTTAGGTTCGTTCCCCTTTTTCTCTCTCTCTTCTCTCTATCGTTCCGTTCCTGCTCCCAGCTGTTCCTATTCCCCTAATCAATCATTTAGTCTTCCCACACCTTTCCCTATCTTTTCCCCTGATTAGAGTCCCTATTTCTCCCCTTGTTTTCCGTTTCTGCCCTGTCGGATCCTTGTATATTGTTCACCGTGCTGTGTCTTTGTATCGCCCTGTCATGTCGTGTTTCCCTCAGATGCTGCGTGGTGAGCAGGTGTCTGAGTCTGCTACGGTCAAGTGCCTTCCCGAGGCAACCTGCAGTACATGATCGAGTCTCCAGTCTGTTCTCGTCATTACGAGTGGAATTGTTCTTTATGCTTTATTTACCGCTCCGAATTGTCTAGGAGTATTGAATATTTACTTTACTGGATTAAAGACTCTGTTTTCGCCAAGTCGCTTTTGGGTCCTCATTCACCTGCATAACAAGAATGGCCAAGTCAAAGTCCAGACCTGATTCCAATCGAGAATTTGTGGAAAGAACTGAAAACTGCTGTTCACAAATGCTCTCCATCCAACCTCACTGAGCTCGAGCTGTTTTGCAAGGAGGAATGGGAAAAAAATCAGTCTCTCGATGTGCAAAACTGTTAGAGACATACCCCAAGCGACTTACAGCTGTAATCGCAGCAAAAGGTGGCGCTACAAAGTATTAACTTAAGGGGGCTGAACAATTTTGCACGCACAATTTTTCAGTTTTTGATTTGTTAAAAAAGTTATAATATCCAATAAATGTCGTTCCACTTCATGATTGTGTCCCACTTGTTGTTGATTCTTCACAAAAAAATATAGTTTTATATCTTTTTGTTTGAAGCCTGAAATGTGGCAAAAGGTCGCAAAGTTCAAGGGAGCCGAATACTTTCGCAAGGCACTGTACATATGAGATGAGTAATGCAATATATGTAAACATTATTAAAGTGGCATTATTAAAGTGACTTGTGATCCATTTATTAAAGTGGCCAATGATTTCAAGACTGTATGTAGGCAGCAGCCTCTCTGTATTAGGGATGGCTGTTTAACAGTCTGATGGCCTTGAGGTAGAACCTGTTTTTCAGTCTCTCTACTGACCTCGCCTTCTGGACGGTAGTGGTTTGAACAGGCAGTGGCTCGGGTGGTTGTTGTCTTTGATAATATTTTTGGCCTTCCTGTGACATCGGGTGGTGTAGGTGTCCTGGAAGGCAAGTAGTTTGCCCCCGGTGATGCGTTGTGCAGACCGCACCACTCTCTGGAGCGCCCGGCAGTTGTGGGCGGTGCAGTTGCTGTACCAGGCGGTGATGCAGCCCAACAGGATGCTCTGAATTGGGCATCAGTAAAAGTTTGAGGGTTTTAGGTGACAAGACAAGACAAATTTCTTCAGCCTCCTGAGGTTGAAGAGGCGCCTTCTTCACCACACTGTCTGTGTGGGTGGACCATTTCAGTTTGTCCATGATGTTTACACTGAGGAACTTAAAACGTTCCACCTTCTCCACTGCTGTCCCGTCGATGTGGATAGGGGGGTGCTCCCTCTGTTGTTTCGTGAAGTTCACGATCATCTCTTTTGCTTTATTGATGTTGAGTGAGAGGTTGTTTTCCTGATATCACACTCCGAGTACCCTCACCTCCTCCCTGTAGGAGTACAGGAGGGGGCTGAGCACGCACCCTTGTGGGGCCCCAGTGTTGAGGATCAGCGAAGTGGAGATGTTGTTTCCTACCTACACCACCTGGGGGCAGCCCGTCAGGAAGTCCAGGACCCAATGGCACAGGGCGGGGTTCAGACCCAGGGCCTCAAGCTTAATGATGAGCTTGGAGGGAACTATGGTGTTGAATGCTGAGCTATAGTCAATGAACAGCATTCTTACATTCCTCTTGTCCAGATGAGATAGGGCAGTGTGCAATGTGATGGCAATTGCATCATCTGTGGACCTATTGGGGCGGTAAGCAAATTGAAGTGGGTCTAGGGTGACAGGTAAGGTGGTGGTGATATGATCCTTGACTAGTCTCTCAAAGCACTTCAGGATGACAGAAGTGAGTGCTACGGAGCAGTAGTATTTCAGTTCAGTTACCTTTGCATTTTTGGTTACAGGAACAAAGGTGGCCAACTTGAAGCATGTGGGGTCAGCAGACTGGGATAGGGAGCGATTGATATATGTCCGTAAACACACCGGCCAGTTGGTCTGCGCATGCTCAGAGGACGCTAGGGACGCCGAGCCTTTTCTATCATAGCATTTGTCATCCTCCTTTCCTCCTTGATGTAACAAGTCACACATGACTTTGATATCATGACTATGGAAGGTAGGGGAGAAAGTTGGAGGGAATGTTTATGAGGAAAAAGCCGACGTGTTTATTGCTTTAATATAACCCTTCTGGTTTCAAATCAGGGCCTATTGAGCGAACACTTATTCAAGGATGCCAAGCATAAAAATGTAATGCAGAAGGATCTATTCGTTATTTTGGTATCTTATTAGGGTCCCCATCTATGGAGGGTATCTGCTGGTGGCGTGTGGATAATTGTTAAGGTTTTAAAAATGATTTCACCTTTATTTAACCAGGTAAACAAGTTAACAAGTTCTCATTTACATCTGCGACTTGGCCAAGATAAAGCAAAGCGGTGCGACTAAAACAACAGAGTTACACATGGGATAAACAAACGTACAGTCAATAACACAATAGAAAAATCGATATACAGTGTGTGCAAATGTAGTAAGATTAGGGAGTTCTAGGGAGTTTTTCCTAGCCACCGTGCTTTTACACCTGCATTGTTTGCTGTTTGGGGTTTTAGGCTGGGTTTCTGTACAGCACTTTGAGATATCAGCTGATGTACGAAGGGCTATATAAATAAATTTGATTTGATTTGATTTGATTAGGGAGGTAAGGCAATAAATAGGCCGTGGTGGTGAAATAATGACAATTTAGCAATTAAACAGTGGAGTGATAGATGTGCAGAAGATGATGTGCAAGTAGATGAGGAAAGGAAGGACTCTGGTTTGATCAGCAGAAGAGGATGGAATATTCCCATAGGACAGCAAAGTAACAAGTGATTACCATTAAAGCGATCACAATTTCCCCCTGGTTAATAATTCAGGATAGCAATCTGAAAATGGTTACTCAATGTTGCACTAAGGACCTCAATACTGTTCTGAATACTTTCTGCATTCTTGATTCATAATAAGAACGCAGTCACAGTGCACAGTCAAAAGCCAGTGCTTTTTCGCCTATTGTTCACATCTCTCCTAAATGTGCACTGTATGTATGTGTGTCATAAAATGACGCTACTCATAAATGTTTTTTAATCTCAACAATTAACATGAAGTAGATGAAATGAAATACCTTCAGGTCTCGCAATGCTGCGCTCCGAAAGCATTGTTCTACAAACCACGTGCCCCTTTGAAATGTACGCACTGCTGGAGGTGGCATGGGGACCCTTTGAGACCGTACACCTAAGACCATAGACTGTTTGAGAGTTGGGCTGGACTACTTTCCTCATTAGCTGTTTTTTTTGTAGAACAGTCTGAGGAACTGAAAATAGTAGCACGCAGATCATGTACTTAAATCAGGCCGTACAATTGGAACACAATTTGTTATTGGCAATGGATCTTACTGAGATTCGAGACGATCCTTTTGAAATGAAGACAGATTAGCCACAGCAAGAGGCAACAATGGAATCAAGAAATCACATTGGTCATGAGTGTGGTGTTGGAATCTGCACACCTTCAACCGAGGTGAGTATCATCCCTGGAAAGAGAATCCACAACCCCATGTCCACGTCATTCTTGTCCTATGATTCTGATTTATTTCATTCTCACCAGGCAAATGGTGGCTTTCAGGCTTCACATTTTGAAGAATCATTTCCTGACTCCAGTCTGTAATCTTGTTACATACGGAAGTGCCATCACCCAAAACCAAAGGGATTTCACACGCCTGTCCTATCTCATCCCCCATCTCCAAAGTAAGCTAACATTCCAGGCATAATTATTATATATAATTATTAATCTGACCCATGTAATATAATTGAGCATGGTCTGCATTGATTTAATTAGGATATATTACAGCAAGGAATGTACACTGAATTTCTAAGGATGAATATATCGACAAAGTGAGGAGACATACTATAACACTGAGATCTACTGGACTGACAGACACACAGTTCTTTCTCAATGGAGAAGAAGAGACTGTACAGGCTTGGTGGCATTAACAAGGTGCCCTTGCAGGTGTAAGCAGTCCACTGTCTAACCTCAAGAGCACAGCCATCGTCAATCTATGCCTCATTTCAGCTTGGCTGTGACATAGCCTTGCCCTACGGAGGAGAGAAGGGTTTTGTGACAAAGGGAGTCTGATTTTTCTCCGCTTTACTCTATTCTATTCGCAAGAATGACAACAGTATGATGAATCAGTTGTTGGAAGAGATTTTTCATAGCCCCAATTGACTTAATTTATTCCCTATTTTATTTAACTTCTTTTACATACTGCTTTCTGCTTTAATATTCTGGCACAGGGAGGGAAGTTATGAATCCCTGTTCCCATAACATCTGACAGTTTGGCAGATGGAGCGGCAATTACCATGCCTCTATAAACTCCTGCGGGCTCCTGAGTGGCACAGTGATCCAAGGCTCTGCATCTCAGCGCTAGAGGCGTCGCTACAGACACCCTGGTTCAAATCCAGGCTGTATCTCAACTAGCCGTGATTGGGAGTCCCAAAGGGCGGCGCACAATTGGCCCAGTGTCATCTGGGTTTGGCTGGTGTATGCCGTCATTGTAAATAAGAATTTGTTCTTAATTGACTTGCCTAGTTAAATTTAACCCCCCCCCCAAAAAAAAAAATATATATCTGCTCCTTTCAAAGTCTCTCAGTTTGACTTCCCCACAGCCTATCAGTAGTGGGGAGATGGCCTATTGGTTGTAAGCTGTGCAGGTGAGGTGAGGTGCCTTGTTACAAACAGGCAGGCATGCAGACAGGTCACAAGGTTACAGATGAGGAATGTGTTTTTCTTTTGGTATATAGAGTAAAATACATTGATGATTGACTGATTAGACATGGGTTTAGTTCTTAGTAAGACATTCACATCATGGTCGTGAATCCAGGTCTTTGGAACATCATCCCGACATGTAAGATTACTAAAGGCCTCACGTGGAGAGGGCTGAAGGAGCCCGCAGGAGTTTATCGGCGTTTCATTCGTAATTTCGGTCAAGTTGCTGCCCCTCTCACAGCTCTTACTTCTGTCAAGACGTGTTTTAAGTGGTCCGGTTCCGCCCAGGGAGCTTTTGATCTTCTAAAAGAACGTTTTACGTCCGCTCCTATCCTCGTTACTCCTGACGTCACTAGACAATTCATTGTCGAGGTTAACGCTTCAGAGGTAGGCGTGGGAGCCATTCTATCCCAGCGCTTTCAGTCTGACGATAAGGTTCATCCTTGCGCTTATTTTTCTCATCACCTGTCGCCATCTGAACGCAACTATGATGTGGGTAACCGCGAACTGCTCGCCATCCGCTTAGCCCTAGGCGAATGGCGACAGTGGTTGGAGGGGGCGACCGTTCCTTTTGTCGTTTGGACAGACCATAAGAACCTTGAGTACATCCGTTCTGCCAAACGACTTAATGCTCGTCAAGCTCGTTGGGCGTTGTTTTTCGCTCGTTTCGAGTTTGTGATTTCTTACCGTCCGGGTAGCAAGAACACCAAGCCTGATGCCTTATCCCGTCGTTTTAGTTCTTCTGTGGCTTCTACTGATCCCGAGGGGATTCTTCCTTATGGGCGTGTTGTCGGGTTGACAGTCTGGGGAAGGTCGCAAAGTTCAAGGGAGCCGAATACTTTCGCAAGGCACTGTACATATGAGATGAGTAACGCAATATATGTAAACATTATTAAAGTGGCATTATTAAAGTGACTTGTGATCCATTTATTAAAGTGGCCAATGATTTCAAGACTGTATGTAGGCAGCAGCCTCTCTGTGTTAGGGATGGCTGTTTAACAGTCTGATGGCCTTGAGGTAGAACCTGTTTTTCAGTCTCTCTACTGACCTCGCCTTCTGGACGGTAGTGGTTTGAACAGGCAGTGGCTCGGGTGGTTGTTGTCTTTGATAATATTTTTGGCCTTCCTGTGACATCGGGTGGTGTAGGTGTCCTGGAAGGCAAGTAGTTTGCCCCCGGTGATGCGTTGTGCAGACCGCACCACTCTCTGGAGCGCCCGGCAGTTGTGGGCGGTGCAGTTGCTGTACCAGGCGGTGATGCAGCCCAACAGGATGCTCTGAATTGGGCATCAGTAAAAGTTTGAGGGTTTTAGGTGACAAGACAAGACAAATTTCTTCAGCCTCCTGAGGTTGAAGAGGCGCCTTCTTCACCACACTGTCTGTGTGGGTGGACCATTTCAGTTTGTCCGTGATGTTTACACTGAGGAACTTAAAACGTTCCACCTTCTCCACTGCTGTCCCGTCGATGTGGATAGGGGGGTGCTCCCTCTGTTGTTTCGTGAAGTTCACGATCATCTCTTTTGCTTTATTGATGTTGAGTGAGAGGTTGTTTTCCTGATATCACACTCCGAGTACCCTCACCTCCTCCCTGTAGGAGTACAGGAGGGGGCTGAGCACGCACCCTTGTGGGGCCCCAGTGTTGAGGATCAGCGAAGTGGAGATGTTGTTTCCTACCTACACCACCTGGGGGCAGCCCGTCAGGAAGTCCAGGACCCAATGGCACAGGGCGGGGTTCAGACCCAGGGCCTCAAGCTTAATGATGAGCTTGGAGGGAACTATGGTGTTGAATGCTGAGCTATAGTCAATGAACAGCATTCTTACATTCCTCTTGTCCAGATGAGATAGGGCAGTGTGCAATGTGATGGCAATTGCATCATCTGTGGACCTATTGGGGCGGTAAGCAAATTGAAGTGGGTCTAGGGTGACAGGTAAGGTGGTGGTGATATGATCCTTGACTAGTCTCTCAAAGCACTTCAGGATGACAGAAGTGAGTGCTACGGAGCAGTAGTATTTCAGTTCAGTTACCTTTGCATTTTTGGTTACAGGAACAAAGGTGGCCAACTTGAAGCATGTGGGGTCAGCAGACTGGGATAGGGAGCGATTGATATATGTCCGTAAACACACCGGCCAGTTGGTCTGCGCATGCTCAGAGGACGCTAGGGACGCCGAGCCTTTTCTATCATAGCATTTGTCATCCTCCTTTCCTCCTTGATGTAACAAGTCACACATGACTTTGATATCATGACTATGGAAGGTAGGGGAGAAAGTTGGAGGGAATGTTTATGAGGAAAAAGCCGACGTGTTTATTGCTTTAATATAACCCTTCTGGTTTCAAATCAGGGCCTATTGAGCGAACACTTATTCAAGGATGCCAAGCATAAAAATGTAATGCAGAAGGATCTATTCGTTATTTTGGTATCTTATTAGGGTCCCCATCTATGGAGGGTATCTGCTGGTGGCGTGTGGATAATTGTTAAGGTTTTAAAAATGATTTCACCTTTATTTAACCAGGTAAACAAGTTAACAAGTTCTCATTTACATCTGCGACTTGGCCAAGATAAAGCAAAGCGGTGCGACTAAAACAACAGAGTTACACATGGGATAAACAAACGTACAGTCAATAACACAATAGAAAAATCGATATACAGTGTGTGCAAATGTAGTAAGATTAGGGAGGTAAGGCAATAAATAGGCCATGGTGGTGAAATAATGACAATTTAGCAATTAAACAGTGGAGTGATAAATGTGCAGAAGATGATGTGCAAGTAGATGAGGAAAGGAAGGACTCTGGTTTGATCAGCAGAAGAGGATGGAATATTCCCATAGGACAGCAAAGTAACAAGTGATTACCATTAAAGCGATCACAATTTCCCCCTGGTTAATAATTCAGGATAGCAATCTGAAAATGGTTACTCAATGTTGCACTAAGGACCTCAATACTGTTCTGAATACTTTCTGCATTCTTGATTCATAATAAGAACGCAGTCACAGTGCACAGTCAAAAGCCAGTGCTTTTTCGCCTATTGTTCACATCTCTCCTAAATGTGCACTGTATGTATGTGTGTCATAAAATGACGCTACTCATAAATGTTTTTTAATCTCAACAATTAACATGAAGTAGATGAAATGAAATACCTTCAGGTCTCGCAATGTTGCGCTCCGAAAGCATTGTTCTACAAACCACGTGCCCCTTTGAAATGTACGCACTGCTGGAGGTGGCATGGGGACCCTTTGAGACCGTACACCTAAGACCATAGACTGTTTGAGAGTTGGGCTGGACTACTTTCCTCATTAGCTGTTTTTTTTGTAGAACAGTCTGAGGAACTGAAAATAGTAGCACGCAGATCATGTACTTAAATCAGGCCGTACAATTGGAACACAATTTGTTATTGGCAATGGATCTTACTGAGATTCGAGACGATCCTTTTGAAATGAAGACAGATTAGCCACAGCAAGAGGCAACAATGGAATCAAGAAATCACATTGGTCATGAGTGTGGTGTTGGAATCTGCACACCTTCAACCGAGGTGAGTATCATCCCTGGAAAGAGAATCCACAACCCCATGTCCACGTCATTCTTGTCCTATGATTCTGATTTATTTCATTCTCACCAGGCAAATGGTGGCTTTCAGGCTTCACATTTTGAAGAATCATTTCCTGACTCCAGTCTGTAATCTTGTTACATACGGAAGTGCCATCACCCAAAACCAAAGGGATTTCACACGCCTGTCCTATCTCATCCCCCATCTCCAAAGTAAGCTAACATTCCAGGCATAATTATTATATATAATTATTAATCTGACCCATGTAATATAATTGAGCATGGTCTGCATTGATTTAATTAGGATATATTACAGCAAGGAATGTACACTGAATTTCTAAGGATGAATATATCGACAAAGTGAGGAGACATACTATAACACTGAGATCTACTGGACTGACAGACACACAGTTCTTTCTCAATGGAGAAGAAGAGACTGTACAGGCTTGGTGGCATTAACAAGGTGCCCTTGCAGGTGTAAGCAGTCCACTGTCTAACCTCAAGAGCACAGCCATCGTCAATCTATGCCTCACTTCAGCTTGGCTGTGACATAGCCTTGCCCTACGGAGGAGAGAAGGGTTTTGTGACAAAGGGAGTCTGATTTTTCTCCGCTTTACTCTATTCTATTCGCAAGAATGACAACAGTATGATGAATCAGTTGTTGGAAGAGATTTTTCATAGCCCCAATTGACTTAATTTATTCCCTATTTTATTTAACTTCTTTTACATACTGCTTTCTGCTTTAATATTCTGGCACAGGGAGGGAAGTTATGAATCCCTGTTCCCATAACATCTGACAGTTTGGCAGATGGAGCGGCAATTACCATGCCTCTATAAACTCCTGCGGGCTCCTGAGTGGCACAGTGATCCAAGGCTCTGCATCTCAGCGCTAGAGGCGTCACTACAGACACCCTGGTTCAAATCCAGGCTGTATCTCAACTAGCCGTGATTGGGAGTCCCAAAGGGCGGAGCACAATTGGCCCAGTGTCATCTGGGTTTGGCTGGTGTATGCCGTCATTGTAAATAAGAATTTGTTCTTAATTGACTTGCCTAGTTAAATTTAACCCCCCCCCCCCCAAAAAAAATATATCTGCTCCTTTCAAAGTCTCTCAGTTTGACTTCCCCACAGCCTATCAGTAGTGGGGAGATGGCCTATTGGTTGTAAGCTGTGCAGGTGAGGTGAGGTGCCTTGTTACAAACAGGCAGGCATGCAGACAGGTCACAAGGTTACAGATGAGGAATGTGTTTTTCTTTTGGTATATAGAGTAAAATACATTGATGATTGACTGATTAGACATGGGTTTAGTTCTTAGTAAGACATTCACATCATGGTCGTGAATCCAGGTCTTTGGAACATCATCCCGACATGTAAGATTTGATTAGTGTAGTGTTAGCTAGCTACATAGTTGTCTTTGCTGTCTTCGTATCCAAGATAATTGTGTAGTTTAGAGCGTGTAGTCTTAGAGTGATTATCTTAATTTACAGAGGTTAGCTAGCCAGCTATTTGTCGTCCTTAACGTAGGAGACACTGCTAGCTAGCCAACAGCTAGCCAACGTCTACTGAATAGAACTTCCGCACTCAACAACCCGGTCGCATTCCGCTTCGCTCCACAGGTAGTATCACATTTTTCATTTCATTTCATTACAGC
Organism: Oncorhynchus gorbuscha; assembly: GCF_021184085.1. Lineage (NCBI taxonomy): Eukaryota > Metazoa > Chordata > Actinopteri > Salmoniformes > Salmonidae > Oncorhynchus > Oncorhynchus gorbuscha. The sequence goes on along the minus strand of NC_060177.1, from coordinate 36,051,274 downwards.
ACAACGGTTTGATTTGTTTGATCGTAGCTAGCTACATAGCTAGCTACATAGCCGTCTGTGTATCAAAGATAATTGTGTAGTCTAGAGCGATTTTCTAGGTTAGCTAGCCAGCTATTGTCGTTCTTTTAACGCAACGTAACGTAATCAACACTGCTAGCTAGCCAGCTAGCCCCCGAATAGCAGCACTGTAGAAACTACTACACTCAACGGAACGACTTGATTAGTGTAGTGTCAACAACGCAGCCACTGTCAGCTAGCCTACAAAGTCAACAACGCAGCCACTGCCAGCTAGCCTACTTCAGCAGTACTGTATCATTTTTAATAATTTTAGTCAATAAGATTCTTGCTACGTAAGCTTAACTTTCTGAACATTCGAGACGTGTAGTCCACTTGTCATTCCAATCTCCTTGCATTAGCGTAGCCTCTTCTGTAGCCTGTCAACTATGTGTCTGTCTATCCCTGTTCTCTCCTCTCTGCACAGACCATACAAACGCTCCACACCGCGTGGCCGCTGCCACCCTAATCTGGTGGTCCCAGCGCGCACGACCCACGTGGAGTTCCAGGTCTCCGGTAGCCTCTGGAACTGCCGATCTGCAGCCAACAAGGCAGAGTTCATCTCAGCCTATGCCTCCCTCCAGTCCCTCGACTTCTTGGCACTGACAGAAACATGGATCACCACAGATAACACTGCTACTCCTACTGCTCTCTCTTCGTCCGCCCACGTGTTCTCGCACACCCCGAGAGCTTCTGGTCAGCGGGGTGGTGGCATAGGGATCCTTATCTCTCCCATGTGGTCATTCTCTCTTTCTCCCCTTACCCATCTGTCTATCGCCTCCTTTGAATTTCATGCTGTCACAGTTACCAGCCCTTTCAAGCTTAACATCCTTATCATTTATCGCCCTCCAGGTCCCCTCGGAGAGTTCATCAATGAGCTTGATGCCTTGATAAGCTCCTTTCCTGAGGACGGCTCACCTCTCACAGTTCTGGGCGACTTTAACCTCCCCACGTCTACCTTTGACTCATTCCTCTCTGCCTCCTTCTTTCCACTCCTCTCCTCTTTTGACCTCACCCTCTCACCTTCCCCCCTACTCACAAGGCAGGCAATACGCTCGACCTCATCTTTACTAGATGCTGTTCTTCCACTAACCTCATTGCAACTCCCCTCCAAGTCTCCGACCACTACCTTGTATCCTTTTCCCTCTCGCTCTCATCCAACACTTCCCACACTGCCCCTACTCGGATGGTATCGCGCCGTCCCAACCTTCGCTCTCTCTCCCCCGCTACTCTCTCCTCTTCCATCCTATCATCTCTTCCCTCTGCTCAAACCTTCTCCAACCTATCTCCTGATTCTGCCTCCTCAACCCTCCTCTCCTCCCTTTCTGCATCCTTTGACTCTCTATGTCCCCTATCTTCCAGGCCGGCTCGGTCCTCCCCTCCCGCTCCGTGGCTTGACGACTCAATGCGAGCTCACAGAACAGGGCTCCGGAAGGCCGAGCGGAAATGGAGGAAAACTCGCCTCCCTGCGGACCTGGCATCCTTTCACTCCCTCCTCTCTACATTTTCCTCCTCTGTCTCTGCTGCTAAAGCCACTTTCTACCACTCTAAATTCCAAGCATCTGCCTCTAACCCTAGGAAGCTCTTTGCCACATTCTCCTCCCTCCTGAATCCTCCTCCCCCTCCCCCCTCCTCCCTCTCTGCAGATGACTTCGTCAACCATTTTGAAAAGAAGATCGACGACATCCGATCCTCGTTTGCTAAGTCAAACAACACCGCTGGTTCTGCTCACACTGCCCTACCCTGTGCTCTGACCTCTTTCTCCCCTCTCTCTCCAGATGAAATCTCGCGTCTTGTGACGGCCGGCCGCCCAACAACCTGCCCGCTCGACCCTATCCCCTCCTCTCTTCTCCAGAGCATTTCCGGAGACCTTCTCCCTTACCTCACCTCGCTCATCAACTTATCCCTGACCGCTGGCTACGTCCCTTCCGTCTTCAAGAGAGCGAGAGTTGCACCCCTTCTGAAAAAACCTACACTCGATCCCTCCGATGTCAACAACTACAGACCAGTATCCCTTCTTTCTTTTCTCTCCAAAACTCTTGAACGTGCCGTCCTTGGTCAGCTCTCCCGCTATCTCTCTCAGAATGACCTTCTTGATCCAAATCAGTCAGGTTTCAAGACTAGTCATTCAACTGAGACTGCTCTTCTCTGTATCACGGAGGCGCTCCGCACCGCTAAAGCTAACTCTCTCTCCTCTGCTCTCATCCTTCTAGACCTATCGGCTGCCTTCGATACTGTGAACCATCAGATCCTCCTCTCCACCCTCTCCGAGTTGGGCATCTCCGGCGCGGCCCACGCTTGGATTGCGTCCTACCTGACAGGTCGCTCCTACCAGATGGCGTGGCGAGAATCTGTCTCCTCACCACGCGCTCTCACCACTGGTGTCCCCCAGGGCTCTGTTCTAGGCCCTCTCCTATTCTCGCTATACACCAAGTCACTTGGCTCTGTCATAACCTCACATGGTCTCTCCTATCATTGCTATGCAGACGACACACAATTAATCTTCTCCTTTCCCCCTTCTGATGACCAGGTGGCGAATCGCATCTCTGCATGTCTGGCAGACATATCAGTGTGGATGACGGATCACCACCTCAAGCTGAACTTCGGCAAGACGGAGCTGCTCTTCCTCCCGGGGAAGGACTGCCCGTTCCATGATCTCGCCATCACGGTTGACAACTCCATTGTGTCCTCCTCCCAGAGCGCTAAGAACCTTGGCGTGATCCTGGACAACAAACTGTCGTTCTCAACTAACATCAAGGCGGTGGCCCGTTCCTGTAGGTTCATGCTCTACAACATCCGCAGAGTACGACCCTGCCTCACACAGGAAGTGGCGCAGGTCCTAATCCAGGCACTTGTCATCTCCCGTCTGGATTACTGCAACTCGCTGTTGGCTGGGCTCCCTGCCTGTGCCATTAAAGCCCTACAACTCATCCAGAACGCCGCAGCCCGTCTAGTGTTCAACCTTCCCAAGTTCTCTCACGTCACCCCGCTCCTCCGCTCTCTCCACTGGCTTCCAGTTGAAGCTCGCATCCGCTACAAGACCATGGTGCTTGCCTACGGAGCTGTGAGGGGAACGGCACCTCAGTACCTCCAGGCTCTGATCAGGCCCTACACCCAAATAAGGGCACTGCGTTCATCCACCTCTGGCCTGCTCGCCTCCCTACCACTGAGGAAGTACAGTTCCCGCTCAGCTCAGTCAAAACTGTTCGCTGCTCTGGCTCCCCAATGGTGGAACAAACTCCCTCACGACGCCAGGACAGCGGAGTCAATCACCACCTTCCGGAGACACCTGAAACCCCACCTCTTTAAGGAATACCTAGGATAGGATAAAGTAATCCTTCTCACCCCCCTTAAAATATTTAGATGCACTATTGTAAAGTGGTTGTTCCACTGGATGTCATAAGGTGAATGCACCAATTTGTAAGTCGCTCTGGATAAGAGCGTCTGCTAAATGACTTAAATGTAAATGTAATATGTAAATGTAAGATTACTAAAGGCCTCACGTGGAGAGGGCTGAAGAGATCATCTTCCAATAAATTAGAGCTCGGAGACGTTTTAAAGCCGTGCAGTGAGGTATTTCAGAATCCAGTAGGGTCGGGACAAGGTCTACAGTGGTCTGCAGTGAAGCCAATGTGATTTGCAGCAGTGGCTGAACATGATGTATATTAAAGAACACACACATGTAGCATCTACCTATTTAGAATTGAATGCAGGAAACGGCAGGGAGCAATTTATTCATTGCTCAATCGATCCCTTTACACACGAGGAATACTTTGAAATTGATGGGAGTCATCTGCTTCTTAAAGGGATATCAATGGAAATATTGTCATAGATAGAACCATTCAAAGGATACAACGTCTCGGATACGGTTTCAATTAAGAGAGAAGGCTGTTACTGTGAAAACTATCACATTAGATAATTACCTAGATAATTACACACTCCGAGGGATGTCAGTTTAAGGGGTAAGTGTTTGGACAAGAAAGGCCATATCATTACCATCAAGAGATAATGAATATCTTGCTAAAACGGCAAAAGAAAAAAATGGGTGGCAAGAGGGGAGACCTGAATGGGAGTGAAGGGGAGGATAGAGAGCTAGTAGTCATACAATATTTAAAAATTCATGCCTTTCTCAAGGTCAACCATGTGTGCAGTTCCCCGATGCTATTGGTTCCTCGCATGACTCACACGTAGCTCTCCTGTGGCTTTCCAATAGGCTGGCATGTCTCCTCGATCTGTTCTGCTCTATCTCGCTAATAGGATCTGACAACTCTAGTCTATAAGCTGCAGTGGTTACACACTTTGGTGGGCATGGCCATTGGAGATACACTATAGCATTCACATTTTCATTTCAATTATATATATTTTTCCAGTGATTTCTCAAGAGTCAAATGTGCATGATATAGGAAGGGCACGCTCAAATTGTGTCACAGTTTCCCATGCACTCAAATAACTAATTGTCTATACACCTGCCACATCAGATAATTCAAACGTATGGCTACACTGGAATCACAGTTCTGTACACTTTGGAAGAATCCAAATATTTTAAAGCAATTCAAAAATGTCTCCTCTCAAGTTTGGCTTTGTTAATGATTCTGCTGCTGCAAACCAACCTTGCCCACTTAATGAGCATGAATGAATTATGCAAAGGAATGGTGCAGCACTTTACATTGTATAATGAGCATCAATGCTGAGTGCAAACACTCATACAGCACCATTCACGCTCAAACAAGCAAAAACAATTGCTGGACAAAATTCAAATGTGATGCTGTGCATATTGTTTCCACATCAAAGACAGATCCATTTGCATATTAAATCATTGTGAAAGCTCACACGTTGTGTATTTGTTGATTAATTTGTCTCGAACTGTTCATGCTAGTCCCCAGGACAACTGAGGCTGGCTGAGTATCCCTTAAAACAGTAGCGATTGAAATACCGAAGTTTGCAGTAGCCTTTTCTTGTTTCGTCTGCTCATCTCTTCACCCAAACCCCCCAACCCCGACCTAAACAGTCATTTCTGTAGCTAATTTCCTCATCTAGGCTAGAGTGTCCTGCCTCTGTGCCTGATAACAGCTTCAGAACAACCCAAGATTATAATTGACTCTCCTCTCTCTACATTCAATTCCCGGACCAATGAAATTCAACAGACACCGGGTCAAGTTGGCAGCACGTGGTACCAAAACACTGTATCCACAATTTTTTTTTAGCGTTTGTGTTTTTTTTCTCCATCAGAAATGATTGTTTATGATTGTGTAAAACCTTTCTGCTCTCAGATTTTTAATTAATAGATGTTCGATGTGTATTCAAAATGTGTTATTTTGCTAAATGATACATATGCATTGTTTAGCTGGAATGGAACGTTCTATCATGTATATTTGACTGTAATATGAGGATTTCTCAGCTATCTTAAGATGAATGCACACATTTTACGTCACTCTGGATATGAGCATCCGCGAAATAAATTAAATGTCAAATGTAAATGTTTTACATACAGATCCCATATTATTGTATTTATATATTTTGTTTTTAAAATATTGATGTCACAAATGTATAATTTGTACAGTTCCTTACTAAAAATGTAGTTACTTGTTACATTGTAAAACCTAGCAGTTATACTAATTCCTCAGAGTGAGGCAGATATATAGATTTTAGCAACAAAAAAAAGATTAGTCACTCTGAAATGATAGATTTCAAACAAATACATGTCTGTCACTGAAAAACCTCATGCTGTGAATATAGTGAAAAAACACACCAAGTTCTTTCAAAAGTTCTTAAAACAATTAAATGCTCATTTACCAACATTTTTGAAAAGGGATATATAGTGTTTTGGAATTAAACTCTTCATTTGCAGGTAAATTACTTTTGATGATTTCCTCTATTTTCATGCTAGTTCCCTAACGCTCTTAAATCCCACCATGACGCAGAAGCGTTTAGGACTTCTAACCTCTAAAGGCATCTACACTGTTTACATGCGTAGATCTATGCACGTGAATGTTCTTAGGTGGAGATGTTTTTTGGGGCCAGTGTAGCGGTCTTAAACACCCTAGAGTTGATGTCCGCCCCCCTGCAAAAGTAGTGTAATAAAAACGTCCACGTCAAAATCCGGCTGTTTAAGCGTGATATATATTTTTGGATTGAGATGCAGCGTGGGTTGCATCTCAATCCACCACATCCGCCAATGGTGGCCTTCGGCCAATGGCAGACATCTGCATCTGAGGTGGAAGGTGGCCAAGCCACAGCAGTGTTTGTCAGGCCTTAAGACCAGTTGCGATTTTAGCATGTAAACCTTAGTTGGGCAAACTCAACCAATTATTTCAGATGCATGCCAGCAAAGCCACTACACAACACTAAACTATACAGTTGAAGTCAAAGGTTTACATACAACTTATACATTTAAACTCAGCTTTACACAATTCCGGACATTTAAACATAGTAAAAATTCCATCTCTTAGGTCAGTTAGGATCACCACTTTATTTTAAGAATGTGAAATGTCAGAATAATAGTAGAGAGAATTATTTATTTCAGCTTTTATTTCTTTCATCACATTCCCAGTGGGTCAGAAGTTGACATACACTCAATTAGTATTTCGAAGAATTGCCTTTAAATTGGTTAACTTGGGTCAAACGTTTTCGGTAGCCTTCCACAAGCTTACCACAATACGTTGGGTGAATTTTGGCCCATTCCTCCTGACAGAGCTGGTGTAACTGAGTCAGGTTTGTAGGCCTCCTTGTTCACACATGCTTTTTCAGTTCTGCCCACAAATATCTATAGGATTGAGGTCAGGGCTTTGTGATGGCCACTCCAAAACCTTGACTTTGTTGTCCTTAAGCCATTTTGCCACAACTATGGAAGTATGGGTCATTGTCCATTTGGAAGACCCAGTTGTGACCAAGATTTAACTTCCTGACTGATGTCTTGAGATGTTGCTTCAATATATCCACATACTTTTCCTGCCTCATGCTGCCATCTATTTTGCAAAGTGCACCAGTCCCTCCTGCAGCAAAGCACTCAAACAGCATGATGCTGCCACACCCGTGCTTCACGGTTGGGATGGTGTTCTTCGGCTTGCAAGCCTCCCCCTTTTTCCTCCAAACATAATGATGGTCATCAGACCAGAGGACATTTCTCCAAAAAGTACAATCTTTGTCCCCATGTGCAGTTGCAAACCGTAGTCCGGCTTTTTTTATGGCGGTTTTGGAGCACTGGCTTCTTCCTTGCTGAGCGATCTTTCAGGTTACTTTCAGGTTTACTGTGGATATAGTTACTTTTGTACCTGTTTACTCAAGCATCTTCACAAGGTCTGGGATTGATTTGCACTTTCTGCACCAAAGTACATTAATCTCTAGGGGACAGAACGCGTCTCCTTCCTGAGCAGTATGACAGCTGCGTGGTCCCATGGTGTTTATACTTACGTACTATTGTTTGTACAGATGAACGTGGTACCTTCAGGTGTTTTGAAATTGCTCCCAAGGATGAATCAGACTTGTGGTCTACAATTTTTTTCTGATGTCTTGGCCCGATTTCTTCTGATTTTCCCATGATGTCAAGCAGAGGCACTGAGTTTGAAGGTAGGCCTTGAAATACATCCACAGGTACACCTCCAATTGACTCAAATGATGTCAATTAGCCTATCAGAAGCTTCTAAAGCCATGACATAATTTTCAAAGCTATTTAAAGGCACAGTCAACTTAGTGTATGTAAACTTCTGACCCACTGGAAATGTGATACAGTGAATTATAAGTGAAATAATCTGTCTGTAAGCAATTGTTGGAAAAATTACTTGTGTTATGCACAAAGTAGATGTCCTAACCCACTTGCCAAAACTATAGAAATGTGTGGAGTGGTTGAAAAATTAGTTTTAATGACTCCAACCTAAGTGTATGTAAACTTCCGACTTCAACTGTACATTAATTGCACTATAACGGTGACAAACGGTGCCCACAAACTGTTATGGCCTACATAAAGCTGTCCTGACAGCGGAGCTTTCCTTTGAGTACCATGGAGTGAATGCTTACCACCGCTACATCTGGCTATCAGCAGAGCCTTGTCTGGCAGTGAAACAGTTCATTCAGCCTCATTTACCACCTTTAAAAAAACAAAGCTGATATGGCTGACTTGCTTAAATACTATAAATATGGTTTCTACTGACTCCTTGTGGATTTCTGTAACTCGATAAGAACCGCATTCTACTTCAATAATAAAGAATGCCGACATGGGTTTTGACTTTTGAACCATACACAAACATTATTACATTTATGTTTAGTAAATTCATAATGTTTTCCCTTATACAGTCCATTCGGAAACATTTTGTTACATTACAGCTTCTGTTAAATTACAGCCTAGTTCTAAAATTGCTTAAATTACTTTTTCACACTCATCAATCTACACACAATACCCCATAATGACAAAGAAAAAACAGGTTTTTAGACGTTTTTGCAAATGTATTAAATATAAAATACAGATACCTTATTTACATAAGTATTCTGACCCTTTGCTATGAGACTCGAAATTGAGCTCAGCTGCATGCTAATTCCATTGATCGTCCTCTAGATGTTTCTACAACTTGATTGGAGTCCACCTGTGGTAAATTCAATTGTTTGGACATGATTTTTAAAGCCACACACCTGTCTATAAGGTCCCACAGTTAACAGCGCATGTCAGAGCAAAAACCGAGCCATGAGGTCAAAGGAATTGTCCGTAGAGCTCCGAGACAGGATTGTGTCGAGGCACAGATCTGGAGAAGGGTACCAAAACATTTCTTCAGCATTGAAGGGTCTCAAGAACACAGTGGCCTCCATCATTCTTAAATGGAAGAAGATTGGAACCAACAAGACTCTTCCTAGAGCTGACCACCTGGCCAAACTGAGCAATTGGGGAAGAAGGGCCTTGGTCAGGGAGGTGACCAAGAACCCGATGGTCACTCTGACAGAGCTCCAGAGGTCTTCTGTGGATATGGGAGAACCTTCCAGCAGGACAACCATCTCTGCAGCACTCCACCTATCAGGCCTAAAAGGCACATGACAGCCTGCTTGGGGTTTGCCAAAAGGCACCTAAAGACTCTCAGACCATGAGAAACAAGATTCTCTGGTCTGATGAAACCAAGATTGAACTCTTTGGCCTGAATGCCAAGCGTCACTGTTATGCAGGTGAATGAGGACCCAAAAGCGACTTGGCGAAAACAGAGTTTTTAATCCAGTAAGAAACTTTACAAAACAAAAAGCATAATACTACTCGTAAAGACGAGAACAGACTGGAGACTTGATCGAGAACTGCAGGTTGCCTCGGGAAGGCACTTGAACCTAGCAGACTCAGACACCTGCTCACCACGCAGCATCTGAGGGAAACACGACACGACAGGGCAAAACATAGACACAGCACGGTGAATTATAGATGAGGATCCGACAGGGCAGGTACGGAAAACAAGGAGAGAAATAGGGACTCTAATCAGGGAAAAGGATCGGGAACAGGTGTGGGAAGACTAAATGATGATTAGGGGAATAGGAACAGCTGGGAGCAGGAACGGAACGATAGAGAGAAGAGAGAGCGAGAGAGTGAGAGAGGGAGGGGGAGAGAGAGGGATAGAAAGAGGGAAAGAACCTAATAAGACCAGCAGAGGGAAACGAATAGAAGGGGAAGCACAGGGACAAGACATGATAATTAATGACAAAACATGACAGTCACGTCTGGAGGAAACCTGGCACCATCGCTACGGTGAAGCATGGTGGTGGCAGCATCGTACTGTTGGGATGTTATTCAGCGGCAGGGACTGAGACTAGTCAGGATCGAGAGAAAGATGAATGGAGCAAAGTACAGAGAAATCCATGATGAAAGCCTGCTCCAGAGTGCTCAGGACCTCAAACTGGGGTGAAGGTTCACCTTCCAACAGACAACGACCCTAAGAACACAGCCAAGACAACGCAGGAGTGGCTTCGGGACAAGTCTCTGAATGTCCTTGAGTGGCCCAGCCAGAGCCCGGAATCTGATTGAACATCTCTGGAGAGACCTGAAAATAGCTGTGCGTCGACGCTCCCCATCCAACTTGACAGAGCTTGAGAAGATCTGCAGAGAAGAATGAGAGAAACTCCCCAAATACAGGTGTGCCAAGCTTGTTGCGTCATACCCAAGAACACTCAAAAGTGCTTTTACAAAGTACTGAGTAAAGATTCTGAATACTTATGTAAATTATATATTTAGCTCCTTTTTTTATACATTTGCTAAAATATAAAAAAAATCTGTTTTTGCTTTGTCATTGTGGAGTATTGTGTGTAGATTGATGAGAAAAACAAACAATTAAATACACGTTTGAATATCGCTGTGACGTAACACTTAGCTCTAAGTATAAGCAAGTGCAAGCAAATGAGCTGTGAGGTAGACCTTTGTTCAGCACTTTCAGAATGGACCCTGACAGACAACTTTACTCTTCCTTGAGAGCGAGAGAGAAAGATGGTTGGTTAGCCTACCATTTGAAGTATTTTACTAGGCCTATGTGGTCTAAAAAGGAAGGAAAATACTTTTATAGACAATATACCGACGCACAGACAGTGCATTGTGCAAACAAAACAATCCTTGCAATTTCAACTGGAATTACATGGGTCTATTACTGAACTTTTAGTTTAAAAAAAATATTTGAATACGGAGAGACTGTCACTGAAAAACATGGTTACAGACCCAACAACATTACATAGTATCCCCTCCTCAAGGAGAAAGGCATGAGCTAATTATAATACACAAAGTGAGCAAAACAATGAAATACATCTTTCCAACATTAATGAGCTCGAGCTAAGACGGATGTAGTTGATATGCCTATTTCTTCAGAACTTTTGAAATGGACAGCAACAGAATTCAGAACATGGGGCATTATTAAATTATTCTCCCTGTACGCCAAGTCAGAACTGTAGGATAAAGAACAGGGGCATATAAGCAGACAATGAAAGCTCTTATAATATTCGATGATGACATTTCTCTAAAACAGGATATAGGCTGCATGTGCACCACCAAGTCGGAACAGTAGGTCAAGTTCTGAGGGGGAGAGGGACCAAATTCTTAGCGTAAGACATGGGCTACTAATAGCCTACTTAAGCAATAAGGCAACGAGGGGGTGTGGTATATGGCCAATATACCACGGCTAAGGGCTGTTCTTTGGCACAACACATCACGCATCAAGGAGTGCCTAGACACAGCCCTTAGCTGTGGTATATTAGCCATATACCACAAATCCCTGAGGTGCCTTATTGCTATTATTAACTGGTTACCAACGTAATTAGAGCAGTAAAAATACATGTGTTGTCATACCCGGTCTGATATACCACTGCTGTCAACCAATCAGCAATTTGGGCTGGAACCACACAGTTTATAATACACATTATACAATGGGGTGGGTCTAATCCCGAATGCTGATTGGTTAAAACCGCATTCCAGCCGGTGTCTATTTCAAAAGTTCCCTCAGGCATTTCAACATCATAGATTTAGACAATTTACTCAGTTCTATTTTACTGCGCAATCCACTGTATCATCAACCCTGTTAGGAAATGTATAAACTTGATCTCCACTATAAAAAGCATCTAGATATTTTCTCCCATTTCTTTTAAACTAGCATTTCGTTTTCAACAGCAGAGATGTGTATAAACCTTGCTGTCTGTCTCTCCGACCTCTTCAATTTTGTTTCAATATTAAATTACAATCTCCACCGTCCCATATACTGAAAATGACAGACAGCAAATTGAGCTGGTTGTCATAGCAACATACAACTTCTTTTTTCTTCAGTTGACTGACTAAATCGGTCATTTGTGGCAAGCAGAAAATACAAAAAGTTGTTGACGTCAAAACTGTCACTAAGGAAGAGTTTAACATCCTTCTCTGACAGTTTTAAGGAAATGTACGAAATGGGAAGGAGGGAGCAGTACAGCCTAAGTAGATACCTGGCACTACGTAATGGGCTCAACAGGTTTCTAAAACCCCCACCCCATTGTTTGCAGCTGGTGCCTTATGAAGGACACTGAATTTAACACCTCGAATCATGTATTTCTGGGCAACATCAAACAGTTAAGAAGGCAAGGAAAATATATCACAAACAGCCACCCTCCCATCACCGATAAGGACATTGTCCAGCTCCAAAACTCCCAGGCTCTGAATCACGGTACACCAAGGCGTCTGGTTCAGAAAGTGTGGTTCGACCTCCAGTTACATCTGGGTCGAAGAGGAAGAGAGGGGAACAGACAACTAAAGCCCAACTCATTTGTCGTAAACTGACGAGAACGGTCTAAGCCAAGGTATGTTGTTTATAGCCTGTTTGTGTTATTTCTAAGTTGCACTCGTTATTAGTCTACTGGAAAACAATATTATAACAATGTATTTTCTCAGAAATGCCACTCGCTTATAACGAGGCCACAAAGAATCATCTGGACCCAAGGGAGACACCCGTGTGTCATGCCCTGTCCATAGAGAGGCTTTCTATTCTCTATTTTGGTTAGGCCAGGGTGTGACTGGGGTGGGCATTCTATGTCCTTTTTTCTATGTTTTGTATTTCTATGTCTTGGCCTGGTATGGTTCTCAAACAGGGACAGCTGTCTATCGTAGTCTCTGATTGGGAACCGTGCTTAGGTACCCTTTTCCCCCACCTGTTTTGTGGGAAGTTAACTTTGACTTTGTTCAAGGCACATAGCCCAAAGCTTCACGGTTTGGTTTTGTTGGCATCATTTTTAATAAAGAGAAAATGTACGCTTACCATGCTGCACCTTGGTCCAGTCCTTCAGCCAGCCGTGACACCGTGCCAATATATCTAACAAACACTGGCTTCTCGGGCATTATCACTTAAGTCAGCTGTGGTGGTTAACAAAGAGAATGTATGGTTTCATTTATTAAAATCAGATCAAATTATTGTCATGGATTGTCTTTATTTTGTCTGAACAGTGTACTGACAGGAGAGCATATTTTTTTCTGCCAGGGCAATGTCACTCATCATAAGCTCATTGTTACTGATGTATCCAAATACATCTTAACTAGAAAAAAAGCTTAAACAATTGACATGACTGTAAATTAGCCGTAGTTAGCTAGCTAGCAAGCAAAGGATAATAACGTTGCCAGTCAGTATGGCAATGGAACATTTAGAATGAACGACTGGGTCGCGTCCATAGACACAGAACAAAAAGAACGAACGACTGGGTCACGTCTCTAGTGTCGGGACTATATCTTGTGGAAGGATGAAATAGTACGAATCATTTTTTTATTAAAATATGTCAATCATTATTTGAATATGTTGGTAACCCGATGTATAAAAGTGATAATGCCCGAGAAGCCGGTGTTTGTTGGATATATTGGCACAGTTTGCCGGCCCGAGACAAGACCCGTACCAATATATCCAACAAACACCAGCTTCTCGGGCATTATCACTTCAACATACACATAGTATTACTTTCCTAGCTACAGTTTACATACAGTATCCTGGCACATTACACAATTTATGCAGTAGCATACAAGACATATTTTGGGACTCCCTGTTTTTGTGCTCACTTGAACAGGAAGGGTGGCACAGCGGCCCATCTTGTGAGCAAACTTTGTCATCTGGATTTATGGTGCTTTCAAGATAAGTAGGAAGAGAAAAAAGTTCCCAGTTGTCTTGAATGGACTGAAGTCGGAGATTTCCCAGTTGTCTTGAATGGACTGAAGTCGGAGATTTCCCAGTTGCAAGTTGTTTTGAATGCTGGCTTGACAGCATGGCCGATGTATTCAACCATTTCTGGCTCATGGAGTTGTGTGGGAATGTTTTATCCTTTTAAGCTTGGAAAAGAAACCCTTTCAAACAGATGTTTTAAATACTTAAATCCAGAGTTGGACCACACACCCTCTCCACGGAATATCAGGCAGGGGAAGTAAAATAGTGATTGCTTTGCTCCCAGTTAGCCACTGATTCCTTCCAAACCACTCATTGTTGAATTGGAGATTTCCGACTTGCTGTGTAATGTTAATGTCCAATGGCCGATGAGCGCCGATACATTTTATCTATAATTTCTCTTCATATGACAAGGATTGAAAAGTATTTGGCATCAGATTGTCAACATGATTCATGATGATAACTGTTTGTCTAGATAGCTAGCTAAGATTTTGAATGTTTTGATGTTGACATGATCAGTCCAATCAAAGTTACGGTAGATATGATGTCATTTTAACTGTGGCCCAAGGTGGCTTGAACTGACTAGCTCTCCCTGTAGATTCTGTAGGGAGGTGGTGTCCCCATGAGTGACAGAACACTGAGCCAATCACGGCACAACTAAAGATTACACTACAAACACGACTCCAACACAATCATTAGGTTTGCTAATGACACAACAGTGATATGCCGGATTACCGACAACGATGAGACAGCCTATAGGGAGGAGGTCAGAGACCTGGCAGTGGGTTGCCAAGGCAACAACCTCTCCCTCCATGTGAGCAAAACAAAGGAGCTGATCGTTGACTACAGGAAAAGGCGGGGCGAACAGGCCCCCATTAACATTGATGGGGCTGTAGTGGAGCAGATCGAAAGTTTCAAGTTACTTGAAACTTAACCAACGTACTATCATGGTCCAAACACACCAAGACAGTCGAAGAGGGCATGACAACACCTTTTCCCCCACAGGAGACCGAAAATATTTGGCATGGGTTCTCAGATCCTCAAAATGTTTTACAGCTGCACCATTGAGAGCATCCTGACCGGTGTCATCACCGCCTGGTATGGCAACGTCTTGGCATCTGACCGTAAGGCGCTACAGAGGGTAGTGCGTATGACCCAGTGCATCCTTAGTGCCAAGCTTTCTGCCATCCAGGACCTATATACTAGGCGGTGTCAGTGGAAAGACCCCAAAATTGTCAATGACTCCAGTCACGCAAGTCACCGCACGGCAAGCGATACCGGATCGCCAAGTCTAGGACCAAAAGACTCCTTAACAGCTTCTAACCCCAAGCCATAAGACTGCTGGGAAATCAATCAAATGGCCACCCAGACTATTTACATTAGTTCAGGTGGACATTTTTTTTTTTACACTGCTGCTACTCCCTGTTTATCTATGCACAGTGACTTTACCCCTTCACCTACATATCCAAATTACCTCGACTATCCTGTACCCCCCGCACATTGACTCGCTACCGGTAAAGTTTGATTTGATTACCAACACTTTGTGCTTTTGCTGGCTGCCCCTATACCACAGAAACCACCAAGCCAGGCTGAAACACCGTCATTTAGAAGCTGCCTTCAAAGAGAATGTTTGTATGCGGCCTTATTAACTCAACGAATATATTTTTTTTTACAATGTTTACAAACTGATATGTAACATGAATGAATGCCAAAATAACATGTAAAACAGGGAAATTATTATTTTTGTTACATTTTTTTTTTAGCTAAACAGGTGGGTCTTAAATTAGGTGGGGCTCTGCCCTGAATGATGGGTCGCTACTGCATGAGACATCCCGAAAATCAGTCTTCTCACGAAAACGTCTGCAGCTGTACACAGTCTATCGGTAAATAGCCCACCCATTTTTACCTACCTCATCCCCATACTGTTTTTATTTGTTTACTTGTCTGCTCTTTTGCACACCAATATCTCTACCTGTACATGACCATCTGATCATTTATCACTCCAGTGTTAATCTGCAAAATTGTAATTATTCGCCTACCTCCTCATGCCTTTTGCACACATTGTATATAGACTCTCTTTTCTTTCTACTGTGTTATTGACTTGTTAATTGTTTACTCCATGTGTAACTCTGTGTTGTCTGTTCACACTGCTATGCTTTATCTTGGCCAGGTCGCAGTTGCAAATTAGAACTTGTTCTCAACTAGCCTACCTGGTTAAATAAAGGTGAAATAAAAAATACAAAATAAAAGGATCTGAACGGTTTGGCCTACAATATGTCCACTATGGAAAGATGAGACTCCACGACCCAAAAAGCTCACGGGACTCGTATGAAGTCTGCACCGCCGATCTGACAACTTCTGTCTGTAACATCCAAACAATTTGGACTACACACTAATATGACCCCACTATGGAAAGATGAGGCTCTCACGAATACATACAAGTTTGGCTTTAGAGTGCCCACAAGCCTCACGAGACTCGTCTGAAGGTAGCCAGGTACCAATATATATTTTTTAATGTAAATACTGTACTGTATATGTGGAATTAGTTTAGTGACCCTCAAAAAAGGGGTTAAATATGGGTAAAAAAAAGGAATTGTAATTCCCTGATCTTTCTTATACAGTACCTCTCAGACATAGGACAGACACTTTAAAATAAACTTACTTTTGATTTATTTTTTACTTTGTTTTTCCATGTATGAATCTGATATTCAATGGGTTTCTATTGGCAGTATATAAAAATGTTATATTCTAAAGGGGTCCTAAAATTCAAAATCAAATAGCTATGTGATCCTTGGTACGACCATCTTAAAATGATTTGGTACAGACTGTTGGGCTGTTACACTGGACTCATCTACTTATTCTACATCCTCCGATACCAACCATTAGTCGTGTGATTATTAGGCGCTGAGCTAGACAAGGGTGGATCCCGAAAACGGTCTTCTCACAAAAATGTGAGTGGTTTGAGCTACAAATTATAATGACCCATCTATGAAAAGCTGAGACTCTCACGAACACACAACTCTTATGACGATCAACAGCTATTTCTGTACTTACAGCATTCTTATAGATGCATGTATTTATTTTTTATGTTGCCTTTTAAAACTCATAAATGCAGCTGTTAATGTCAAATTGGTTTGTGCTCTACTTGTAGCCCTTGATTGTCCTCAAAAGAAAATGGTACAACACTTCAATGTGAGGCTAAATATGAGGACAGAGCAGGCTGTCTTGCCTTATAAGTAGAACACTAAAAGATGCTGTGTGATTTTATCTGCCTTAATCAGGAGTCTGACTTATTCCGAAAGAGAAAGACCGAAATGACAGCAATCTCAATTGGATTGGCACAAACCAGGAAATAAAGTGACCGTACCAGCTAAGTGTCTCCCTCCTAGGATTATCCCCAAGACCAGTGTGATTGATTCTCTCTGCTTATCTACAGTCTACTGAGTTTTGTGGGAGGGAGAAATGTGGGGTGTCAAATTTCTCTCAGTTGCCCCGAGGAATCAGTTATTGTTTCACAAAAGGGTATTTATAGAAAAGGATCTTTGGTAGACAATCCTATTTTACTTAATAGAAAGCCTGCAATATGCCATTGCTTACTGTATCTTACTGTATACAGTGTCTACAGAGGATGTGGTTTCACTTGAACGTTATCTTACAGCACACTTATGACTACAGTATTTTAGAGGTTACCAAGGAATATTAAGGTGGCAATATTTTCAGACTGCATAATCTTAAAAATGTAAGCACTGCAGACAACTCCCTTCTCCTTGGTGTCCAATTATAGATTCTCTCTGTACTGTGGCAGACAGCTGCCAACCCATCGACAGCCACATTTATTCCTTCTCATCCTGGTGTAACTCAATAGAGATTTGCTGAGGTTCAGTTTTCATTTAATTTAGGGTTTTATTTTTTTTGCACTAATAATCTGTGCTGAGCTTGTTTGCACTGCGTCCAGAACATAGTGCATAAATATAAAGTGACGAATGAAAAAAATTCAGCAAATTATCAAGGGTCGTTTGAAACAAAACTAGAAAATATTCTATTAAATGTTGAAATAGGGTCAAAATACATTTGGTAAATCATAATACCACTCCTGATAAATTATAATAATTTGTAATATCACACTCAAGGGCCTTGCATGGGATAAATAATCCCAGTGGATTTGTTGTTGTTGAGAGAGACAGTACAGCTGAGGTTCTAATACACAAACCACTTCTCTTCCACCACCCCTGCCTCCTCTTATCCTTGGTGTAAAAAGGCCAGTAGACTGGCAAGACTGACCCAATGCTTGTGTTGGAGGGACATAATGTAGAGAGGTCTGGCGGAAAGTGATACAGAAATAGAGAAAGGTATTGGAACTGGAACTACTATGGTGAAATTGGGCTACAGAGAGAATACAGGGAGTGGAGGGAGAGAAAATAGTCCTCAGCGGCTGTTCCAAATACATTTCATTCAAAACAATAGTTTATTACGGTCATTAAGTACAATATAGCTTACTGGGGTTAGAAAACAGAAAGAAAACAATGATTGGTGAGACATTCTGGAATTGTAGTTAGACTTTAAACCATGGCAAATACACTCAGTACTGTGTCGGACCCCCCTTTGTCATGAAGGGATGCACCTGATCAGCAACCATGTTCAGATAAGCTGTGGCGTTCAATCGTTGCTCAGTTGGTATCAAGGGACCTAATGTGTGCCAGGAAATGATTCCCCACACTAGTACACCTGCCTGTACCATTGACACCAGGCAGGAAGGGTCCATGGACTCATGCTGCTTACGCCAAATCATGACTCTGCCATCAGCAGGACACAACAGGAACCGAGATTAGTCCAACCAGGCAATGTTTTTCCACTCCTCAAATGTCCAGTGTTGGTGATCATGTGCATTTAATTGCATAGCTTATAGGATTGGAGGTGTGGTCATCTGCTGCATTAGCCCATCTGTGACAAGGATCGACGTTCCAAGATGCCTTTCCGCACACCACTGTTGTACTGCGCCGTTATTTTCCTGTTTGTGGCCTGCCCGTCAGCATGCACGATTCTTGCCATTCTCCTTCCACCTCTGTCATCAATGAGCTGTTTTCGCCATCAGGAATGCCGCTGACTGGATTTTTTTGTTTGTCTTACCATTCTCGGTAAACCCTACACACTGTCGCGTTTGAAACGCCCAGAATTTCCTGAGATACTGGATCTGGCGCAGACAATCATACCACACTCAAAGCCGCTTAGGTCACTCGTTTTGCCCATTCTAATGTTCAATCGAACAGAAACTGAATGCCTCGATGCCGGTCTGCCTGTTTAAATCGCAAGCCATGGCTACATGACTCTGTAAGAGCGATTCATTTTTGTGAATGGTGTGGTGTAGCTAATAAACATGCCAGCAAGCCATCAATAACATTTAGCTCAAATATGGGTAGCAAAGTATCATGTAGGCAATTGCTTTCAAAAGCAGCCTACTTTACTGATTCTCAAGGGTTGAGAAATAAATAGCCTTTTCTATTTACTGCAGTAAGCTATCATCCCATGGATATCCACCTTTCATGAAATGTACTATGTGGAAGCTCACTAAAGCACTCTGGAGCATCGTTTTCCTCTGCATTCTCTCTTCTCTGTTAACATGCTGTTGCTAAGAGACCAACCAACCAGCCATCCTCCTTCTCCCTCCCCACTCCCACACACTCTGAGAGTGAGCATGTTCCCTGTCACAGACCCCTCCTCATCTGATGTTCCACACTGTAAACTCATGAAGTGTGGAGAAAAGGGGGTTGGGGTAGAAGGGGTCCCTACACAACCTCATTGTGCTCTTCATCACAACCCCCCATTCCTATCTGGTGCACTGTAAAAAAACACATCTCCATACAGGATTTCATAAGAAAGGTTTTTTTTGTGGGAGAGAAATCTGGCATTTTCTATAACATTATTTATTCAAAGAGTGATTTGCATTGTTTTTTCTAAAGAAAATTCAGGAAGCAAAAGAGAACAATTAGTAATGGCGTCTTTTTGTAGAAACAAACTCTGCCACAGCTCGTTGGACAAAGCCAATAGGGAAATTGAGTTTTTGAAAATAAGATCTGTGGTAAACACAGGTTTAGGAGATCTTATACGTTGTGTTCTAATAGATCATCTTCATCAGCTAATGTCACTTTTTCTGAATTTTAAAGCATTAATGTAATTTTTAAAAAGCACATAAAGGCTTCATTATTCCTAAGCCTGTGACCTCAGACATTTTTTTCCAGCATTAATTCCACAACCGTATTCTTTCCCCCATTGGAATGGCTGAATGAACCAGTGACTAATTATTTTTAGGGCTACAAGCTGGCAAGCTTTATTGTCACTAAGAGAGCCCTCTCTAGTTGGCCTAGCATACGGTACACATTCGACATCCAATATCGTCAAAGACCAAAAAAATACATCTTCTGAATTATTCATGTGTACGTGTGTTGTGCCATTGGCTCTCCATGAGGTTTTGACACTCATGCACGTCAGTGGCACATAGGGAGGATCCAAGGCTATTCCGGTGCACATGGAGTTAGGTCAACAGCTTTTGTAAAACCTGATGGCTGTAATTTAAATGGCAAATAACTAGAAAGAATAACTAATTGTAATAAATAAATTAACTGAATAATTTGTACTGAATGTTAAATATGTATGCCACTTGACAAATGAAAGTGATTAAGGCATTTTATTTGAATGTCATTTGAAACCGCTATTTGGTTCAGTGTCTTTCTCTTCCATTGCCCATCTGTAACCATCACACAACCTAAGTCCTCCTGGTTAGATAATGGATATAATTGCATATTTATGACTGGCATAGGCAAACTTAAGCTGCCATTGATCACATGGGAAGTGAGTAGATTAATCATTCATCATGAGACCTATAGGGGTTTCAAAATACTCTTATCCCCACACATCCTTCTATGCTCTTCCTTTAGAAGCCTAATGTTGGGAGTCCGCAGTCTGCCATCATAAATAATATAAATTCAACCAGTTTCTTTATACAGTTAATAATTAGAGAAAAAAATGCAGGCCAGTTTATTAGACCATTGGAGCCATTTGGTGTGTGTACTAAGTAGTGTTTACTGTTAAGTTACAGCATGTTTGCAAGAGTTGAGAAGCAAACATGCGCCTCCAAAATATAATCTCCAGCTCTGCAGGGGAGTTTTTGTTGATGTTTGTACATGACTGTACCTCAAATGAATTCAAAATCTGAAAAAAGAAATGGCAGAGTGTGGAGTGAAAGGCTCATATAAAATGTGTGTGTTGAGTCATTTAACTCAAGTAAAACAAGAGCAGCAGGAGAGAAAGGAGAGAGAAAGAGAAAGAGAGAGAGATGGAGCAAGGGAGGGATGATTAAAGTTATTTTATCAGTTCAATAGACGAGCATTCTGCTGTGCTTTGAACCCCTTTTTCAATCCCTGTGCCAGACACCCCTCCTCTCCAGCTCACAGTCAGAGCCGAGCAGGAGATGTTGAGGCTGAAAGTAAATTGGGACTGTGCGCTGTCTGACTCCTCCGGGCTTGCTAAGCTCAGCTCTCACTCCAAAGCAATCCTGCCACGGCTTACAGCAGTAACACAACCACATTTAATTTGCCATCATTTTACAATATCGTCACATTTTGTGTCCAATCTACGAAGCGTTCACATTCCTTTCTCTAAAAATAGCTCAAGTGGAGGAACTTAAGGTAGTTAGTTATACAAGCCCATTTAACTTGTAGATGCTGCACATAAAAAAAGGGACAACAATTGTATTTGGTGCAATGTTTTATTTTTTCGGTCCGTTCTTCTAGGTCTGAATAGTTCTGTATGGGTACAGTACTTGACTTGTTTCCCCTTTTGTTTTTGCTGCCTCCCACCTAACCCATCACCGAATGTGAGACCAATTATCAGGTTGATGATCCCAACAGTGCGACTTACCTGGAAACCTACGGAAAGGTTTCAACATTTGGAAGATGAGGCAGACATTTTTCAGTATATTTCTGGATGCTTGGATGTATGGATTTTTTGTATGTTTGGTTTATTCATGTCTGACACCCATTTGTGTGTGTGTGGTATGCATTCACTAGATTACCTTACTTATTGTGCTTATCTTTTAGTAGAAAAGTCACTAGTTTGATTGGAGGTGTAGGGGAAGCCGCAAAATCTGTCCAAATGGTAAGGAATTCTATACGGTAAAGGAAACAGTTGGTTTTAAGACATTAAATAAATAATATATATACTGTACATGAGATTCAGATGTCCCCTAGTGGAAGGAACTTATATATATATATCGGATATACAGTGAGCTTTTATTGAGCAAATATGAATGCAGCTAGATACAGTACAGTAATAGTAAAGACTCCAAATTCGAATAAATAGGGGAAACATGGGATATGAAATCACATTAACATTAGCCATACAACCAACCCCAAAAAACAATGAGTACTGAATGTCTTACAATCACCCAAAATAATATCTACAATAACAGTGTCAACATGACACAAAAACAAACTGGGTGGTGAAGCATCCACAACACAATATAAGGCAATGACTGGGATGAGTTTTGTGTGAAGTGAATTTGAATCATCCAGAAGCTAATTGATCAGCTGGTATTTGATTTTGTTTCGAATAGTTGTTGGTTGAAATCTCTGATGTAGTCTTCTAAATTAATATATTCAAGTGCCCTCCTTGGGGCACACACCATCATCAGCAGTGTTGACAAAGTTGACAAAAGCAATAATTTATTCTCAAATTATGAAATGCATGATTGAAAGTAGTGATGCACTGATATTACATTTTGGCCGCTACCGATATCCAATATTTTCCTTGCCCCCCAAAAATGATGCCGATAACCTATATTTAAAATTTTAGCTGCCTTGTAAGCATTCTAGTACAGTTAAATAGTTAACACACACACATCTCAGTGCAAGAGGCGTCACTACAGTCCCTGGTTCAAATCCAGGCTGTATCACATCCGGCCGTGATTGGGAGTCCCATAGGGTGGTGCACAATTGGCCCAGCTTCGTCTGGGCCGTCATTTTAAATAAGAATTTGTTCTTAACTGACTTGCCTAGATAAATAAAGGTTACACACACACACCACACTGACCAAAAGGTTATTTGGTTGGCATTTACATATGTCCCCATTACCAGTAAAACATCAACAAAATATATTTATTTCACTTACTTGCTGTGCTGTTTCATTGTTAATTTGTTCAGTCGTTTCATTCTCAACCAGGATTTCTATGGAACTCCGTTTGGGTCTTTGAGTGTCAAATAAGCTTGTTGACTAATCAGGAACTGAATATGACTTCATGTCACAATAATTTTATGCATTCATAATTTTTTACATAGTTATTACACATTGATTACACTATCACTCGTATTTCATATGTCAACGATTCATCGATACATATGCTATGATGCTGGTAAAATTGTCTCGCGCATCTACAGTGCTGGTCATAAAAAAAGCTAGCTAGCTCATGGATGCAAACAATGTTCTTCCCCAAAAACATAGCAAAACGGCATAATCTGTTTCAGTAGCTATAGTTAGCTATCTATATAGCTAGGTGTTATCTAAAATAACCCTAATTTATAAAACAGTTCTTTGACTAATGTTGGTCTGACCCATCTATGTGAAGCTAGCCACAATAAGGATTAGCAACAATAGTGGAATTTGCAGTTAGCCTTCAAAATAAAAGTATGGCATAGTTTAGTTAAGTTTATTAATTCGACCATTTAAAAAAAAGCACACATACAACTTAAAAGCTATACATGCACATGAATAAAATCAGTGAGGATAACACACAATAAAGTCAGGGACTTATTTCCATTGTGGTCCTCTTGACACAAGATGGGTAGACAAGATCGAACAGTGTGGCAGTGAAATAATAAAACAAAAACATAGACGAAGAACATCTATCTCATCATTCCAGTTACATCACAGGGGTTATTCATATGGGCACAGAAGACATCAAACATATTTGTACTTTATTCTTAAAGCTGTCCAGAGAGGACGTTGTTTTTATTGGCAGAGGCAACTCATTCCATTCTGAGGCTCCAGTATACAAGTACCATTCCCAGCATTACTCCTGAACCTGTATAAGCACATATCAGAAACACCTGATCTGGTGCTGTGATTGTGTACATCCCTAATACGAGGAAAGTAATTACTTAGATATCTGGGCGCAGGACCATATATACTCCTGTAAACCAAACCTAGTCTAATCTGGGACACCCTAGCCTCAACAGGCAGCCAGTTTAGTTCCTGAAAGCAGCTCCTGCCTATGTGAGTGCGTGGACTCACCTTCAATACTACCCTGTTCAGCTTATTCTGGGCTATCTGGAGCTTCCCCTTCATACATTTAGATAGTACTCCCTAGTTTGGGGGCTTAACATAGTCAAAATGGCATGAATGAGAGCAGTAGCAAGCACTTTCATGGAGTCCTTATCAAGCAGCTTGGACTTTCTAGCCAAAAATGTAGTCCTGGCATTAACCTTCCCTAGCACCTTATTGGCCATGCTCACACATCCAAAAATAATTGCTTCAGTTTTCCCTAAGTGCAGAGATAGCTTACTATCTCCAAGCTATTTGCTAATGTTAGTAAGCTCTGTGCTAAGCATGCTCTCCAACATAGTTTTACTTTTGTGAGACCCCAGAAGTGTAGAGTCATCTGTATAAAGAAAAAGACGGCAAGAACAAGCATCTTTCATATCGTTAATATACAATCAAAACAGCAGAGGCCCAAGCACGCTCCCCTGCGGAACGCCACAACTCATTGGTTTTGCCTGAGACAGTGAACCATTAACCTCAACTACTTGCTCCCTTCCTGATAAATAGGACTTTACCCAGCCTAGAGGGATACTGCTTAACCCCAGTGCCCCCAGTTTGGAGATTAGGAGACAGTGGTTAACTGTATCAAAGGCCTTCTGTAGGTCAAGCAGAACCATTCAACACAAATTTCCATCATCAATCTTTTCCTGATGAAGTCAGTCAAGTAAAGTAGACATGAATCAGTGGAGTATGTTTTTCTAAAAATCCGAATGAAAATCATACATTAGACCCTGTTTGTTAACATATTTGTACATTTGCTCATGTACAATTCTCTCCATGATCTTTGATGTTACACAGAGGATAGATACAGGCCTATAATTCCCCTTATCCCCTTCTTATACAGAGGTATAACTTTAGCTTGTTTCATGTCCCTGGGAAAGATGCCTTCTTCAAGAGAGATTAACGATATGCGTAATACAAGAACCACTTTGCTCAGCAGAATCTATTAGAAACCTTGCAGGAATATTATCCAGGCCTGTGGCTTTGGAGCATTTAAGCTCTGCCAGCATACTGACTATTTTGGCTGTTGCTACCTTTACAAAATAAAAAGAGTTTGGCTGAACCCTCAACTCCACATAATACTTCTCGACTTGGTTGCTTCCAAACAAACCAGAACTGGTGGGCAGCTTGCTAACCAGCTTGCTGGCAACAGAAGTAAAAAAAGAGTTGAATTCATTGGCAATCTCTGCCTTTTCATATACCATCTCCCCTTTGATGTTCAGTCCAATACTGTTTAGTTTATTTTTGGTAGTACTACTACAGCCCAGTTCCTTAAATAAATTCCAAAGCTTTTTAGGATCATTTTTGTTTTCAATTATTTTCTCAGCAAAGTAACCCCTCTTAGCTTCTACTATCCTCCTCTGTGCTACATTTCTGTGACGTTTATATTGGACAAAATCAGGCTGCTCTTGAGAGTTCTTGCATTTTTTAAAGGCCTTATACCTTGCTTGGTTAGATTCTAGAATCTCATGATTAAACCAAGGGCTAGATCTCTGCTTTACCCTGATCCATCTAAATGGGAGCCATCACATTCACCACATCAAAGAATCTACATTTAAATACTTCCCAGGCACTACCCCTACACTATCTAGCACAGGTGACAAGTCAATTTTACCCACTTCCCCCCTAAACTTTTCTACACAGTATTTTTTGAGTCCTCTGATTCTAACGGTTTTGTGACCCTTAAATATATCTTTAAAAATCCTCCTTGTGACGGGAGCACGTGATTCTGTGGAGCTGAGCAGACGTTGACAAACCGAGCTCTTCAAAGTTATTATATTATTGTTGAAATAATATTCTAACATCAGCTGATACATTTTTAAGTACCTACCTTCCCAAAGAGCCATGGACCTCTGACCGAGAAGCAAGAAGGACGACCAAATCGTTGTTGATTCCCAAGATAACGATAACGCTACAGCTAGCAAGATTAGCATTAGCCCTCATAACTCAGACAACAGTTCCAGACTGTTGCTCTCGGCAGGCTCACAATGCTGGCTACTCTCCTCCGGAAAATGTAGGATGGTAACAAAGGTCTTTCCCTGAAAATTGACAAGAAATCGGCTGAACTCCATTCTTCCATTGACGACCTGAAATCCTCCATGAATGATCTCCTTTTGAGAACGATTGAGGCGGAGTTGCGCTACAGCACAGTTGACCATCGCTCGACATGACCAGGTTCTGATACAACTGCAGAAGGACAATGCCTACCTCAAAAACAAGGTAGACCAGATGGAGAACCAGAGCAGACGTAGCAATATCCGTGTGGTGGGATTGAAAGAGGACAGCGATGGCCGTGACCTGGTCCGCTTCTTCACTCAATTTATCCTGGATGTCCATAATCAACTTCACCAAGCCGCTGGAAATCGGACGCGCCCACAGAACATCAGTGCCCGAAACCCGGGCAAGATGAGCCCCCACGGGCCGTGATCAGGTTCCTCCATTTCCAGGACAGAGAGAAGATATTTCAACACACAAGAGCTAAAGGGGACATCACCATTGATTGCAAGAGGGTCAGCCTTTTCCCAGATATGAGCGAGGATCTTGCCAGAGGTTGCAAGCAGTTCAGACCTGCCATCAAAGCACTGAAGGAGAAGAACATCACTGGCTACCTTGTCCACCCTGCGCGGATGAAAGTTCAGTACAAAGGCCGAAGCCATCTCTTCAACACACCGGGAGAAGTGTTCACTTTCCTCAAAGAACTGAACCGCGTCTGAACCAGGATGGTATTTCTGGGGGATAAGATGCCGTTTGTTTGTTCTCTCTTATCTGGGCTGTCCTGTGACTTAACTGCTGATATCTTCCTAGAATTTGGATCCGTTTACCGCGCTATCCGGTCGCTATAATTGATTTGTACATTTTCAACTAACCGTTTTTTTCCCCGAGGTGAGTTCTATTACATTTACAGGAGAGTATATTTTGGTTTAGTCAATATCCACTGGGTGAAGCAAATTAGTGGGCTTAGGCCCACTGCTTTCCCCCTATTTGTTTCTCCTCTCCTGAAAAGAGACTCAAGCAGCCCTTTACCGTGGGCAGTAAATATTCAGCCATAAATGTCTATTCACAACGTTTGTTTTCATCTTAGAGAGCTTGCAGGTTTTAGTTTACGCCAAGGTTTAGCCAGTAAGAGCAAGATGGAAAGCGAGCAGCAACGTATCTCTACAAGTGTATTCATGTTTGATTGTTGGGAGTCTTGTTTTAGTCTGACAATCGGGGTGGGTGGGATTTCTTTTTTTTTCTATGTTTATTGTGGTTTCCTTCCTAAAGAGACACACAGGTCACTTCTGTGTTCAAACTGAAGTTGAAACATTTCCTGACCATTTACATATGAGAGATTTGCATTCGGTTACATATTTGAAACCCAACCTGTCTAATCCACTTAAATATGTCATATTCAACGTAAAAGGTCTTAACAGCCCGATTAAAAGGAAAAGAGTCTATACATACCTTAAGAAATTAAAGGCTGACATTGTGTTTTTACAAGAAACACATCTTACAGCCAGTGAACACAAAAAATTGAAGAGGGAATGGGTAGGACAAGTTTTTGCATCCTCTTAACTCCAAAGCAAGAGGAACTGCAATTTTGATAAGTAGACACATCTCCCTCACCGTCAACAACACCATCTCTGATCCCTTGGGCAGGTTTGTTTTGGTGCAGGGGCATATGTTTTCAGAGTCTTGGACCCTATTGAATATTTATGCTCCTAATTTCGATGACCATATGTTTATACAGAATGTCTTCCTTCAGGTCGCTCAAGCACCACCAGGATGGATACTGGTTGGAGGAGACTTTAATTTTTGTTTAGATACAGTTCTTGATAGGTCCTCTGATAAACTCTCACTTCTTACCAAAGCCGGCAAGATCATGTCATTCATGAAAGATCTCAATTTACTAGACATCTGGAGACAGTTGCACCCACAGGATAGGGACTACTCTTTTTATTCTCACCCACACACACGCATAGATAGCTTTTTACTATCGACCCAACTGTTTCATAGAGTGTTAGATATCGAGTATCTCCCCAGATTGCTTAGTGACCATTCTCCTCTGGTATTATCAATCTCCATTCCTACCCAGGTAAATGGAGCACATAGATGGAGACTAAATTCTACACTCCTAAAGCAACCTGAATTTTGTGCATTCATCAAAGAGCAGATCAATATTTTTACTTTGACAAACAAACCCTTCGCTCCGGACAGTTTCATTCTTTGGGACACATTGAAGGCCTATCTAGGAGGACAGATAATTTTCTATACTAAAGGGTTGAAGAGAAAACACGGTGCGGAACTGAATGCCCTTGAATCTGAAATCTCTGAGAAAGAGAAAACCTACCAAAGAGGCCCGACTAAAGATCTATACAGGCTTTTGGGAAATAAAAAAATGAAATATAATATTCTGAACACATTTCAAGCTGAGAGTGCCATCACTAAATCAAAACAGCATTATTATGAGCTTGGAGAGAAAGCTCAAAGTATTGGCATGGCAACTGAAAGCAGAGGAAAGTAAGGGGATAATTAATGCTATAGAAACTCTTACTAATGAGATATCTTGACCCTACTGAAATGTATAATACTTTTAAGAAATACTATAAAGACCTCTACACTTCCCAATCAAGCGGTGATCTATCAGAGATCGGCTCCTTTCTCTCCTCTCTCAACCTCCCATGCCTGTTAGAGGAAGACAGAGAGTGCCTGAGTGAACACTTCTCAGTTCCTGAATTGTTGGAGGCCATTACATCTCTACCTTCTAATAAATCTCCTTGGGGAGGATGGCTTCCCTCCAGAGTTCTATAAAGAATTTAGGGAGCTGTTGGTCACCTACCAGGGGAAGACAACTGCTTTCCAGAGTCTTTCTCTCAAGCAGTGATTACTGTAATCCACAAGAAAGGGAAAAACCGGCTAAAGTGTGCCTCCAATAGACCAATCTCTCTCCTTAACACGGATTGTAAAACTGCTCACCAAGATGCTATCTAAGAGACTGGAGTCATGTCTTCCCCTATTGGTCAACCCAGATCAGACTGGCTTCATAATTAATAGATTGTCCTCCAATAATCTCAGAAGGTCCTTTGATATAATTCACCTTGTTAAAATAACAAAATACCTACTGTCGCAGTCTCCCTCGATGCTGAAGAGGCCTTTGATATGGTTGAACGGCCATACCTCTTTCGCGTCTTGGAATGGTTTGGTTTAGGTACCATGTTTGTAAATTTGATAAAATCCCTCTACAAATCTCCTAAAACTAGGATTTCTAACAATGGGATTACTTCTTCCTCTTTCCACTCTATAGGGGGAACAGACAAGGTTGCCCAATTAGCCCCCACCTCTTTGCCCTCGCCATTGAACCTTTGGCTGAGGCTATTAGAACGTGCTCTGACATACATGGCTTTGAGGTGGGCCCCCATACCCATAAGTTATCACTCTTTGCAGATGACCTTATCTTATTTCTAACAAACCCAGAACACTCCCTCTCTCACTACAGTGTTCTTTCTCTGGATATAAGGTCAATTTTGATAAAAGTGAAATCTTACCATTGTCATCATACCATCAAGCTTAAGTTTCCTTTTAGATGTTCGCCAAAGGGCTTCACATACAGTGCCTTGTGAAAGTATTCGGCCCCCTTGAACTTTGCGACCTTTTGCCACATTTCAGGCTTCAAACATAAAGATATAAAACTGTATTATTTTGTGAAGAATCAACAACAAGTGGGAAACAATCATGAAGTGGAACGACATTTATTGGATATTTCAAACTTTTTTAACAAATCAAAAACTGAACAATTGGGCGTGCAAAATTATTCAGCCTCCTTAACCTCTTGCACCTACCTGACACGCAGGCGTCCCATCTAGACATCTGGAAATGCAAATGCGCTACGCTAAATGCTAATAGCACTCGTTAAAACTCAAACGTTCATTAAAATACACATGCAGGGTATTGAATTAAAGTCAGATTTTTAAAATGCTTTTCGGCAAAAGCATGAGAAGCTATTATCTGATAGCATGTAACACCCCAAAAGACCCGCAGGGGACGTAAACAAAATGATTAGCATAGTCGGCGCTACACAAAACGCACAAATAAAATATAAAACATTCATTACCTTTGACCATCTTCTTTGTTGGCACTTCTAGATGTCCCATAAACACTATTGGGTCTTTTTTTCGATTAAATCGGTCCATATCGTTTGAACAAGAAACAAAGCCTAGTCAAATGACAAGACTGTTGACATCGTGTGGAAGCTGTAGGTATTGCAACCTCGGCCCCATTTAATGTGGATCACCTTTATCAATCGGTTGAAGTGGCGCATGGATATATTTTTCCATTTTCAGTGATCAGATTTTCCTGCATTTCTCGATGAAATGCATGTTCTGTTATAGTCACAGATGTGATTTAACCAGTTGTATAAAAGTGTTTTCTATCCACACATACTAATCATATGCATATACTATATTCCTGGCATGAGTAGCAGGGCGCTGAAATGTTGCGCAATTTTTAACAGAATGTTCGAAAAAGTAGGGGGTAGGAGTAACAGGTTAAGTTAATACTTTGTAGCACCACCTTTTGCTGCGATTACAGCTGTAAGTCGCTTGGGGTATGTCTCTATCAGTTTTGCACATGTTTTCCCATTCCTCCTTGCAAAACAGCTTGAGCTCAGTGAGGTTGGATGGAGAGCATTTGTGAACAGCAGTTTTCAGTTCTTTCCACAGATTCTCGATTGGATTCAGTTCTGGACTTTGACTTGGCCATTCTAACACCTGGATATGTTTATTTTTGAACCATTCCATTGTAGATTTTGCTTTATGTTTTGGTTCATTGTCTTGTTGGAAGACAAATCTCCGTCCCAGTCTCAGGTCTTTTGCAGACTCCATCAGGTTTTCTTCCAGAATGGTCCTGTATTTGGCTCCCATCAATTTTAACCATCTTCCCTGTCCCTGCTGAAGAAAAGCAGGCCCAAACCATGATGCTGCCTCCACCATGTTTGACAGTGGGGATGGTGTGTTCAGGGTGATGAGCTGTGTTGCTTTTACGCCAAACATAACATTTTGCATTGTTGCCAAATAGTTCCATTTTGGTTTCATCTGACCAGAGCACCTTCTTCCACATGTTTGGTGTGTCTCCCAGGTGGCTTGTGGCAAACTTTAAACGACACTTTTTATGGATATCTTTAAGAAATGGCTTTCTTCTTGCCACTCTTCCATAAAGGCCAGATTTGTGCAATATACGACTGATTGTAGTCCTATGGATAGAGTCTCCCACCTCAGCTGTAGATCTCTGCAGTTCATCCAGAGTGATCATGGGCCTCTTGGCTGCATCTCTGATCAGTCTTCTCCTTGTATGAGTTGAAAGTTTAGAGGGACGGCCAGGTCTTGGTAGATTTGCAGTGGTCTGATACTCCTTCCATTTCAATATTATCGCTTGCACAGTGCTCCTTGGGATGTTTAAAGCTTGGGAAATATTTTTGTATCCAAATCCGGCTTTAAACTTCTTCACAGCAGTATCTCGGACCTGCCTGGTGTGTTCCTTGTTCTTCATGATGCTCTCTGCGCTTTTAACGGACCTCTGAGACTATCACAGTGCAGATGCATTTATACGGAGACTTGATTACACACACAGGTGGATTGTATTTATCATCATTAGTCATTTAGGTCAACATTGGATCATTCAGAGATCCTCACTGAACTTCTGGAGAGAGTTTGCTGCACTGAAAGTAAAGGGGCTGAATAATTTTGCACGCCCAATTTTTCTGTTTTTGATTTGTTAAAAATTTTTGAAATATCAAATAAATGTCGTTCCACTTCATGATTGTGTCCCACTTGTTGTTGATTCTTCACAAAAAATACAGTTTTATATCTTTAAGTTTGAAGTCTGAAATGTGGCAAAAGGTCGCAAAGTTCAAGGGGGCCGAATACTTTCGCAAGGCACTGTATTTGGGCATAATGGTGGATGGTAATCTGAACAACCTCTATAAACTCAATCTGGCCAGTTTGTTGCAAAAGGGGGGTTTTGGGGATTGATCCCTATGTTTTTCCAGAATAGTAACTTTAGACAATGGTCTGATAAGGGGATTACTCTTCTGGAACATTGTTACAATGAGGGAGTTCTTCTGTCTTTTGATCAGCTGAAACAGAAATACCACTTGCCTAACCGGGTTTTCTTTAGCTACCGACAACTACGAAACTTTATTAGCGTGACTCAAGGGACAATGTAACCTACCTAAGATGTCACCTATTTAACAACTCTGCCATGCCGACCAACCACTGTTCAAGACCATTTCCCATGTTTAAGATGCTCTTATGTCAGTACTAACACTGCCTGAGCTAGATAAACCCCGATTTAGATGGGGAAAAGATCTGGGAATTGATCTTGATGAGGATCTATGGAGTGACCTATGCAGGGATGGTTTTACATCCACATTGAACTCCAGATACAGACTGAGTTTAATTTCCTCCATCAGCTCTATATCACCCCATCTAGACTGCACAACTCTGATATATCCTCCCTATGTTTTAGATGTGGCTCAGATGAAGGAACATTCCTCCATTCCACTTGGCAGTGTTCAAAACTACACTGTTTCTGGCAGGGGGTATGCGATACCATATCCTCAATTCACGGGGTTGCATTTCCTTCAGACCCGGAGGTCTGTCTACTGGGTAAATTTACTAACTCCAATCTTAGGCAAAGCCATACTATAAAGCTAACAGAAATATTTCTAGCTATTGCCAAGAAATGTATTGCCTTGAAATGGAAATCGGAATCCTCCCTGCCAGTTGCAATGTGGCTATCGGAAGTTAATAGTTGTATCCCACTGGAGAAAATCACTTACTGCTTGAGGAATAAGTTAAAGACATTTTACAGAATTTGGCAACCTTTGACTATATGGAGAATCTCCCCCACATCACATTGATTGAATCTCTATATAATCCTTATATAATGTTTCACACGTAATGTAGCTTATGGCAGGTGACCATATGATCCAATGTCTCATTATTTTTTTTTTAAATTTTACTCTTTATTATGACATATTTATTGTATGTTTGTATATATAATTATTATTTTTTTGTTACGCTCGTCTGTTAGTCACTTTGTCCTATTGTTGTCTAATATCCTTTCACTTTTGCTTTGAATGTTCTTAATTGGAGAATGCAAAAATGAAATATTTGAAAAATAAATCCTCCTTGTGCAAAATGTAATAAAATGATCACTGATTCCAGAGACTATTACTCCACTCTGCGACACCAATATTAAGTCAATTGTATTATTTGCATAATTCTATTATTTGTATTCATTTGCATCACTGTCAATGACATACTTTTATTTTGAAAGCAAACCGCAAATTCCACCATTGTGCCTAATCCTTATTGTGGCTTGCTTCACAACACATAGCCCGGTCTGGTCGAGCCTCACGAGCCAGATGAAGCTAGTTGGCTGCTTATAACGTTAGCTTTGGGCAATAGGGTTAAGTAGCTGGTTAGCTATTTATTTTCATGAACTGAAGTTCAATTTCAATAGGAGCGGTGGGTAACAATGCTTCGTGGGAGGCAGTTGTAGATGTGTGCAGAGGGTCCCTGGTTCGAGCCCAGGTAGGGGCGAGAAGAGGGACGGAAGTCTGAGGTGCTAAAGGAGCTCCTGAAACTTGACCCCAGACAATATCTGAGTCAGATGGTTTAGACCTTTTCTTCTTTAAGGCTGCTGCCCCTATCATTGCTAAGCCTATCTCTGACCTTTTTATCCTGTCTCTCCTTTCTGGTGTGTTTCCCATTGCTTGGAAGGCAGCCAGAATGCAGCCATCCTTTATTTAAAGGGGGAGATCAAGCTGATCCTAACTGTTATAGGTATATTTCTATTTTGTCCTATTTATCAAAAGTGTTGGGGAAAAACTTGTCAATAATCAACTGACTGGCTTTCTTGATGTCTGTAGTATTCTCTCTGGCAGGGCCTCGAGTGTCGCAGGGCTCTAAGGCAGTGCTAGCTGTGACACTAGAGATCCTGGTTCGAGTCCAGGCTCTGTCGCAACTGGCCATGACCAGGAGACCCATGGGGTGGTGCAAAATTGGCCCAGCATAGTCCGGGTTAGGGGAGGGTTTGACCGGCAGATGTTCTTGTCCCATTGCGCACTAGCAACTCCTGTGGTGGCCTGGGCGCAATCCACGCTGACATGGTTGGCAGGTGTACAGTGTTTTCTCCGACACATTGGTGCGGCTGGCTTCCGGGTTAAGCGGGCGTTGTGTCAAGAAGCAGTGCAGCTTGGCTGGGTTGTGTTTCGGAGGACGCATGGCTCTCAACCTTCGCCTCTCTCGAGTCTGTACGAGACTTACAGCGATGGGACAAGACTGTAATTACCAATAGGATACCATGAAATTGGGAACTAAAAGGGGTAAAATAATGAATAAAAAAAGTTGTCTCTGGTTTCTGCTCAGGTTACGGACAACCTTAAAGGTCCTCAAGGATGTCATGTTTCCCTTGATTCTAAACAATATGGTGCTGCTATTTTTATTGATTTTGCCAAGGTTTTTGATACAGTGGACTGGCTAAGAAGTATTGGTGTCTCGGAGGGGTCTTTGGCCTGGTTTGCTAACTACCTCTCTCAAAGAGTGCAGTGTATAAAGTCAGAAAATCTGCTGTCTCAGCCACTGCCTGTCACCAAGGGAGAACCCCAAGGCTCGATCCTAGGCCCCACACTCTTCTTAATTTACATCAACAACATAGCTCAGGCAGTAGGACGCTCTCTCATCCATTTATATGCAGATTATACTTCTACTCAGCTGTCCCCTCCCCGGATTTTGAGTTAAACGCTCAACAAAGCTTTCTCTACCCGTAACCCTGTTCTGAAAACATCTAAAACAAAAAGTCATGTGGTTTGGAAAGAAGAATGCTCCTCTCCCCACAGGTGTGATTACTACCTCTGGGGGTTTAGAGCTTGAGGTAGTCACCTCATACAGGTACTTGGGAGTATGGCTAGACGGTAGACTGTCTTTCTCTCAGCACATATCAAAGCAGCAGGCTAAAGTTAAATCTAGACTTCGTTTCCTCTATCGTAATCGCTCCTATTTCACCCCAGCTGCTAAACTAACCCTGATTCAGATGACCATCCTACCAATGCTAGATTACAGACACATAATTTATAGATCGGCAGGTAAGGGTGCTCTCAAGCGGGTAGATGTTCTTTACCATTCGGCCATCAGATTTGCCACTAATGCTCCTTATAGGACACATCACTGCACTCTATACTCCACTGTAAATTGGTCATTTCTGCATACCCACTGGTATGCAAGACCCACTGGTTGATGCTTATAAAACCCTCTCAGGCACATATCACAGGTACATATCACAGGTACCTCACAGGTACATATCCAATCAGTCCAATGTTGAACAAAAAAATAACATTGTAAAAAGTCAGTCAAGTATCATTAAAAGTATAGTGTAGATACTGAGTACTATCGTAGCATCGTCCTTCGAGAAAGAGCAGTTTAGAGCTTACCTGATAGTGGAAAAACATGCAGGTGAAGTGATGAGCAGGATCTCTCCTGCTGTTATACACAGATGCCACAAAGAAGGAATATTTGATCTATTTAAGCTTAATTCGAGATATGGATCACGTGATACTGAGATGATAAAAAAAAATGTAAAACGTGAGACTGTGATGGTTCCTTGGAATCTAGGTAGATAACCACTCAGCGGTTAAAACATCTGGTAAGGTGCAGGCTACTGTCAAATACAATTGTCAAATACTTTCAAAAATTGTCTTTGTCTGAGAATTTATTTTTGCCCTGAAGAATAGATCCAATGGAATAGTACCAAAATTGCAAGCTAAATTAGGTGCACCTCAAATATCCTTGACCCAGGTCTCTGGGGTTATCACACATTTGTCAACGCCATAATTTAATATAAATAGTTCTTTCACCAAATAAAATAGTCTTTAAATATACCAAGGAATGTTTTGGTTGTGGGATAAATGTAGAAAAAAACTAAATAAATCCTGATTGATGATTTAGATATCAAAATCAAATCAAATGTATTTATATAGCCCTTCGTATATCAGCTGATATCTCTAAGTGCTGTACAGACACCCAGCCTAAAACCCCAAACAGCAAGCAATGCAGGTGTAGAAGCACGGTGGCTAGGAAAAACTCCCTAGAAAGGCCAAAACCTAGGAAGAAACCTAGAGAGGAACCAGGCTATGTGGGGTGGCCAGTCCTCTTCTGGCTGTGCCGGGTGGAGATTATAACAGAACATGGCCAAGATGTTCAAATGTTCATAAATTACCAGCATGGTCAAATAATAATAATCACAGGCAGAACAGTTGAAACTGGAGCAGCAGCACGGCCAGGTGGACTGGGGACAGCAATGAGTCATCATGTCAGGTAGTCCTGAGGCATGGTCTTAGGGCTCAGGTCCTCCGAGAGAGAGAAAGAGAGAATTAGAGAGAGCATACTTAAATTCACACAGGACACCGGATAGGACAGGAGAAGTACTCCAGATATAACAAACTGACCCTAGCCCCCCGACACAAACTACTGCAGCAAAAATACTGGAGGCTGAGACAGGAGGGGTCAGGAGACACTGTGGCCCCATCCAATGACACCCCCGGACAGGGCCAAACAGTAAGGATATAACCCCACCCACTTTGCCAAAGCACAGTCCCCACACCACTAGAGGGATATCTTCAACCACCAACTTACCATCCTGAGACAAGGCCGAGTATAGCCCTCAAAGATCTCCGCCACGGCACAACCCAAGGGGGGGGCGCCAACCCAGACAGGAAGATCACATCAGTGACTCAACCAACTCAAGTGACGCAACCCTCCTAGTTACAGTATGAAAGAGCCCTAGTAAGCCAGTGACTCAGCCCCTGTAATAGGGTTAGAGGCAGAGAATCCCAGTGGAAAGAGGGGAACCGGCCAGGCAGAGACAGCAAGGGCGGTTCGTTGCTCCAGAGCCTTTCCGTTCACCTTCACACTCCTGGGCCAGACTACACTCAATCATATGACCCACTGAAGAGATGAGTATTCAGTAAAGACTTAAAGGTTGAGACCGAGTTTGCGTCTCTCACATGGGTAGGTAGACCATTCCATAAAAATGGAGCTCTATAGGAGAAAGCCCTGCCTCCAGCTGTTTGCTTAGAAATTCTAGGGACAATTAGGAGGCCTGCGTCTTGTGACCATAGCGTACGTGTAGGTATGTATGGCAGGACCAAATCAGAGAGATAGGTAGGAGCAAGCCCCTGTAATGCTTTGTAGGTTAGCAGTAAAACCTTGAAATCAGCCCTTGCCTTGACAGGAAGCCAGTGTAGGGAGGCTAGCACTGAAGTAATATGATCACATTTTTTGGTTCTAGTCAGGATTCTAGCAGCCGTATTTAGCACTAACTGAAGTTTATGTAGTTCTTTATCCGGGTAGCCGGAAAGTAGAGCATTGCAGTAGTCTAACCTAGAAGTGACATAAGCATGGATAAATGTTTCTGCATCATTTTTGGACAGAAAGTTTCTGATTTTTGCAATGTTACGTAGATGGAAAAAAGCAGTCCTTGAAACAGTCTTGATATGTTCTTCAAAAGAGAGATCAGGGTCCAGAGTAACGCAGAGGTCCTTCACAGTTTTATTTGAGACTACTGTACAACCATTAAGACTGATTGTCAGATTCAAAAGATCTCTTTGTTTCTTGGGACCAAGAACAAGCATCTTTTTTGTCTAAGTTTAAAAGTAGAAAGTTTGCAGCCATCCACTTCCTTATGTCTGACACACATGCTTCTAGCGAGGGCAATTTTGGGGCTTCACAATGTTTCATTGAAATGTACAGCTGTGTGTCATCTGCATAGCAGTGAAATATAACATGTTTTCGAATGACATCCAGAAGGTAAAATATATAGTGAAAACAATAGTGGCCCTAAAACGGAACCTTGAGGAACACAAATTTATGGACAAACCATTCAGAGACAAACTGATATCTTTCCGACAGATAAGATCTAAACCAGGCCAGAACTTGTTCCTGTAGACCAATTTGGGTTTCCAATCTCTCCAAAAGAATGTGGTGATTGATGGTATCAAAAGCAGCACTAATGTCTAGGAGCACGAGGACAGATGCAGAGCCTCAGTCTGATGCCATTAAAAGGTCATTTACCACCTTCACAAGTGCAGTCTTAGTGCTATGATGTGGTCTAAAACCAGACTGAAGCATTTTGTATAAAGATAAATAGTTTTGAATTGCCTGACACTTTATAATCAACACTCATCTCAGACTTGAACATGTGCAGCCAAAATAGTCTGCAGACATGCCCCCCCCAAAAAATATATATATTCTAAATTGCCATGTATACCAAACATTAGGAATACCTTCCTTTGCCCTCAGAAGAGTCAATTCAATCGGGATATGGACTCTACAAGGGGTCGAAAGCATTCCACAGGGATGCTGGCCAATGTTGACTCCAATGCTTCCCACAGTTGTGTCAAGATGGCTGGATGTCCTTTGGGTGGTGGACCATTCTTGATACACACGAGAAACTGTTCAGCGTGAGAACTGCAATGCGGTTGGGTTTGACACAACCGGTGCGCCTGGCACCTACTACCATACCTCGTACAAAATCAAACATCGTTGTCTTGCCCATTCACAATCCAGGTCTCAATTGTCTCAAGGCTTAAAAATCCTTCTTTAACCAGTCTCCTCCCCTTCATCTACACAGTGGATTTAACATCAGTAAGTTACATCAATAAGGGATCATATCTTTCACCTGGATTCACCTGGTCCGTGTAGATATGTAATGAGAAATTGATATTAATTTCATTTCACTTTTTATATTCAATCATCTTTGACAGATGGTTGTGGGGTTCACAACTCATTTCCAAGCATAAGAATCCATTCAACAATACTACTTGATTAAAAAGTGAAAATAATTCAGCTGGTGGATTGGGATCGGATTTTAAATGGTTTATTTCTGAATTGTACATAGATTAGCTTGTTGCTTGTTAGTAGTTTCATGTAAAACCATGTTCACAGTGAGCTCACAGCAGTGGAGACAGACATGTTTACATTGCCCTCAAAACAGTCTCATAGCTGTACACACCTGCATCTCACTTCTTCCCACAGGTTTAAATAAACTTATACAAGTCTTAGTCTCCCTGGTTTAGTTGGTTTAGTTCATATGCAAAAAAAATATTAAAATGATTTAAACAAGAAAAATAAATTAAAATGCTAATAAAACTAGAGGTAAAAATTTGCGATACGGAATTACTCTCATATCCCTCATATCACACAAGTATGGCTATTTGACTGAGAGAGAAAAAGCAAGCACATCGAACCAATGTGGGTTTGAATGCATTGTAACCTTAATCTAACTATCCCAAACATACATATAATATTGATAAGGGCATCTACGTACTTTTACATACTAAACATTAGGGAAAATCAACATGTGAAGTACACAACACATTGTAAAGAAACCGCAAGTAATAGGTGAAAAACTGTGCATACCATCTCATCTTAATAAATACTTTAATTGTGCCTCGAGTGAAAGCTAGTGAAATGTCAAAAGTTGATGCACAACTGAAGCGGGAAATCGTTTCTGCATCCTTGCAGAGGCACCCTCTCGTGATCAGTTAACTTGCTGTGTACCATCCTGTCCTCCAGGGGTCGCTCATATAGTCACCCAGCCTAAACCACTGCCGAATGCTGCCAGTCACATGACAGAGAGCAAACATCCTTCCCTGGTATCCTTTGCAAAAGGCACTACTGTACTGGTTATTTCTCTCACAGAGGATAAAGTCCACGGGATAATGACCTCCATTCTTGTTATTAATCCTCTAGTAGTTAAGGAAACCGTTTTACATTTGGACTGTATTCCTGTTTCATTATTCTTGAAATTAAGAGCAACAGCTGTCTCGACAAATACAACAAGCACATCCAGTCTTCTGGGGGACTGTCTGCGCTGGTGTTGCTGTCAGTAATTCTCATGATGTCTGTACTCTGTGGTACCATTGGCTGCATTTTTTGGAGGGGGCCCAGGAAGGGGGCGGGTCATCAGGATGTGACGACCTGGACGTAGTTAGCAGGGTAAAGGCCCACATCTCCGTTGGCCAGCTGCCCTTTGCACCA
Source organism: Oncorhynchus gorbuscha (assembly GCF_021184085.1). NCBI lineage: Eukaryota > Metazoa > Chordata > Actinopteri > Salmoniformes > Salmonidae > Oncorhynchus > Oncorhynchus gorbuscha. The sequence goes on along the minus strand of NC_060177.1, from coordinate 36,011,229 downwards.
GCCCTGCTCGTCCTCCTCGCCCATCTTCATTAGCTCTTCACCTGAGTGATGAGAGAGCAGAAAGCACAGGGGAACATGCTTAATAATAACTCGCACGGTTTCATCCAGTCCCATGCATATCTGGAATTTTCCACTGACACCACCTGCTGGGAGTGTGAAACACCTCAGTGCAATTACATGCACCATAATTCATCCATATTCATGTAATGTACTGGACTTCTGAAACTCAGATTTGTTACAGGGACCACCACAATGCGGCAACATAATTACCGGTGTACATCATGTTCTCACCACATCCAAAATAAATTACTTAATTATCGACTACATCACCTCTTAGTTTAGTCAGAGGTGCTCATCTAGAAAGCAAAAGCTTAGTGTGCGAAGGCTTATTTCTTCTCCAAAGGATTGTTAACCCCTACCCAGTCTCAAATCATTTGGCCTTTTGTGATCCCTCAAGACTGGAACCAAAGTAGACCAAAAGCAAGTGTTAAACAGTGTTAAAGTAAAGTCTTCTAAGATCTCTCTACATGGGCACTTCAACTTCTATCACCCCCCCCCCCCCTCTGTGTAGACATCTAATCTGGGAGATCCCCCACCCCCCCAGACAAGGACATTAGCTCGCAGTTAGACTGGGCTCTAATGGGGGCTCAGGCTGGTTAAGCCCCACTGGGAGGGAGACTTGAGTTTGACCCCACCAATCAGAGGGGCCAAGCACTGCCTTAACGACAGCTTTATTTTCACTAGCATAACAAGGAGGGGGTCGTCGTGATAATGAGAATTAACTGCTAATCAAAATAACAGACAACGTTACCCTGTGCCTTTTAGCTGGCAGGAATCATCTAGGATAAAGAAGTTCATTTTGTGAAGTCTCGACAAATGACGTGGTTCAGTTCAAGGTAATTCATAGACATTTCGAAAACCATAATCGTCATGACTATCAATTGCAACACTTACCTGCAGTGTTGGGTTTAAACATGATTATCATTTCGCTTGACACACCATTTATTGCATTCTTGTTATATACACATCCATTTTCAATGTTACTCATCCTAATTCTAGATGTTTTTCTTCAACCAAAGCTGTAAATACAATGTTTCAAACAGGATATCCTATGAAAATTATATCAAGGATATATAGGAAATGTATATAGGAAATAAAATCAGACCAAAGGGAACCAAGGCTGATCCTATGCAATACATATAATTTCCATTAGAATACATATGGTATTGCTGCAGTGTCTTCAAATCTGATGCTCATGTGTAAATCAGACTTGTATTAATTCTCCCACTGTTCGTCCTTCAATTTTCAACATGTTTCGACCAAATTAACAAATTATTATTATTTTTACTAAACAAACGGTGAATTAATATCCACTGGTTTAGCAAGACAAAGTGAGCTGTGGCTACCATGCAGACATTGGTCCTCGTGTCTGTGTTGATGTCCAGTGACATTAATAGGCATTAGTAGAGATTAATACCTGCTTTAAAGCTCAGCTCATCCGCCTCCTGCCCAGTGTAATCATACAACGCTCTAACTCGTACACCTTCTACCTTCTCCTCTTCCTTCTCTAACCCATTAGCGGCGATGACCTTTTTGGGGATGTCTTCGTCAGACCAGTCTGATGAGTAGTCTTTCACCCCTCTGTTGACAGGAAAAGGGGGAGGGGGCAGAGGGTTAGTATACCGTGGCACAAAAAAAAGCAAAACAAATCTATTACTTTGTGTAGTCCTACAAGGACGGTATGAAAAAAAACCAACATTTCATTCTCTTCCAAACTATACACTGGAGGCTGCAACCAGAAATCAAACAAAATGTCTTGTAACGCGGGGCCATGTATTCTCATTATATCACTGTAGCAATAACTTTAACCAACAGAGGGTGGTAGCGACCACAGCCCCCCCCCCCAACAAGTTCCATGAAAGGCAACACATTAAATCAATATACCTTCATTTGATCTCCGTGCTCACGCCAAGTTAGAGCGACACTAAGAACATCTACTGTGACTGGTGTATGTATGTTTAACTGAATGCGGAGGTTCAATTCAAAACGAATGAACACAGGCACAGGCACAAGGCCTCTGACTCAGCACTAGTACAAACACAAATTAGAGGCCGCAGCTCTGATACAGGAAGTTGGTAACCGTGGTCCCCCATGGAGTTAAGACGACAAGACAAATAGTAGCAGAAGACAAATAGTTTTTTTTCGAAAAGCTGGAATAATTGGAGTTGAAACACCTCTGAGGTAAACGTCTTTGGAGCAAACCAGCAGGAAGTTAACAATAACTAAGTCATCCTTTTGTTATGTTGAGAAAAAAAAAAAAAAACTTGGCCTCAAGTACCAATGTTAATTCTTTATTACAAATAAAAAAGTACTCCTCAAACATCCATTCAGAGTCAGAATAACAAGATACCATGCTCCACAACTATTATACCCAGTATTTCCTGCTCCTTTCAAAAGGCTACTATTGTATTATAGAAGAGGAAAGACAACACACTGACATTGTTAAGTACCTGTCATAAAGCTGAGAAGAACAATTCATGACTAGTGGCGCAGTCGGACAAAGAGTCATCTCTAGCTCTACATTTGAACAACTCACGTGGTACAGGAGCTACGGTGGTAGTGCAGGGCGAATAGGTCATGTGCAGGTCACAGAGCGCACAGTTACCTGGTAGTCTCCTGAGGGGTCTGGGGTGCCTCCTCGCTTGAGGGGACAATGTTGGTCAGGGTGACCACGTCCTCCGCCCGGCTGTTCCTCGCCTTCTGATTGGAGATGGAGCGGTTTGACTCAGGGGACCATTCCTGGACAAACATTTATTTATATTTGAGACTTTAGAAAACATTAAAATAGTTCCATGCTTTTTAACTATCACCAGCTGGTAACATATTTTCTCACACAGAGGCTTCTTCTAAACAGTATAATTTAGTATTGAACACCACAGAGTGAAATACCTATTGTATTCATCTGGCCTAGTCGGTTTTATTTTATCAATGCAGTCAAGACCACACCCAAAACACCACAAAAAAACAGCCACCTCACAGACCTCTAATCTAAACCAAATCACCATACAAATGAAAAGATGGAGAGAAAACAAAATATACCACAATGAAACAGTTCACTGAGGATACAGTTTCGCCAGTCACATGATGATGCATCATCTTTGGGATGATACTAAATAACCAGAGGGCTTTTGAAGCCCTGTGCCTAGTGCCAGATCCACTACAGAGAGCTATGCTGCTCCCCAGCCAGGACAAAGGGGCCCCTGTGTTTGGGTGAAACCAGCGGGAATGCCAAAAGATTCCTAAGGCGACAGAGGAGAGCTGCCTCATTCTCACTCCCCTCAAGCGTCACAGTGGCTTTGCCTGGAACTGTAAACCAATGCCGGTTTCCAGATCAACACGCTCCTGCGTGCCAACCAGCTATCGCCAGCTTTAAATTGATCATTATGAAGTAGAGGATTTGTTTTGTTCACAGTAGCTGGAATTTTCCACTAAATAGAAAAATTGCCTCCTGCATGTGCACTAGAGTGAAGGTGGTGACTGAGGAGCAGTTTGAAAATGGTCAGTTTTTAGGAACCTTGAGCTGTGTGTGGGGTGGTCAGAGCAGGCATTTAGCTCTGAGAATACACTACAGTATTCCAGAACTAACTCAGGTCCACATGTCACACAAGGGCCCATTCAGTGTCATCCCAAATTGGAATTTACTAACAGTTCAAGCAAGAGCTCAATATGGCTCTATGGGGAGGATTTCTTAATTATATGAACACCTTTTACAACATTTCTTTGGCAGATAATTTGGGGTTTCATACACTGCTCAAAAGGGAACACATAACACAATGTAACTCCAAGTCAATCACACTTCTGTGAAATCAAACTGGCCACTTGGGAAGCAACACTGATTGACAATAAATTCCACACGCTCTTGTGCAAATGGATTAGACAACAGGTGGAAATGATAGGCATTTAGTAAGACACCCCCATTAAAGGAGTGGTTCTGCAGGTGGGGACCACAGACCACTTCCTCAGTTCCTATGCTTCCTGGCTGATGTTTTGGTCACTTTTGAATGCTGGCGGTGCTTTCACTCTAGTGGTAGCATGAGACAGAGTCTACAACCCACACAAGTGGCTCAGCTAGTGCAGCTCATCCAGGATGGCACATCAATGCGAGATGTGGCAAGAAGGTTTGCTGTGTCTGTCAGCGGTGTCCAGAGCATGGAGGCGCTACCAGGAGACAGGCCAGTAGATCAGGAGACGTGGAGGAGGCCGTAGGAGGGCAACAACCCAGCAGCAGGACCGCTACCTCCGCCTTTTGCAAGGAGGAGCAGGAGGAGCACTGCCAGAGCCCTGCAAAATGACCTCCAGCAGGCCACAAATGTGCATGTGTCTGCTCAAACGGTCAGAAACAGACTCCATGAGGGTGGTATGAGGGCCCGACGTCCACAGGTGGGGGTTGTGCTTACAGCCCAACACCGTGCAGGACGTTTGGCATTTGCCAGAGAACACCAAGATTGGCAAATTCGCCACTGGCACCCTGTGCTCTTCACAGATGAAAGCAGGTTCACACTGAGCACATGTGACAGATGTGACAGAGTCTGGAGATGCCGTGGAGAACGTTCTGCTGCCTGCAACATTCTCCAGCATGACCGGTTTGGCAGTGGGTCAGTCATGGTGTGGGGTGGCATTTCTTTGGGGGGGGGGGTCACACAGCCCTCCATGGGCTCAGAGAGGTAGCCTGACTGCAATTAGGTACCGATATGAGATCCTCAGACCCCTTGTGAGACCATAGGCTGGTGCAGTTGTCCCTGGGTCCCTCCTAATGCAAGACAATGCTAGACCTCATGTGGCTGGAGTGTGTCAGCAGTTCCTGCAAGAGGAAGGCATTGATGCTATGGACTGGCCCGCCCGTTCCCCAGACCTGAATCCAATTGAGCACATCTGGGACATCATGTCTCGTTGCACCACAGACTGTCCAGGAGTTGGCGGATGATTTAGTCCAGGTCTGGGAGGAGATCCCTCAGAAGACCATCTGCCACCTCATCAGGAGCATGCCCAGGCGTTGCAGGGAGGTCATACAGGCACATGGAGGCCACACACACACACTGAGCCTCATTTTGACTTGTTTTAAGGACATTACATCAAAGTTGGATCAGCCTGTAGTGTGGTTTTCCACTTTAATTTTGTGTGACTCCAAATCCAGACCTCCGTGGGTTGATACATTTGATTTCCATTGATCATTTGTGTGATTTTGTTGTCAGCACATTCAACTATGTAAAGAAAAAGTATTTAATAAGAATATTTCATTCATACAGATCTAGGATGTGTTATTTTAGTGTTACCTTTATTTTTTTGAGTAGTGTATATACGATTTGATAATCAGTAAATACAGGCAACATATTTATTATTATAAGCTTGCAATTTGCATTGTAACTCATGTTCGCTCAAAGTCAATAGGCAATTTGTTTACATAAAGAAAGGTTAGACAGACAATGTCCTTTACCTCAAACTGTGGCCAGTTCATGCTCATGCCAGGTCCATGGGTGTTTCTCCACCACCTCAGATCTTCGCTGTCATTGGCTGCAGTGATGGTCTGGCCCAGGTCACGGTACAGGACCTTGAATCTAAGGGACAAATTCCCTCTGTTAATCACTGGAGTCACATTACCCGCACTTAACACAATACTGTGGTCAGTAAGCAAGATGGTTCAACACGTGTACGGGATGCAAAGCGCAATTATCTAATGCGTACATCTGGGGTCTAAATACACCGGATAACAGGGGTATGTGGAAAAATGAGGGCACACGTTTCAAAAAACATTTAATTACAGGAACATTAAAAAAAAGACTACCATTTAAAAAAGGGGGGAGGATATGCTGAGCTCCACAAATAAAACTGAAATCACAGTAACATTTTTATTTTGTTGCGGGATTGGTGGACTTTATCCAGTCAAACCCATAGATAATACCAAGCTATAAGAAATGTGGCAAAATTCCACTGAATATTTGCTCAGCCGGAAGGCCAGACCAACCATCAACAGTTCCATGGTCACCTGGCCCTTGTCTAAATAGAGTAAGGACCTGTTATGAAAGACTGGTAGTTAATGGACAACACCGGCAGTTGAACATTCCCTCCTTGTGTACACATACTGTTGAACAGAAACGTAGGCTAATTCTACAAAATAGTTGCAGTAGTAGATTCCCATGCTCAGAGTTTACTGTTCAATCCTGAGCAATTTATGCAACTGTAAAACATGACTAAGGTCTCAACACCATACCTGTAAGCGGAAAAGAACGTCCAGCGCCCAACTCACGACGCGGAGAATTGATTTTTGAAGAAATATATTTGTGAACCAAGATGTTTGTTTGTTAACTATAAATAGATGTGTCCAGAAAACAAAAAATGATTACCTCCCTCAAGATATTTGACAGTTGACTTACAAGGGTCAAGGTACTAGGTCAGCAGAAGGTGTGATTGTCATACCCATCCTTGCTGGAGAGGTCCAAATGTTTGTGAATGTCCAGCAGGACCTCCTTGAAGAAGCACAGCCTGTTCTTCTCGGCCTCCTGGGTGATCTCAAACACCTGCTCCATGTCCTCCATGTAGCGTGGGTTGCAGCGGTTCAGCTCCTCCAAAGCCTTCTCGTAGCGCTCCTTCGCCTGGAGTTGAAAAAAAACAGACACACAGCCAACTATACATCGAGCTTCAGACACAGAATCGCCATCTTTACGTGCAAAAATATTATACATTTGAAAGAATTCCTGGCTTTGGTGTGGCTAAAGTTGTTCGTTATGGGGTGTAGTCTCAAGAGATTAGCTGTGGGCAAGTAAACCAAAAACAAATCAGTTTTTCAGGATTTACTGTATAAATTACAAACTATCCCTACATTTTAAATTAGGTGGAGCTCGGTTTATAGGAAAGCTTTTGATTACTAACTCAACTTCAAAATGGGACCTTACGCTGCACTTCCTACAGCTCAGACAGTGGAAAATTAACAGCCTCCATAGATCCAGCCAGTCAACAACAACAAAAAAAACAGCTCCCAGTCTTTCTGCTCGTCACTGCAAGCCTCATCACGCCAACCAGTTATGCTTTTTTTATTTTTTAAAAGGCACGTCGGTATGTGCTTCCCCACCCACAATTTTACACTTGATGACAGGCTGCCTCTAGACAGCACACCCAACTAAAACAAAGCTTTGTGGCTGCACTGAGCCAATCACACAGACACCGCTTTCGACTGGACGGTCCCATTAGCTGAACCTATAAGGCTGGTACAAATAACATATTGAATGCTCAAGAGGTTAGCTTGTTACTTGTGTTCATGGGCTAAAGTACAGCATGTAAGAAAATAAAAAAACGAAATGACCTCAAGCCTCTTGACTAACAAATGTTATGGAACCTGACAACTACCTAGATGAACACTTATTGTTCACATATGTGGAGTTTCAGTACCTTCTCTGCTTCCTGGTTGCATTTCTCAACACGGTCTGTAAATTTGCGGACCTCTTCCTGCGACTTGGTGGGGTCCGCCTTGGCGTGGGTCTCGCGAGTCAAAGCAGTCTTCTCCTCTTTACGGGCCTGCTGGTAACTCTTCTTAGACGACTCCACCTTGGACAGAGGAATTCCTCTGTTTACTACCACCAACCACACATCTATTGTATTTGGTACAAGTCATTCCCTAGGCTCTAGACCTCAGCTGAATCTGGTAATTAATGGTGTGGCTGTTGAACAAATCGAGGAGACCAAATTACTTGGTGTTACCTTCGATTGCAAACGGTCATTGTCAAAACATATAGATTGAATGGTTGTAAAGTACGGGGCAAGGTCTGTCAATAATAAATAAAATGCTTTTCACGCCACACTCCAAAAAGAGAGTCCTGCAGGCTCTAGGTTGTCTTATGCCGATTATTGTCCAGTCGTGGTCAAGTGCTGCAAGGAAAGACCTAGTTAAGCTGCAGCTGGCCCAGAACAGAGCGACATCTTGCGCTTCATTGTAATCAGAGGGATAATATAAATAGTCTCCCTTGGCTAAGACTTGAGGCGAGACTGTTTATAGAACGTAGTGACAGTGTTGAAAACTCCTAATTGTTTGCATATTCAACTAACACACAGCTCTGACACAAATTCAAAGCGTACAGTATTATATAGAGCCATTATTGCATGGAACTCCCATCGCGTAAATGAACAGCAATCCTGGTTTCAGAAAACCGATAAAGCAACACCTTACGGCACAATGCCTCTCCCCTATCGGACCTAGACATTTCATGTGAATGTATTGATACACTGCATGACCAAAAGTATGTGGACACCTGCTCGTCAAACATCTCATTCCAAAATCATGGGCATTAATATGGACTTGGTCCCCTATTTCCTGCTACAACAGCCTCCTCTCCGCTGGGAAGGCTTTCCACTAGATGTTGAAAAATTGTTGCGGTGACTTGCTTCCATTTAGCCACAAGAGCATTAGTGAGGTCGGGCACTGATGTTGGTCGATTAGGCCTGGCTCGCAGTCCACGTTCCAATTCATCCCAAAGGTGTTTAATGGAGTTGAGGTCAGGGCTCTGTGCAGGCCAGTCAAGTTCTTCCACACTGATCTCAACAAACCACTTCTGTATGGACCTTGCTTTGTGCTCGGGGGCATTGTTATGCTGAAACAGGAAAGGGCCTTTACCAAAGCACAGAATCGTCTAGAATGTTATTGTATGCTGTAGCGTTAAGATTCCCTTCACTGGAACTAAGGGGCCTAGACCAAACCATGAAAAACAGCCCCAGACCATTATTCCTCCTCCATTAAACTATACAGTTAGCACTATGCATTGCGGCTGGTAGCGTTCTCCTGGCATCCGTCAAACTCAGGTTCGTCCGTCGGACTGCCAGATGGTAAAGCGTGATTCATCACTCCAGAGAACGTGTATCCACTGCTCCAGAGTCCAATGGCGGTGAGGTTTACACAACACCGGCCGACACTTGGCATTGCACATGGCTATCACAAGCTGCTCGGCTATGGAAACCCATTTCATGAAGCTCCCGACGAACAGTTATTGTGCCGACGTTGCTTCTTGAAGCAGTTTGGAACTTGGTAGTGAGTGTTGCAACCGAGGACAGACAATTTTACGTGCTACAGCACTCGGCTGTCCCGTTCTGTGAGCTTGTGGGGCTTGCCTCTTCGCGGCTGAGCCATTTCCACTTCACAATAACAGCACTTACAGTTGACCGGGGCAACTCTGGCAGTGCAAAAAATTGATGAACTGACTTGTTGGAAAGGTGGCATCCTATGACCTTATGGAGCTCTTCAGTAAGGCCATTCTACTGCCAATGTTTGTCTATGGAGATTGCATGGCGGTGTGCTCAATTTTATACACCTGGGTGTAGACGAAATAGCCACATCTACTAATTTGAACGGGTGTCCACACGCATATATACGGTACATATACACACAAAAATATGTAGGCTGTGTGCCATTTTAGAGTGGATGAGAATGTTCTTGTCAATTAAATTATTAATTATAATTTTTTAACATTTTCAGTCCTGTGGGAATTGAACCCACAACTCTGACGTTGCAAGATACGTGTTCTATCAACTGAGCAACACGGGACGGGACAAGCAACATTAATGTTCTGCATTTTGTCATATTTCATGTTTGGTGTGGACCCCAGGAAGAGTAGCTTCTGCTTTCGCAACAGCCGATGGGGATCCTAACAAAATGCCAAATCAAAACACAATATGTACAACTGATCTATTATTGGTCATTCAGGGTTGATGATGTATGAAGATTAAACGGGTAAAATAAAAAAAGCTAAATGAGTAGAGCAACACTCACGTCTTTCAGTTTCCGAACCCAGGGTTTTTGTGCCTTGCGGAAACCTTCCTCTGCCTCCTTTGTCTCCCGGAACCCTCCGATCATCTGCTTGTGGAAGGCATCTTTCTGCCAGTTACGGACCTTGTCGCTGTCCTCCACAGCCAGGTGCTCCTTCAGCTCCATGTGGATCTCACTCAGCCTATCAGCAGCATTCATGAAGGCATGCCACGCCTTCTCCAGGGTGCCATACTGAGGCCCTTCAGGTAGAGAGAAGTCACAGGGTTAACGGACATATTTCACACCAATAACATATGCCTCCAAGTCATTCAATGAGAGTCAAGTCGTTATCCAACCAGAGAAATGACCTACACTACCGGTCAAAGGTTTTAGAACACCTACTCTTTCAAGTTTTTATTTTTTTATTTTTTATTTTTACATTGTAGAATAATAGTTAGGAGATCAAAACTAATTAAATAACAATCACGTTGTAACCAAAAAAGCGTGTGTGTTTAGTGAGTCCGCCAGACCAGAGGCTGTAGGGTTGACCAGGGATGTTCGGTTGATAAGTGAATTGGACTTTTCCTGTCCTGCAAAGCATTCAAAATGTAACTACTTTTGGGTGTCAAGGAAAATGTAAGAGGTAAAAAGTACAATATCTTGGAATGTAGTGAAGGAAAATGTTATTTTTTACTAAAACATCACCCCACTACCAGGCCAACTCACCTTTCTCCACCACGCCCCTCCACTTCTTGGCCCAGTCACTCAGCTGCTGGGAATAGCCCTTCTCAATCTTGGCCCGCTCCGCGAAGCAGCTGACGAGGTCGTTGCACAGCTTGTGTCCATCGTCGATACGCTTCACCGTCCTCTTGTAGTGCCCCGGCTAAGTAAAGATGGACATATACTTGTGTAAGAAAGACCTGCTACATAGGGAGAAAGTCGTGGAAATATGGCCGTTGACTTGCGGTTTAGAAAAAGGTAACAGTTCAAGAGAAGAATGGGCAAAATTTGACAACCCACAGTTGACCTCTGCCTACAGAGAACACATGAACATCTGGACAATCATCCAGAGGGGCCTTAGGTTGCAGAAAATGTCAGACTTAAACAGATGTCAATGCCTCAGCTTATTTTGTTGACTGCTGCAGAGGATATGTAGTACATATCTATGAAACCATTCAAAATTAGCTGAAATTTCAAAATTTGTACCCGTCAACATAGCACACAAAAATCAGACGGATTTGGTTGCTGGTTAAATGGGAATGCCACAGGCCAACAGAGCAGGTGACTACTGCTGCTAGTTTCCCTCAGAGCAAGTGATAACTTGATGGGGCAGGCCTGATGAGGTGGGGCAAAAGAGGAGCTAATGGGGGGGGGGGAGGAACCTCATAGCTAGGGCATGGAAATATAAAATCAGCAGGGACCCATTATGTGCGTTGCCCATGCAAACGATGGAAGGCTGCCCGAGGGGGGCAGTCCCGTGGTAGTTCAACTTCCACACATTGGTTAGCGCCACAGGGTTGGCAGCCCTGAGGGGGTGTAGTTGTTGAGCTTACCTCCCAGAAGCTGTCGCAGCTCCCGACGTCTCGCAGGTCTCCGTTGGAAGACATCTCGGGGTCGCCTTTACAGCACAGAATGATGGCGGCTATCTGTTATAACCGAAGGGAGAACAACATGTAAGACTGTCGATGGACTACAGAGCTGGATATAGTTATGTGAAACCCATTCAAAAGTCGGAGTCAAAATTCAAGAGAAAAATGCAGGGAAATTGCCAAAAAGCAACAGCAGAAACTACCATGTCATCACAAGGGAAAAGTAAATTACTGCCCTACTTGGCAAGCGTCCAAAGGGTTAATAGAAGAGCAGTGGCTGGGCAGAATTTTTTAGTAAAATAACTGACAGTTTTTTCCATTTCCCCCTTCTTTTCACCCTGACCCTCCTAACTTTCATGTATTTTCTGATGAAGCGATCCACTGGAATTACACCACATCCTTGGTCTGTAGAAAAGGCCCCATAGCTTCTCCTCAGAGCTAATGAGTCTACCCTAAAGGTGTAATCCAGTAATCCCGTAGGGTGAGGGGAGAGAAAGGAGCAGAGCAGGTCTCACCTCTTGAGTGTCTGTCTCTGTCAGAGGATTGAGCCGAGGCAGACTAGTTTTAGCCAGGCTGGGGTTGCATGAGATAGATAAATGATGCTCTGTCATTGAGGTTAACCCACCACCACACTTAGTCAGCCATACTAATAGCAGGTCTTATCTGTTACCAACCAAAATAGCTGATCTGTTTTTCAAGAGCGAAAACTCTTGAGATATCCACATTCCTTGAGCTCTTGTACTCTCATATGCTTGAAAACACTTGTTGCATGGTCAATTGACCAAATAATTGATTAAATTAAAACAATTGTCCCCCCAAAAAATCCAATCTAGATCAATTTTTAAATTTCCCACATCAAAAAAATGAACAGTGTTCAGAGTTCACACTTCCCTATACATCCACTTCCCCTGGTCCCGTTCCTGATTGTATTAGCTAGCTGTGCCAAGGTCAAATTGCTTCCTTTGACAGACAACAACTTGGAAGGAAGGAAGACTGGGTATTCTGAGGACATTCATTACCAAAGCTATCCAGCGTGATTTTGCACTGCTAAAAACACCAGCCGCTCCCTATCAAGTCTGAAAACCCACAATTGAAATTAAAAATGAATAAAAAAAGTAACTCTGCAAAAGGATTTGACCAAACCTGTGGAATTCGTACAGCACAAATGTTGAACAAAACTATAGCAATCTGTGGCATTGTGTTGTGTGACAACTGCACATTTTAGAGTGGCCTTATTGTTCCCTAGCACAGGGTGCACCTGTGCAATGCTGTTTAAAATCAGCTTCTTGATATGCCACACCTGGTCAGGTGGATGATTCTCTGGGAAAGGAGAAATGCTCACTAACAGGGATATAAACACATTTCTGCACAAAACTTGAGAATTAAGCTTCTTGTGCTTATGGAACATTTATGGGATCCTTTATTTCAGCTCGTGACCAACACTTAACGTCATACTGCATGGGGCAAAATGGTGGTCACACCAGATACTAACTGATTTTCTGATCCACGCCCCAACCATAAAAATAAAAAAAGGCATCTGTGACCAGATGCCTGGCATAGCTGTATTCCCAGTCATGTGTGATCCATATATTAGGGCCTAATTAAATGAATTACAATTGCCTGGTTCCCTAATATGAACTGCAACTCAGTAAATTATTTCAAAATGCTGCAAATTGCGTTAATATTTTTGTTCAGTGTATATACACACACACCTTCAAATTAGTGGCTTTGGCTACTTGAGCCACACCCATTGCTGACAGGTGTATACAAATTGAGCACACAGCCATGCAATCTCCATAGACAAACATTGGCAGTAGAATGGCCTTACTGAAGAGCTCATTGACTCTCAAAGTGGCACATAGGATGCCACCTTTCCAACAAGTCAGTTGGTCAAATTTCTGCTCTGCTAGAGCTTCCCCGGTCAACTAAGTGCTGTTATTGTGAAGTGGAAACATCTAGGAGCAATAAAGGCTCAGCCATGAAGTGGTAGGCCACACAAGCTCACAGAACGGGACCACCGGCTGTCAGTTGCTACACTCACTTCCAAGTTCCAAACTGCCTCTGGAAGCAACTTCAGCACAATAACTGTTCGTCGGAAGCTTCATGAAACGTGTTCTCTGGAGTAAAGATTCACGCTTTCACCATCTAGTAGTCTGACGGCCGGACCTGGGTTAGGACGGATGCCAGGAGAAAGCTACATGCATAGTGCCAACTGTGAAGTTTGGTGTAGGAATTAGTCTGGGGATGTTTTTCATGGTTCGGGCTAGGCCCGATACAGTATACAAGGGCATTCTAGATGATTCTGTGCCCACTCCTGTTTCTGTATGACAACATCCACATTAACTAAGCAAGGGCCATAGAGAAATGGTTTATCGAGATTGTGTGGAAGAACTCGACTGGCCTGCACAAAACCCTGACCTCAACCCCATCGAACACCTTTGGGATGAATTGGAATGCCGACTGAACCAGGCCTAGCTGCCCAACATCAGTACCCGACCTCACAAATGCTCGTGGCTGAATGGAAGCAAGTCCCCACAGCAATGTTCCAACATCTAGTGGAAAGCCTTCCCAGCAGAGTGGAGGCTGTTATAACAGAAAAGGGGGGGGGGGACCAACTCCATATTAATGCCCATGATTTTGGAATGAGATGTTCGACGAGCAGGTGTCCATATACTTTTGATCATGTACTGTACATGAGCTACACCATTATTCTGAGAATTTATAGATAATGGACCTACAAATATGATAAACAACCAACATTCCATCCAAGGCATATATGTAAAAGAAATAATAACAGGTATCTTTTGGTTATCACTATGGCAACAGCATCCAGGAACAATAAAAAGCACAATATTTACATCTTGCAGTTAAAATGAGAAAATAAGGAAAAGGAATATAAACAAATGTTATTTTAATTATGCCAGAAATGGCAGTGGAAACATCTTTATGTGCAAATATTGATATAATAGCCATCATATAGAAGTCAATTTAGAGTCAAGCGTTGATATGGTGTTTGGTTCTCCCACTACGACTCAGGAAACTATGCAGTTTATTAAAATAGATTAAATATATGAACCTCACCATAATAAAGCGCTGCTCTACCATCAGGGCAGGTCCTACAGGCCCTAGTTGTCGCACCTGGACTTCTGTTCAGTCGCCACAAAGAGGGACTAAGGAAAATTGCAATTGGCTCAGAACAGATGTACACAGAGAGCTAACAATAATATGCCTGACAATCTCTCCTGGCTCAAAGTGGAGGAGAGACTGAATTCGTCACTGCTTGTATTTGTGAGGTATTGACATGTTGAATGCACCGAGCTGTCTGAACTACTGGCACACAGCTCAACCACCCATGCATACCCCACAAGACATGCCACAAGAAGTCTCTTCACAGTCCAAGTCCAGAATAGACTATGGGAGGCACACAGCACTACATAGAGCCATGACTACATTGAAGTCTATTCCACATCAAGTAAGCAGTAAAATTAGATTTAAAAGGCAGATTAAAAAAAAAAAATACACCTTATGGAACAGCGGGGACTGTTGCTTCACAAACAGACACAATAACATACTCACTATACACACAAACGTAAACATGGATGTTGTAGATATGTGGTAGTAGAGTAGGAGCCTGAGGGACACTTAATGTGTTGTGAATGTATTTCAACATTTAAAAATGACAGGAACTAACGGAGATCCTTAATAAATACATGGCAGTGAAAGTGCACGGTGACGAGCTTGATGCTGCTTTCCAATACATATTGAGGCTCTTATTCTGGTGACCAATGTGTGCCTGTCGTTTGACAAATAAAAATATTCTTATGCATAAAAATCTAATCCGTAGACTAGCCAACATGCACTGTACCTGCAAGCTGCTGGCCAGAACGCTTGTGCCAAGACCAGAGTAGACACATTCTATTTAAAACAACAGTTTGTGACAAAACAAAATCGGTAGAGTTGAAAATGCAATGGGAAAACAGCGACCTTCAGATTATTTTTATTCGGTACATGAAAACATAAGCTTAACTGTACATTGTGTGCACTTCATCACGCACTGATTTTAACCCACAACATGTCCAGTTGGTGTAAACATACCACTGGCTGTAAAAATAAATAAATAAATATTTGTGGATTCTAGAATAATTCACATGGAAATGTGTCCCAATTGAATGGAAACCTAGCTAACGTTAAAATGTTACAATAGCAATTTCCTTAGAATACCTTTGGTGAGTTCTGCAGTTTAGACATTCAATATCCTTGAACTTCCTGTTGGCAAGGAGAAGAGGGGTGGTGCTGTGGAATGTATGCTAGCAGGGAGAGGCATTTCCCACAAATACGCCAAAACAGGAAAATGAGAGGCTCACTTCAGCAAGGCCTGCTAATTGAAAAGTCAATATCTCAGACCCCATCTCAGAGTGGAAAAGTTGGGTGGTGTGGGGATGCAGCACGACAACAGTGATTGAGGCCCCCGGGGTCAAGTAATATAACCCCTGAACGATGATGGGAAACCAGCAGCTCGTAAGGCGGGAGTCAAGTGATTCAACCACCACTAATCTCCAGTCAATAACCAGTTGACGGCATAAGTAAGACATTTCAGCAGCTTGAGTAATCGAGGTCACATTGGATTCAACATAGTGATACAAATTCAGTCCCTGGAAGGGCCAAAGGCTCAGATTCAATAGATACTCATATGAAAATGTTTTTCTACAGATGCCATACATTTATGGAATCTATAGAGATATTATACTGTCCTGGGGGGGGGGCAGCCATCTATAGAGTACACTCAATTCATACTACAGAAGATTAAATCTGTAAACATGACAGGCTGCAGAATCACACACTCTGGTATCTGGGTCTTTCTGCATGTAGCCTTTACTCAGAGATCACATGTTGAACCCTATAAATTACAATTTAAAAAAAATACTCCAAAAAAGGTGGAATGAATAAAATTCCTTGCCCGACTTCCCTTTCTATTAAATTTATATTGTGTTACAAAAATCTTGACAGCAAATCTTTCTTTATTGAGGACCAATATAGAAAGGGGCGGCAGGGTAGCCTAGTGGTTAGAGCGTGTGACTAGTAACCTGAAGGTTGCGAGTTCAAACCCCCGAGCTGACAAGGTCGTTCTGCCCCTGAACAGGCAGTTAACCCACTGTTCCTAGGCCGTCATTGAAAATAAGAATTTGTTCTTAACTGACTTGCCTGGTTAAAAAAATTAAAAAAATAGATCCTAAATGCTTCGGAAAACAAAGTATATGACAAGCATTAAGGAAGAACCCTGACACTTGAAGGAACATAACTGAGCAACAAACTTCCACACAGGCCCTGTAAGCAACAGACCATGTGCTCCCGAGTGATGCAGTTGTCTAAGGCACTGCATCACAGTGCTAGAGGAGTCACTACAGTCCCTGGTTCAAATCCAGGCTGTATCACATCCGGCCGTGATAGAAAATCCCATAGGGCGGCGCACAGTTGGCCCAGCATTGTCCAAGGTTTGGCCGTCATTGTAAATAAGAATTTGTTCTTAACTGACTTGCCAAGTTAAATAAAAATGTGCTGCAGGCTTTCATTTGGACAACATCCCTGTGTCAGAGGATGTTTACGTTCCACCGGTCACCAACCTTGTTTAGGCAGTATGCTCAGTTCATCCTGATCACTTAGCAGAACTGGAATTTGTTTAAATCTCTGGGAGATTAAATCCTCAGCGGGGGCATTGCTGACAGAAGACAGCGGGTCCTGTTTAACAGAAGGATTTGGGTCGAACGCTGCTGAACCCTTCATGGAAAAGGGCACTAGTCGTCTCAGGTCAGAGCTACAAGTATTTGTGGGCAAGTAGGCCGTGGACTGAACAACAGAGGTAAACTGGATACCAAATGGCAGCACATTCAGAACCCATTATGGGTGCTTTCACCCCTCCCCCTTAGATGTGACGGAGAACACATACCATGTGGAACTGGTTTACTTACATTGCTTAGAAACACTACCTGGAAAGATTAAGTTCTATTGTATTTGTAGAGTACTGAAAATGTCTCTTCTTGGAATGTACCCATGCTGACAGAGTTAGAGAATGAACACAGGCTCGTGTTTCCTTCCAAAATTGGGTCAGATTAACAAGAAGCCAAGAGCTCATAAACCACAATGGAAACTTGTAGTCAATCTGATTAAATGTATACGAGCAGCATGTGCAACTCTTATTTTCACTGAAAATGCTGTTCAAAAGTCTGAGCAAGCATAGAATGTTCTGCAAATAATTTCCTTGTTGGATTTCTGCAACACAGTGCAGTCAGAAAGTATTCAGACATCTAGACTTTTCCACATTATAGCCTTACTCTAAAATGTATTTAATACACCCCCCCCCCTCAATCTACACACAATAACCCTTTATGATTAAGCAAATAAGTCATATTTTTGACATTTATAAAAAATAAATCTTATTTACACAAGTATTCAGACACTTTACTCAGTACACAGACCAATATGTACAGAATCCAGATGTTAATACTTTTAGGGAAAGGGAGAGGGGAGGGGAGAGACCATGGTGCTTGCCTACGGAGCTGTGAGGGGAACGGCACCTCAGTACCTCCAGGCTCTGATCAGGCCCTACACCCAAACAAGGGCACTGCGTTCATCCACCTCTGGCCTGCTCGCCTCCCTACCACTGAGGAAGTACAGCTCCCGCTCAGCCCAGTCAAAACTGTTCGCTGCTCTGGCCCCCCAATGGTGGAACAAACTCCCTCACGACGCCAGGACAGCGGAGTCAATCACCACCTTCCGGAGACACCTGAAACCCCACCTCTTTAAGGAATACCTAGGATAGGATAAGCATTCCCTCTTCCCCCCCCCCCCCTTTAAGATTTAGATGCACTATTGTAAAGTGACTGTTCCACTGGATGTCATAAGGTGAATGCACCAATTTGTAAGTCGCTCTGGATAAGAGCGTCTGCTAAATGACTTAAATGTAATGTAATGTAAATGTACTTTATAAGTGTACCTTTGGCAGTGATGGGGAGCATTGCTGCACAGCTATCTTCAGGTCTCTCCACAGATGTTCAATCTGGGGTCAAATCTGGCCTCTGGCTGGGCCACTCAAGGACATTCAGAGACTTGTCCCAAAGCCACTTCTGGATTGCCTTAGCTGTGTGCTTAGGGTCATTGTTCTTCTGTAAGGTGAAGTGTCACCCCACTGAGGTCGTGAATGCTCTGGAGCAGGTTTTCATCAAGGATCTCTGTACTTTGCTCCGTTCATCTTTGCCTCGATCCTGACTGGTCTCTACGGACCACACCTTCGACCTCATGGCTTGGCGTTTGCTATGACAGGCACTGTCAACTGTGGGACCTTATATAGACAGGTGTGTGCCTTTCCAAATCATGTACAATAGATTGAATTTACCACGGGTGGACTCCAATGAAGTTGTAGAAACATCAAGGATGATCAACGGAAACCAGATGCACCTGAGCTCAATTTCAAGTCCCATAGCAAAGTGTCTGAATACTTATGTAAATAAGGTAATTTATTTTAAATAAATTAGCAAAATTCTCACAAAAAAAGAAATAATAATAATAATAAATAAATAAAAATTAAAAAACTATCCGCTTTGTCATTAAGGGGTATGTGAGAAAAATGTGTTATTTAATACATTTTAGAACAAGGCTGTGTAATATGGCTCTTTCTGGGTATAGATCGTGGCATCCACCTCTCTCTCCGACACGCAGGTTCTGTTCTCAGGTTGTACATTCCTGGAGGAGAGTCTCTCCCCTGGCCATGCAGAAAGAGAGACAGAAAGAAATAATTTCACATGGCGAACTCTTAAATAAAAAAATAAAACATGGGAATTTGATACAAAATGCCCACTTGTGAGAAGGTGGGAATGGCCAGTGGACAGGGTCCGTTGACACTTAAGGAACGGGTATGACGAGTGTGTTTCATTTGGTGACCTCAAAACACAGGAAACAACTGTCTCTCTGAATATGTACATTTATTAAATATGGGGTTTGAATCCAATTCTTGTATAAAATGAATGAGTAAATATGAAACTATGAAATTATGTAATATTAAACCTTCATTGTGAAAGAACTGTACTCTACAAATAAAAACCCCTCCTGAGGAAATCCTCTTCAGACCACGCAAACCTCTGTGTAAGCTGAGGTGGCACAGGTATGAGTACCAAGACTAAGCAAACCCAAACATATCTGAATGGTACTCTGAAGTATCCATTCTAACCACAAAAGGCTTTGCTCTTCAGGGAAACACAGAGGGACTAAGAGAGAGAATAAACTGACTCCAACAGAAGGACTGATGATTCCAATAGAGATCACATCGACACACTGGGCGTAAATATATATTGAATGCAATTATTCCCAAATGATTGAGCATTCATTTGTAAAGAACTAGCATTTCAATTAATTTAATTATCAACTGAGAAGAAGTGACTCCTTTTGTCTTTCCCACCCACTTCCCTTTGTCCACCAAGCAGTCATATTGGCTTAGCCCACAAGGGAACCACCCCTATCATTTCCTTGTAACCATATCTACTGTGTTTGTGTATGTATTTCTGTGATTATTTAGTTAGTAAATTAATAATTAAGACAATTGGTGTATGGATAATTAATAGTAAAGGCTGGGTTCGTACAGAAACAAATTTACAACATTTGGAATGAGACTAACGTGAGGTAAAGAATAATTAATTAATTAGATGACTAATTGATCAGATATTAAAATATCTGAAGAGTTATTAGGAAAATTATAACTTTGGGCACCTTTGAAAACCTTCAGATTACAGACTTCCTAGTTAATTACATTGCCATGATTAGTGTAATCACGTAAATATTATTAAAGAGAATTGATTTGATAAACAGTCCTCACTTTAATGATGCCAAATACACAACAGCTGTAACATAACAAAATGTGGAAAAGGGGTCCGAATACTACCCACTGTACAACTCCTAAATATAGAGCAGGCGTGCACTGAACACAAGGTGATACTCCCACAGAATTTCACAAACCAAAGCAAACAGTTGCGTTGCTACCCAGCAAAGCAAACACTAGTGCTGCAGCATTAAAATGTATGGCATGCAAGAACACACCAGATACTATTAATCATTGATTGCTATCGATAGTGAACGAGTAACACCTTTTTTTGCAGTGAAAGACTTCACACATTCTAATATTCAGATTGGAGGCCAAGCATTCTTATGTGAATTATGGTATAGATGTCGACCGATTAATCGGCATGGATGATTAATTAGGGCCGATTTCAAGTTTTCATAACAATTGGTAATCGCCATTTTTGGATGGCGATTATGGCAGATTACATTGCAATCCACGAGGACCGCTAGCTAGGATTAATCTTATTTAAAAACAAATCTTCACATAATCACTAGTTAAACTAGTAATATCAACCATGTGTAGTTAACTAGCTTGTCCTGCGTTGCATATAATCAATGCTGTGCCTGATAATTTATCGAATCACAACCTACTTCCCCAAACGGGTGACAATTTAACAAGATTATTCACAAAAAAGCACAAAAATCGTTGCACCAATGTACCTAAACATAAACATCAATGCCTTAAAATGCCTTAAAATCAATACACAAGTATATATTTTCTTAAACTGCATATTTAGTTGAAATAAATTAATGTTAGGCAATATTTACAAGGGAAATTGTGTCACTTCTCCTGCATTCTGTGCAAGCAGAGTCAGGTTATATGCAGCAGTTTAGGTCGCCTGGCTCGTTGTGAACTGTGTGAAGACCATTTCTTCCTAACAAAGACCGTAAATAATTTGCCAGAATTTTACATAACATTGAAGGTTGGCAATGTAACAGCAATATTTTGTTTCCGGATTTGACCATATTAAATTACATAAGGCTCGTATTTCTGTGTGTTATTAGATTATAATTAAGTCTATGATTTGATAGAGCAGTCTGACTGAGCAGTGATAGGCAGCAGCAGGCACGTAAGCATTCATTCAAACAGCTTTCCTGCAGGGTAGCCTAGTGGTTAGAGCGTTGGACTAGTAACCGGAAGGTTGCAAGTTCAAACCCCCGAGCTGACAAGGTACAAATCTGTCGTTCTGCCCCTGAACAGGCAGCTAACCCACTGTTCCTAGGCAGTCATTGAAAATAATAATTTGTTCTTAACTGACTTGACTAGTTAACCTGTTAATCCTTCCCCCTACTTTTTCGAACATTCTGTTAAAAATCGCGCAACATTTCAGCGCCCTGCTACTCATGCCAGGAATATAGTATATGCATATGATTAGTATGTGTGGATAGAAAACTCAGACGTTTATAAAACTGGTTAAATCACGGCTGTGACTATAACAGAACGTGTGTTTCATTGAAAAGCGCAGGAAAATCTGATCACTGAAAATGGAAATATATATCCATGCGCGACTTGAACCCATTGATAAAGGTGAACCACATTTAATGGGGCTGAGGTTGCAATTACCTACAGCTTCCACACATTGTCTAGAGTCTTGTCATTTGCCTAGGCTTTGTTTCTTGGTCAAACAGATGCAAGGCAATGCATTTCTTCCGGTCTCCGACCGGATATTTTGGTTGAGAATTACCCGGACATTATTTCCAGACGGACAGCTAAAGAATGGACAGCTAAAGAATATACTTCGCCTCGTGATCAATTTGATCGCTTATTAACGTTTAATAATACCTAAAGTTGCATTACAAAAGTATTTCGAAGTGTTTTGTGAAAGTTTATCGTCGACTTTTTTAATTTAAAAAAATGACGTTACGTTATAAGACGCTATTTTTGTTTTGTTTATCACAGTCTTCATAGATCGATATCTAGGCTATATATGGACCAATTTAATCGAAAAAAGACCCAATAGTGATTATGGGACATCTAGGAGTGCCAACAAAGAAGATGCTCAAAGGTAATGAATGTTTTATATTATATTTGTGCGGTTTGTGTAGCGACGACTATGCTAATTATTTTGTTTACGTCCCCTGCGGGTCTTTTGGGGTGTTACATGCTATCAGATAATAGCTTCTCATGCTTTCGCCGAAAAGCATTTTAAAAATCTTACTTGTTGCCTGGATTCACAAAGAGTGTAGCTTTAATTCAATACCCTGCATGTGTATTTTAATGAACGTTTGAGTTTTAACTAGTACTATTAGCATTTAGGGTAGCGCATTTGCATTTCCAGATGTCTAGATGGGACGCCTGCGTGCCAGGTAGGAGCAAGAGGTTAAATAAAGAAAATCATTTGCCAGTAGCTCTTTGCAATGCTTGAAGCACATCGCTGTTTATGACTTCTAGCCTATCAACTCCCGAGATTAGGCTGGCAATACTAAAGTGCCTATAAGAACATCCAACCGTCAAAGGTATATGAAATACAAAATGGTATAGAGAAATAGCCCTATAATTCCTATAATAACTACAACCTAAAACTTCTTAACTGGGAATATTAAAAGACTAATTTTAAAAAGGAACCACCAGCTTTCATATGTTCTCATGTTCTGAGCAAGGAACTTCAACTTTTTAAATCATTAAAATCCAGACAGAAAATATTTACACAAGAAGCAATCTAATATCACACACGGTCAAAACTAGACACTGCACTTTTACTTTCTTCAACACTGTGTTTGTGCATTATTTAAATCAAATTGAACACGTTTCATTATTTATTGGAGACTAAAATTGATTTTATGTATGTATTATGTTCAAATAAAATTTCATTCAGTATTGTTGTAATTGTCGTTATTACAAATATATATATATTTTTAAATTGGGCCGATTAGTCGGTATTGGCTTTTTTTGGTCTTCCAATAATCGGTATCGGCATTTAAAAGCCATTTTTTAAAATCAACCTATAGTATGGTAGAGAGGAAGACTGAGGGAGATGACGACAGAAAGCTCAAAGCAATATCCCCAAAGGTCAGACAAACTACCCAATCCAAAAATTCAGTCAGAGTAACAACAAAAAAACACAAAAAAATGCATTATCCACAAATTGCATAGGAGTGGAACCCAAAGAGGACTTACCCAAGATTAACTTAAATGAGATGGGTTGAGGTCAAAGATGAGGTCCCTGTCGAGGAACTCCACTTTCTCTGTGGTACTGGAAGAAAGAGGAAGTGTGTGACAGGGAGAAATGGAGTATGGAGGAGCACAGCATGAGCAGTGGAGGAGAACCACTCACGGTCAGAGTATGACGGAGGCTGGAAGTCAGATGGTTATAATGAGTCCTGGCTCCAAAAGGTGGCAGATTCTGAATTAGAGAGTGAAATGCCACACACAGAAGTATTGGATAACCAGTCATGGGTGTGCTGGAAAACGACAGTGTGGTGGTCTTGGAAGAGACCCTCAAACTATGGAAGGTCATGAACACAACTAAAATAACCTGCTAAGAATCAAAGAGAAGGAATCCATTTTAACACCTTAGAAATGTTGGAACTTCAGCCCCAAGGTTAAGTTACCAACCCTGGGCTGGGGCAGGGCTTAGACAAGGTTACTTACAGATGAAGTCAAATGAATTGGCACCCTTGCACTTTAAAATGGAGCAGGTGGGCCTCCTTTTTAAAGATAAAAAAAAAAAAAATCAACTGGTCAAATGGCTACTATTTTTACTTTGAATGCATCTGCAACTTACCAGAGGTGAGAAGTTACACGAACGAGAATTTATTGAATAATAAATGTCCTTTTTTTAAAATGTATTTTTTTTTAACTTAAGTGAATAATCTTATATTTAATTAAAAATATATTCCTTTGCAGTTGTAAATCAAACAAATACACGTGAACACTAAACATTCTCAATTTCAACAAATTATTTTAATAACTGATGGCAGCAGTAACTACTGTAGCTAAATAGCCAGCTAACCTCTGATTCAGAGGGGTTGGGTTATATGCGCAAGACATTTCAGTTGAATACAACTGACAAGGTATCCCCCTTTCCCTAACCTCTGTAGCTAGCCAGCAAGCAACGCTAAAAGAGATCGCAAACGGGTTAGCATAACTCTAGCCCCTCCCCCTCAAATGTTTTTCTAAATATTAGCAAGCCGAATAGCATAAGGCCAGCAAACACGTCCCTCATACACTAGGAATGTATTTCCGCAAAATACGGAACGAAAAGGTGTCTCTCGGTCCCAAAACTGGAGTTTTCTGGAGACTTGTGGGAGGAGTGCTGATGACGTCGCCCACTGTATTAGCTTTCGGTAGCCTGATTCCATCCAGACTGAGGAGAAATCTGCAAACAATGCATCCCAGACCAACTCCTGAAGTGGTCAGCCAGATCTGAACACAATCAGACCACAAAGAGAATTGTGCATCTAGACCAGTCTTATCAATGCGATCTTTGAATTCTGATAGCAGAAGATGCATGTAAGTGTCATGTGAAAAAAAAACAATAAAACTGAAAGCAGGTGAACCCCCCCCAATGAAGGCATGACTGACAACTGAAGTCATGGATTATTTCAAAGAGTGGCATTGCTTAATTACATAAGCAGGCAGGCTAAAGGATCTGGATAGCACAGTTTCCCCAAATGTTTTGGTTTTTGCCCTAGCACTATACAGCTGATTCAAATAACCAACTCATTATCAAGGTTTGATTATCATCAAGGCCAGGACAGGTTTTTGGAAAACCCTGTGGATAGGACAGTGGTGCAAAGTGTTCTCCACTGTCATCAACTGATACAGGAATGTTTACAAATGAATGTGTATACAGTTCATGAGGTGAATCTCATACTCTTATTACATTAATTGTTTGAAAGATTAAAGAAAATTTAGTGGCTGGTCAGTTGCACACGCAAGAATATAACTAAAATGCCACTTCAATTCTAGTGAGACATCCCGAGTTCAAGCCCAATGGTTTGCACTGCTGCAAATCTTCCATGGAGCACTTACCCCAGTAAAAGGATCCACTGTTTGGCCACAGCACAGCTCCATGCACCCTACCCTAGAGGGCCAAGTGAGCCTCAAATTCCAGTGTTGGTAATGTGAAACAAAGACATGTTTGTTCCACAACCAATGTCCAATAACTACTTAGAACAAAGGAATAAAAAAATAAAAAGCAGCATAGTCATCTGCTCTGTGCTAAAATCTCTGAGGTGTCAGTAATCAAAACAGTTTGCGACAACAATGAAAAAATGAAAACCAGTAGTACTGAGGCCCTCAACGACTGGCTTTGGATATCTCTGTACTTTAGTTTCAAGGATTGTAAACAGGAATAATCTAATGTAGGAAGGAGTTAGAAGCAATGTCAACTATCAATGGACAGCGGCTCCCGAGTGGCCTAACAGGCTGACTACAATAGTCTCTCGTCGCGTGCATTGCGAAATAAATTCCGAAGTCTATATTATTCAATAATTGCACCAATGATCATCTATGTTGTCAAGGGCTAAAATAGAAGTCAGTTCTATTTCTGACGCAAGTCCTGCCTCTCCCATCTCCATTATTTTATCGAAGCAGGAACCCACATGCCATCTCCTCATTGGTTATACCCACGTGGTTGACTGAAAGAAGAACAAGGTCAATGGCGGAAATGCACCTAATTTATTAAAGTTGCCAATCACAATATAAAGTCAACAGAAGAAAAATCCTGGAAGGAGGAGAGATGACTGGAAACAATTTGGTTGACCGTTTTGTTTGGATTAATTGGTGAGTAGAGGACCTTGTGCATTTTAGGTCAAATAAATCAAATACATTTATGCACGATGGCGTGTGCGCAGCTAGTTTGGGTTCCGTGTAAAGGCTTTGCATCTCAGTGCTAGAGGCGTCACTACAGAACCTGGTTTGATTCCAGGCTGTATCACAACCAGCCGGGATTGAGAGTCCAATAGGGTGGTGCACAATTGGCCCAGCGTCGCCCAGGGTTTGGCAGGGGTAGGCCGTCATTGTAAATAAGAATTTGTACTGGCCTACACAAAACAAGCCAAAGGAAAAGTTGATTCAGCCTTATTTTAGCTATTTGCAGATGGCCCGAATCTCTCATTTCTAAACCACAGTTCTCATGGCGCAGGATATTCTCAATGCCAGCTCTCCCAGCTCAAGATAGAACAGCAGGAAGGGTTATTTAAGCAATGAGAACGCTTGGCAGCAAGTGTGAGACCACAACAGGCTAGATTATACACACACAAGGTCTAATGCAGTGTGCCTTAAAGTTAGGCAAAGGCATTGTCTCAAGGTGATGCGTCATACATTAACATGGCGTACCATGCCCAGGCCAGTGTTCCCAAACCAGTCCTCAGCGAATGGCTTAGGTCCCAGGATAAACATATGTATTGCTGTGTAGCCTGAGACCAGAATAAAATCAAATTCTGTTGGATAAATAAAGCTGTTTTGCTTAACAATAACTAGCACAAGTATCAGACTAGCCATACTCTAAAATATTCTGTACCGATTTTCATGTTTAGTCAAAGTATGCTGGTATCAGGCATATCAGGGGTCGTGCTTACAAACGGCTCAAATCTATATTTCTACGAATTTACACTTGCTTTTAAAAAGGGTGGGGTTGTTCTCATATTGCAACAGAGAAATGCATATCCAATGGGAGGTTCCTCAATTTATCCTGTGTAACTTAGCCTATGGATATTGGCAGTTCTGCTCAACAATACAACGAATAGCCATATTGTTGATCTATTGAAAAAGATTAAGCAAATGCTTTGTCTGTCAATTGGCCTACACAGCGTTTATTAATCTCAATTTCATACACAACCCGTCAAATCTTGAATGTTTGCCAACGTAGTTTGCTGTCGAACAGCAGTAGCATAATAGTTGATATCCATTGAAGAGGAGTGTAGACTACAGTAGCCCAAGGATAAATGGATTGTTCCATAGCCCCCCCCCCCAAATACACATAGAAGACTATTTAAAAATCACATGTTAATCCAAACAATGTAATAACGTACCATGAGATAGTCACCCATCAACACGATTCACGGTGCATGTTTGATCTTACATTCATGGAGTCGTAGTTACGCCTATGGTTTAACCTAGCCTGTGTGATAGGTCATTATAGGTCATATTGACACAACGTTAACTCCTGTTCAAGGCAACAAATGGAACAAATGCAAACACGAGTCGAATTGTAACATAACTGTAACCACTCGGCGACCATAATAGAATAGAACGTGTCTACTTTGTTTCCCATCCAGTTTGCGACCTACCTGTTGCAGCTTCAAATCCTTAGTCACTCGGCGCTGGAGAAGCTCACCAACTCCGGAGCGAAAATTCCCCAAAAGCAATCCCTTGATCAAACCAAATTGGCGAGAGACGCAAACAGTATTATTCTCTTCATAACCGAGAGTGCATCAACAATTTCGCTCGAGAACTTTCCCGAAGAAAGCGAAGGCCATCGTAGATACCACTCTGCCATTGCAACAAAGTTATTATTATTCGATTTCCTGCCCCCTTCAAATTCACGAGGTAGGCCTAATATCATCGGCGGTAAATTGGTTAAATGTACTTTAGTTAGAAACAGTACAACATAAGCCCCAAACCTTGTGCTATCCGGCGGGTATGTAGATACAAAGCCAATCCTCCCGGATGTTCTGGAGAGGTCTCCAAGCTGTGTAATTAGACGCGGTGGCGAACCACAATATCCATTCATCCAATTACATGCGTTAACCCTTTACTGACTAGAGATGAGTCAACAGCTCACAGTGACAATTATGGTCAGGCCATGTGAATCAAATCTTTTTCATTAATTGTCACTCAACACATAGGCTACAAGTCTACTTGACATAACATAAGTGTCCGTGGAATCAATATATTTTATTGATTTATGCCAAACACTTGTTGCTTGGTCAACAACCTTATTCAATTACCTGTGAACAGCACCATCTCTAGGTCATCAGGTGAATCACACAATGTTAGTATTTTGTCTGGTGTCTGTTGAAAGTAGCCTACTGTAGCCGAGTGACAATACTTTTTTCAATACAATAATCTTCAACAGACCACAGCAAATAGTGTGAGATGATTTGAGGTTGGAGGAAAAACAAATGAATGATATTGACCTAAACTGTAGGCTACATACAGTAGAACTATTATTTGACCACAATCTTTTGTAAATCTGATGAAGAGTGCTGTAGTATGTTCTTCTCTTCTGACATAATTCACCTTGAGGGACCTTGAGGAGTCATTACGGTATGACATGCAGATCTTTGGCTGTAGTGATACTGTTAGAGCAGAGAGACTATTCTGGAAACACCACTCCCACACCTCTCAATCTGACAGATCTGCTCACCAGTTGACCTACTATGGCTCACAGTTGCCGGAGGACATTAAAGGCACAATCAACCATGTGTCTCTCATATAACTTCTAAGAAATAATAACTTCTATCAAATGGATCTGAGAAGTTATAGGAGAGACACATGGTTGAGTGGACTTTCAAGGACCCTGAGCAACTGTAGGCTAATGAATAAAAAGAGGAAACCACAACAGGAGTTGTTCTATGAGAAGAAAGCTGGACTGTTTTGTGATGTTTCCTGGAACACATCACACCCCCCCCCCCATTATGTTTATTTTTAAAACTGAACAAAAATATAAACACAACATGTAAAGTGTTGGTCCCATGTTTCATGAGCTGAAATAAAAGATCCCAGAAATGTTCAATACGCACAAAATGCTGATTTCTCTCTAATGATTTAGCACAAATGTGTTTACATCCCTGTTAGTGAGCATTTCTCCTCTGCCAAGAAAATCCATCCACCTGACAGGTGTCCCATATGTAGAAGCTGATTAAAACGGCATGTTTATTAACCAGGTGCACCTTGTACTGGGGACAATAAAAGGCCACTTTAAAATGTGCAGTTAGATGTCTCAAGTTTGTAAGGAGCGTGCAATTGACACGCTGACTGCAGGAATGTTCACCAGAGCTGTTGAATATATATTTCTCTACCATAAGCTGCCTCCAACGTCATTTTAGAGAATTTGTCAGTACCTCTAATCAGCCTCACAACCGCAGACAACATGTGACCACGCCAGCACAGGGCCTCGACCTTCGGCTTCTTCACCTGCGGGATCGTCTGAGACCAGCCACCCGGAAAACCGATGAAACTGAGGAATATTTCTGTCTGTAATAAAGCCCTTTTGTGGGTTAAAACTCATTCTGAATGGCTGGGCCTGGCTCCCCAGTGGGTGGGGTTGATTAAGATGTAATTTATTTATTTAAATTCACTGATTTCCTTATATGACCTGTAACCCGTTAAATTGTTGCATTTATATTTTTGTTCAGTATATATAGTACCAGTCAAAAGTTTGGACACACCTACTCTTTCAAGGGTTTAGAGAAAAACCCTTGATTGAGTAGGTGTGGCCAAACTTTTGACTGGTACTGTATATAAAGAAAGACAACACCCATTGTGGTTAATTCCTTTTAACTATTTAAATGGCAACAATTTAGCACTCTATACCATCAGATCAAATACTGTAACTCAGCAACCTTCAACCTATGGTGAATGATTTATATCCTGATGGGAGTGGTCTCTTCCAGAATGACTGTACTTTGACCCGTTCATCTTTCCATCAATCCTGACTAGTCTCCCAGTCCCTGCCGCTGAAAAACATCACCACAGCATGATGCTCCCACCACCATGCTTCACCGTAGGGATGGTGCCAGTTTTCCTCCAGACGTGACGCTTGGCATTCAGGCCATAGAGCTCAATCTAGGTTTAATCAGACCAGAAAATATTGTTTCTCATGGTCAGAGTACTTTAGGCAAAATCCATGCGGGATGTCATGTTCCTTTTACTGAGAAATGGCTTCCGTCTGGCCACCAATCATAAATGGTTGATTGGTGGAGTGCTGAAGAGATTGTTATCCTTATGGAAGGTTCTCCCAACTCCACAGAGGAACTTTGGAGCTCTGTCAGAGTGACCAACGGGTTCTTGGTCACCTCCCTGACCAAGGTCCTTCTCCCCCGTTTGCTCAGTTTGGCTGGGCGGACAGCTCTAGGAAGAGTCTTGGTGGTTCCAAACTTCTTCCATTTAAGAATGATGGAGGCCACTGTGTTCTTGGGGACCTTCAATGCTTTCAGACATGTTTTGGTACCCTTCCCCAGATCTGTGCCTCAACACAATCCTGTCCCTGAGTTTTATGCACAATTCCCTGGACCTCAGGGCTTGGTTTTTGCTCTGACATGTACTGTCAACTGTGGGACCTTATATAGACAGGTGTGCCTTTCCAAATTATGTCCAATCAATTGAATTTAGCACAGGTGGACTCCAATCAAGTTGTAGAAACATCTCAAGGATGATCAATGGAAACAGGATGCACATGAGCTCCATTTTAGGTCTCATAGCAAAGGGACTGAATACTTATGTAAATAAGGTATTGGTTTTAAAGATTGTAATACATTTGCAAATATGTTTTCGCTTTGTCCTTATGGGGTATTGTGTGTAGATTGATGAGGATTTTTTACAATCCATTTTAGAAGAAGGCTGAAACGTAACAAAATGTGGAAAATGTGAAGGGGTCTGAATACTTTCCAAATGCACTGTAAATAGCAATTGTAAACCAACGTGGTTACATTTTGACTGCTATACAAAATATGTGTATTGCTTTGTGATTTCTTTGCCGCTGGAAGTTTCCTGTACAATGTGGGCGATGATGAACTACACTGAACAAAAATATAAACGCAACATGTAAAGTGTTGGTCCCAGAAATGTTCCATATGCACAAAAAGCTTATTTCCATCAAATGCTGCGCACAAATTTATTTACATTCCTGCTAGTGAGCATTTCTCCTTTGCCAAGATAATCCATCCAATTGGCAGGTGTGGCATATCAAGAAGCAGATTAAACAGCATGATCATTTCACCTTGTGCTGGGGACAATAAAAGGCCACTCTAAAATGTGCAGTTTTGTCACACAACACAATGCAATTGACATTCTGACTGCAGGAATGTCCACCAGATAATTTAATGTCCTTTTCTCTACCATAACCGGCCTCAAATGTCGTTTTAGAGAATTTGGGAGTACATCCAACAAGTCTCACAACCGCAGCCCATGTGTATGGGGTCGTGTGGGCAAGCGGTTTGCTGATGTCAACGCTGTGAACAGAGTTCCATGGTGGCAGTGGGGTTATGGTATGAGCAGGTATAAGCTACTGACAACGAACACAATTGCATTTTATCACGCCAATTTTAACTTCACAGATCTTCATTGTAAAGGGTTTTAACACTGTTTCCCATGCTAGTTCAATGAACCATAAACAATTAATGAACATGCACCTGCTGAACGGTCGTTAAGACACGAAAAGCTAGCATACGGTAGGCAATTAAGGTCACAGTTGTGAAAACTTAGGACACTAAGAGTAGTGGCTCTGAAAAACACCAAAAGAAAGATGCCCAGGGTCCCTGCTCATCTGCGTGAATGTGCATTAGGCATGCTGCAAGGAGGAATGAGGACTGTAGATGTGGCCAGGGCAATACATTGCAATGTCCGTACTGTGAGACGCCTAAGACAGCGCAAGAGCGAGACAGGTTGGATAGCTGATCATCCTCGCAGTGGCAGACCATGTGTAACAACACCTGCACAGGATCGGTACAACCGGACATCACACCTGCGAGACAGGTACAGGATGGCAACAACAACTGCCCGAGTTACACCAGGAACACACAATCCCTCCATCAGTGTTCAGACTGTCCGCAATAGGCTGAGAGAGGCTGGACTGAGCGCTTGTGGGCCTGTTGTCTGGTGAGGACCTGCCTTACATCACCGGCAACGACATCGCCTATGGTCACAAACCCACCGTTGCTGGATCAGACAGGACTGGCAAAAAGTGCTCTTCAATGACGACTTGCGGTTTTGCCTCACCAGGGGTGATTGTCGGATTCACGTTTATCGTCGAAGGAATGAGCATTACACCGAGGCCTTTACTCTGGAGTGGGATCGATTTGGCAGTGGAGGGTCCGTCATGGTCTGGAACGGTGTGTCACAGTATCATCGGACTGAGCTTGTTGTCATTGCAGGAATTCTCAACGCTGTGCGTTACAGGGAAGACATCCTCCTCCCTCATGTGGTATCCTTCCTGCAGGCTCATCCTGACATGACCCTCCAGCATGACAATGCCACCAGCCATACGGCTCGTTCTGTGCGTAATTTCCTGCAAGACAGGAATGTCAGTGTTCTGCCATGGCCAGCGAAGAGCCCGGATCTCAATCCCATTGAGCACGTCTGGGACTTGTTGGATCGGAGGGTGAGGGCTAGGGCCATTCCCCCCAGAAATGTCTGGGAACTTGCAGGTGCCTTGGTGGAAGAGTGGGGTAACATCTCACAGCAAGAACTGGAAAATCTGGTGCAGTCCATGAGGAGGAGATGCACTGCAGTACTTAATGCAGCTGGTGGCCACACCAGACACTGACTGTTACTTTTGATTTTGACCCCCCTTTGTTCAGGGACACATTATTCCATTTATGTTAGTCACATGTCTGTGGAACTTGTTCAGTTTATGTCTCAGTTGTTGAACCTTGTTGTGATCAAACAAATATTTACACATGTTAAGTTTGCTGAAAATGAACGCAGTTGACAGTGAGAGGACATTTATTTTTTTGCTGAGTTTATTACACCCATTTAAAAAATGCGTGCAAGCACAGGAGGTCCCGTGAAAAAAATGGGTCCACCTATGGAAAGCAAATCCCATCCAACTGATTTGTTCTGGCACCGGGTATGATGAGTTGCGCACTTGTTCTGTCTGCAATTTTCTGCCAGGCTCCCTCTCTGGCTTTTGTAGCAGCGGATGTATGACTTTTTTGAGAACAAAAAAGTAGTATGTTGTTACAATTGTTTCTTGTTCTAGATTGGTGAAATATTGGGCTCTATCTTTTGACTCCATATCTATTGTTTTTTAAGCCATCGATATGAAGGCCTTTTTGATTGTTGCTGCACGCATCAGTTGTCAGAAAAAACAATCTGTGCTTCGCTTAGCCAAATACTTCAAGCTAAAAAGCAGCTGTTCTGGAACCAAGAAATATGGTTAAGACAATCCGGGTATTTTCAGGAAATCTTGAATTTGTTAAACCATCTTTCTGTAATATCCTCTGATCTTAACCCAATTGAACACTTATGGCAAATATTTTTTTTATAACTAAACCAATATAGAACACAGCCTGTCGCTTCCAATGGGAACAAATGAGTCATAGTGGGCAGAACAAGCAAGGAGGTGGGCAGAGCCAAGCATGAGCTAGTGAGATCCTATTGGCCCGTTCTATCATACATTTTCATATTTCCTTTAGAGAATGCCTACTCTGTGAAGTGAGCGTGTGCAATAACTCAATTCACCATTGCACTCCTAAACAACTTACAACTTTAGCAAAGGTTAAAGTCTACAAAGCTTAGTCCACTCTGTTCATAGCCAATTATAGTTCTGGGAACAAAAAACTGCATTGAGATCAAATATTTAATCAATGAGAACACATGCAGAATGTAGGTCAAAATCCATCTCCTTCCTTCTCCCACTGCCAGCCAGTGGGCTTCCTCCTTCCTCTCGGTAGTGAGTGGAAAAACCAAGTGGCTGCTTCACATTTATACATCCGGTGAAATATCTGTCTTATTGTTCTATCTGTGATTATGGGAGATTCGGAGGGGTATCCTACGAAGGAAGCTAGATCGATCTCAAGGTTATCTAAAGCTAACTAGCTTCAGTTCGCTTCACATTTCAGTTCAGGCTTCATCCGTACTTTGATGGTGGATCATGCTGCCCTGGAGCAGAGGGGTATCCTACGAAATAGGTTTGAGGAGTAAGCAGGTAACTTTGGTCAACTGAGTTAAATTCAGGATAACCGGTCATTTGAAAGTGGCTCACCTTTTAGCCATGTCAATTTCTATGGCAATGAATCCTTCAGAACTAGCCTTCCACAGGCTAACTCACGGCTACCTCCACTTAGCCTGAATGAAATGACTGAGCTGTAAATTGAGGACTAATTATATCAGATTCCCTCCAGCTTGCAAAGATTTCATCATTCCCTTCATTTGAGGAAGATGACTGATTCCATATTTTATTAATCAAATGTATTTTGTGTAAACAAATACACATCATATTACACATTTAGTAATGACAGAATGCATTTTAAACTTCACACACAGTAACACTTGTATGACTTAATGAATAAACAAATATTGATAGGAGTGGGGAAAAACATTTGCTTGTGCATTGATAAGCACACCAAAGACTTTATTTTTTATTTAACCTTTATTTAACCAGGTAGGCAAGTTGAGAACAAGTTCTCATTTACAATTGCGACCTGGCCAAGATAAAGCAAAGCAGTTCGACACATACAACGACACAGAGTTACACATGGAGTAAAACAAACACAGTCTATAAATAACAGTATAAACAGTCTATATACGATGTGAGCAAATGAGGTGAGATAAGGGAGGTAAAGGCAAAAAAAGGCCATGGTGGCAAAGTAAATACAATATAGCAAGTAAAACACTGGAATGGTAGATTTGCAATGGAAGAATGTGCAAATTAGAAACAAAAATAATGGGGTGCAAAGGAGCAAAATAAATAAATTAATTAAATACAGTTGGGAAAGAGGTAGTTGTTTGGGCTAAATTATAGGTGGGCTATGTACAGGTGCAGTAATCTGTGAGCTGCTCTGACAGTTGGTGCTTAAAGCTAGTGAGGGAGACAAGTGTTTCCAGTTTCAGAGATTTTTGTAGTTCGTTCCAGTCATTGGCAGCAGAGAACTGGAAGGAGAGGCGGCCAAAGAAAGAATTGGTTTTGGGGGTGACCAGAGAGATATACCTGTTGGAGTGAGTGCTACAGGTGGGTGATGCTATGGTGACCAGCGAGCTGAGATAAGGGGGGACATTACCTAGCAGGGTCTTGTAGATGACATGGAGCCAGTGGGTTTGGCGACGAGTATGAATCGAGGGCCAGCCAACGAGAGCGTACAGGTCGCAATGGTGGGTAGTATATGGGGCTTTGGTGACAAAACAGATAGCACTGTGATAGACTGCATCCAATTTGTTGAGTAGGGTTTTGGAGGCTATTTTGTAAATGACATCGCCGAAGTCGAGGATTGGTAGGATGGTCAGTTTTACAAGGGTATGTTTGGCAGCATGAGTGAAGGATGCTTTGGTGTGAAATAGGAAGCCAATTCTAGATTTAACTTTGGATCGGAGATGTTTGATGTGGGTCTGGAAGGAGAGTTTACAGTCTAACCAGACACCTAGGTATTTGTAGTTGTCCACGTATTCTAAGTCAGAGCCGTCCAGAGTAGTGATGTTGGACAGGCGGGCAGGTGCAGGCAGCGATCGGTTGAAGAGCATGCATTTAGTTTTACTTGTATTTAAGAGCAATTGGAGGCCACGGAAGGAGAGTTGTATGGTATTGAAGCTTGCCTGGAGGGTTGTTAACACAGTGTCCAAAGAAGGGCCAGAAGTATACAGAATGGTGTCATCTGCGTAGAGGTGGATCAGAGACTCACCAGCAGCAAGAGCGACATCATTGATGTATACAGAGAAGAGAGTCGGTCCAAGAATTGAATCCTGTGGCACCCCCATAGAGATTGCCACAGGTCTGGACTGCAGACCCTCCAATTTGACACACTGAACTCTATCAGAGAAGTAGTTGGTGAACCAGGCGAGGCAATCATTTGAGAAACCAAGGCTGTCAAGTCTGCTGATGAGGATGTGGTGATTGACAGAGTCGAAAGCCTTGGCCAGATCAATGAATATGGCTGCACAGTAATGTTTCTTATCGATGGTGGTTAAGATATCGTTTAGGACCTTGAGCATGGCTGAGGTGCACCCATGACCAGCTCTGAAATCAAATTGTATAACAGAGAAGGTATGGTGAGATTTCGGTCTGTAATCTTTTTGTTGACTTGGCTTTCGAAGACCTTAGAAAGGCAAGGTAGGATAGATATAGGTCTGTAGCAGTTTGGGTCAAGAGTGTCCCACCCTTTGAAGAGGGGGGTGACTGCAGCAGCTTTCCAATCTTTGGGAATCTCAGACGACACGAAAGAGAGGTTGAACAGGCTAGTAATAGGGGTGGCAACAATTTCGGCAGATAATTTTAGAAAGACGGGGTCCAGATTGTCTAGCCCGGCTGATTTGTAGGGGTCCAGTTTTTGCAGCTCTTTCAGAACATCAGCTGACTGGATTTGAGAGAAGGAGAAATGGGGAAGGCTTGGGCGAGTTGCTGTGGGGGGTGCAGTGCTGTTGACCAGGGTAGGAGTAGCCAGGTGGAAAGCATGGCTAGCCGTAGAAAAATGCTTATTGAAATTCTCAATTATAGTGGACTTATCAGTGGTGACAGTATTTCCTAACTTCAGTGCAGTGGGCAGCTGGGAGGAGGTGTTCTTATTCTCCATGGACTTTACAGTGTCCCAGAACTTTTTTGAGTTAGTTTTGCAGGAAGCAAATTTCTGCTTGAAAAAGCTATCCTTGGCTTTTCTAACTGCCGGTGTATAATGGTTTCTAGCTTCCCTGAACAGCTGCATATCACGGGGGCTGTTCGATGCTAATGTAGAACGCCATAGGATGTTTTTGTGTTGGTTAAGGGCAGTCAGGTCTGGGGAGAACCAAGGGCTATATCTGTTCCTGGTTCTAAATTTCTTGAATGGGGCATGCTTATTTAAGATGGTTAGGAAGGCATAAAAAAAACAGGCATCCTCTACTGACGGGATGAGATCAATATCCTTCCAGGATACCCGGGCCAGGTCAATTAGAAAGGCCTGCTCGCTGAAGTGTTTCAGGGAGCGTTTGACAGTGATGAGTGGAGGTCGTTTGACCAATGACACATTACGGATGCAGGCTATGAGGCAGTGATCGCTGAGATCTTGGTTGAAGACAGCAGAGGTGTATTTAGAGGGCAAGTTGGTTAGGATGATATCTATGAGGGTGCCCGTGTTTAAGGCTTTGGGGAGGTACCTGGTTGGTTCATTGATAATTTGTGTGAGATTGAGGGCATCAAGCTTAGATTGTAGGATGGCTGGGATGTTAAGCATGTTCCAGTTTTGGTCGCCGAGCAGAACAAACTCTGAAGATAGATGGGGAGCAATCAGTTCGCATATGGTGTCCAGGGCACAGCTGGGGGCAGAGGGTGGTCTATAGCAGGCGGCAACGGTGAGAGACTTGTTTTTAGAGAGGTGGATTTTTAAAAGTAGAAGTTCAAATTGTTTGGGTACAGACCTGGATAGTAGGACAGAACTCTGCAGGTTATCTTTGCAGTAGATTGCAACACCGCCCCCTTTGGCAGTTCTATCTTGTCTGAAAATGTTGTAGTTTGGGATGAAAATGTCAGAATTTTTGGTGGTCTTCCTAAGCCAGGATTCAGACACAGCTAGAACATCCGGGTTGGCAGAGTGTGCTAAAGCAGTGAATAAAACAAACTTAGGGAGGAGGCGTCTAATGTTAACATGCATGAAACCAAGGCTATTACGGTTACAGAAGTCATCAAAAGAGAGCGCCTGGGGAATAGGAGTGGAGCTAGGCACTGCAGGGCCTGGATTCACCTCTACATCGCCAGAGGAACAGAGGAGGAGTAGGATAAGGGTACGGCTAAAAGCAATAAGAATTGGTCGTCTAGAACGTCTGGAACAGAGAGTAAAAGGAGGTTTCTGGGGGTGATAAAATAGCTTCAAGGTATAATGTACAGACAAAGGTATGGTAGGATGTGAATACAGTGGAGGTAAACCTAGGTATTGAGTGATGAAGAGAGAGATATTGTCTCTAGAAACATCTTTGAAACCAGGAGATGTCATTGCATGTGTGGGTGGTGGAACTAATAAGTTGGATAAGGTATCTAGAGGCTCTACAGTGAAATAAGCCAATAAACACTAACCAGAACAGCAATGGACATGGCATATTGACATTAAGGAGAGGCATGCTTAGTCGAGTGATCAAAAGGGTCCAGTGAGTAGTGAGGTTGGTTAGGGTCACGGCGATTCAGACAGCTAGCCGGGCCATCGGTAGCAAGCTTGCATAGGATGGAGGTCTGTTTTTAGCCACCTCATGCGTTTCTGTCGGTAGGATTAGTGGGGTTCCGTGTGGTAGGGGGGATCAATCCAAATCACAAAAAAAATAGATAGTTATAGAGGCCCAAGAAAAAAAAAAAAAAATTTGTCCGATAGGTCTATTCAGATAGCAGCCGATAAGACAGCTAACGATTAGCGGACCGCAGATGGGCGTTCAGGTAACGTCGCGACGTAGGAGCCAGCCGGATAACTCCATCGGGTAGGTAACGTTGGTAGTCCAGTTGTGAAGGCCCGGTGGGGCTCCGTGTTGGCAGTAAAACCAGTCCGGATAGGTGATTGTAGGCCAGGAGTGACTGATGGTACTCTTCATTAACGAGAAGTAATAAAATAAAGACGGCACTTCTGAAAGCCTATTTCACACCATAGCCTGCTGAATTTGCATGATGATTTTTCTTTCATTTTGATATCAGCACAGACTTGCCCATGAATTGATGTTTCAGCATTGTGTCAAAATGATGAGTTCGGTGTTCAACTAGCCACGTGCGACATACAAGCGTCAGTTACAAGCCTGCTAGTTAGCTGCAGGCGAATGAGAAATATCCACAGTCGTAGTCCGGATGAAGGCTGAGTTGTAATGTGAAGCTAACTGAAGCTGGTTAGCTTTAGAAAACCCTGAGTAGATCTGGCTTGCTTCGTAGGATACCCCTCTGGTTAGTTCTGAAGGATTTGTTGCCATATAAATGTACCTGTCAAAAAAAGTGAGCCACTTTCGTATGACCAGTTGAACTCCCAGCCGACAAAAAATACCATGCCAACTCCTCGAACCAGCATTTTAGTATACCCCTCTGGAGCTGCGCCTGAGATGAAGTCACCCAGTAAAATACTACTTGACGAAGTCTAAAAGTATTTGGTTTTAAATGTACTGAAGTATCAAAAGTAAAAGTATAAATACTTTAAAATGTCTTATATTAAGCAAACCAGACAACACAATTCTTTATATTTTTTATAGAATTTACGGAGCCAGTGGCACAGTTCAACACAAAATTCACCAACGAAGCATTTGTGTTTAGTGAGTCTGCCAGATCAGAGGCAGTAGGTATGACCAGGGATGTTCTGTTGATAAGTACGTGAATTAGACAATTTTTCTGTCCTGCTAAGCATTCAAAATGTACTTTTGGGTGTCAGGGAAAATGTAAGGAGTAAAAAGTACATTATTTTCTTTATGAATGTAGTGGAGTAAAAGTTGTCAAAAATATAAAGAGTAAAGTACAGATACCACAAAAAACTACCAAAGTAGTACATATACACACACCCCTTTTCCATAACGTTATCGAGACAATTGGGAAGGAATATCATAGTAACTTGTAAGGACATTATAAGCTCAATTTGAGCATCCCTTAAAATTATAATTATTGCAAGCTATGACATTGCTTAATCATAGCAGTCAAACGCATTGAATCAACATCCATTGATGGGTTTAATACGGGCAAATTATATTTTCTATTGCCACATATTCAAGTTCCTTTATTACATCATTATGCACCAGGGTTATGGTATATGGCCAATATACCACGGCTGAGGGCTGATCTTAAGCAAGATGCAACACGGAGTGCTTGGACACAGCCGTTTGGCCGGGGATTTGTGGTATATTGGCCATATACCACAAATCCCTGGGGTGCCTTATTGCTATCATAAACTGCTTACCACTATAATTAGAACAGTAAAAAGTAATGTTTTGCCGTACCTGTGGTATATGGCCTGATATACCTCGGCATTCAGCCAATCAGCATTCAGGGCTCGAACCAGGTTTATTAATGTAAATAAATCTCCTTTGGCATGTGCATAACTATAGATAAATCTGGAAAAAGGGTTGGAAATAAGTGTGTCCATAATGACAATCTAAATAGCCTACTTAAAACTAGTGAAAAGTTGTGCTGCTCGCTCTCCTCTCGCTTACGTGACTCAGCCAATAACTTTGATGTTCCATCAACAAACACACACCCCACCCTGTGGCCCTTCCCATCAACAAAACAAACACCGCCCTCCTCACTAACTCAGCAACTGCCTGCGTCACTGCCAGACAGTCAGCAGCAGGTCACAATTAAATATATCTACATTTTTTTAAAGAGAAATGCCATGGCGGACGATGTGCAATTTAGAAATATGCCAAAAACCAGCAATCCGCGGCCAATACATTTTCATCCGCGACATCGTTTTCAAAGAAGTCCAAATTGTCCGGAAAACACAGAACATGACAAAAATGTTTGCAGGTGTGGTTCCCTTGCATGTGTTGATTACATTTCATTTATACATTTAACCTTTTAACTAGGCAAAATAAATCCAACTGGTGAAAATCCTCCCACTTGCTGGTCAACAGATTCTCGAAAAGTTAATTCAGTAGGGTTTTCAGCACATTTATCTAAAGCCATCCCTTTAAAATTGTGTAGTGTGGATTCAGAGTGGGACATAAATTGGGACAGCTTAATATTGGCATATTTATTTATTGTTCTGACAAGCGAAAATCATTACTATTGGTACTAAGCCCCTGCAAAGAAACCACCGTGATCAAAAAATTACATCATTGACATGATGAAGAGCAAGCGTCAAACAGGAAGCCTACCCCACAAAGGGGACATTAGGAAACATCTTGAGGATGTTAGAAATGTATCACGTGTTGGGCTAATGTGTTGGATAGATGTCGAAAAATAATTTGGAAATGCAAAAGTGACTCACTTATTCTAAATTCACCTTACCTTAACATTTTCTTGACAGACTCACTAAAATATATTGAACATTTTTAGCACCAATTGGTAGCTTTAAAATCTGATATTGACTGGTGTCACATGTCTCCAGGTAAAATAGATCTAAAACAATTGTTATTTAGATTTACAATCCCCTTCACCAAATAGTTTACTCATTTACCTAGCTCTTATCAATTTGTAAATG
Organism: Oncorhynchus gorbuscha; assembly: GCF_021184085.1. Taxonomy (NCBI): domain Eukaryota; kingdom Metazoa; phylum Chordata; class Actinopteri; order Salmoniformes; family Salmonidae; genus Oncorhynchus; species Oncorhynchus gorbuscha. The sequence continues at coordinate 35,970,024 of NC_060177.1, read as the reverse complement.
ACAGTGCATGGAGAAGTGTGTTAATTCCATCGGGGAAAATAAAGATGTTTTTTCACTTGGAACCGGCAGGTTGCTGGACTTTAATTGCGCGTAAAGGTGGTGGAATGAGGGGAATTAAGTCAAGGTCAGAATACAGCGTATCTGTTGTCAAATCTGCACCACACTTTCGTTTCGTTGATCTCCACCCAAAGATAATAGCAGTTCTGCTATTCTGTTGTTCAGAATGTTTAAATTCAAGGTCAGACTACGCATAGAGAGAAGTGGATAAAAAGGGAATCACTGTACGTTCCATTTACTCGGGCTCAACTTGGGCCAGTGTCTCCCCCCCTTGTAAAATCTATGCAGACACATTGAGGCGGTTCCGGCAGCCCAATGCAAGACACATTATTTTATCAGTTACCTGTACATCTCCCTAGCTTTCGGAACAAGTATTAAACCAAACAAATTTTATTACAGAAGAATTTATTGAAAAGTTGCAATAAAAACATTAATAAGACAACTCAAAATGCAGTTTAAGCAATCCACATGCAAACAGTGACTCAAATCAAATTCCCAGTGCAAAAAAATTCTTAAACTAATTTCCAGCATATCAGGACATGAATTATTTTATGTTCAACGGCATAATTCAAGCACTACGGTGAAACCAATTGTTCAGGATTTAACACAAAATATTACAGATAAGAATTACTCTCCAGTCCATAACTTGAATCAGATGTCTGGTTAAACAATAGGCCCTATTATAAATTACTCATTGCCCATGAAAACACAATGGGATGAACACATGCAAATTAAATTACAGGTAGTAAAATTATAGTAAAGTAATATGAATAATGGTTAATAAATGTTAAGCAGTAATAGGCAGTCACTACCAACATTGGACTTTTATTCATGGTTAGATTTTGTGTTACAGCACAGGTCTTATTTTCACGATTTGGACATTAATTCACTTTGCAAAGCTAATAAACATGTGAGAGCAGCATTTTGTAATCCTAGTTGAATTAGTTAGGGGGCGTAAACAATGTACAAACTTTTTTACATTTGAATTTCAATAGCTCCTTGGTCATGTGACCAGACTTCAAACAAGGTTCAGAATGTACACTCAGTGGGCCTACACATTGCACACCCTTCAGTTTGTCTGTTTTCATCTCAAACGATTTTACATTAAGTTGCTTGCTCTGCACCCCTGAAGGACAGTGTCACACACACCTATTCACTTGGGCCTTCCTGACCTCCAGGCAGGCCCCTATTGACCTGGTGACCTCTGATTCCTGGTCTCTAGGCCTATACCCTCTGCCCGCCCTTTCCCTGGGACGGAGTGTGAATAGCTTACTCCTTGGAACTACAGACCTCCACATCTACTCTCCCTACCCGGTCAACACCCCTTTCCCTTGGCTTACTCCCTGGAATTACTAAAACGTCTACAGTCCCGCTGTCGAAACAGGCTCTGTGCACGTGGCAATTCAAAAACAGGCTCTGGGTGATCCGCCCACTTTTCTGCTGTCCCCACACCAACATCCATGGCCTGAGTGCTCGAGGATCGAGGGCTGACTTTCAATAGATTGCAGCGAGTGAGCTGCTCTGCAACATACAAATCCCTGGGCATGGATGGTACTACCCACAGATGTAGGCCAACTTCCCCAGACAGGCTGGAGATACCTCTCCCCACTTCGTAGGGCATGAGCCAGATCCATGCAATGCCCCATCACTGCAGGGCCATTGGGTCTAGTCTCCTCCTCTACGCTCACTAGACTTGAGGCGACCTCGCCACCTACAATGCGTGGGGCAGGCGAGCTCCATAGCTGGAGATCCGCGAGAAGGGCCCGGCGCGCTTCCAGAGTTGCCGCCACCAATTGCCGGACCCAACCCCCCACCAGTCCGCCTTTGGCCCACCGACGGACACCATCCCAACGAATCCCAGCACGCAGCCCCTTGCGAGACCACAAAATTAAATGGTGGTGAGAGGAGGGTGACTGAGGGACTGCTCCCCCAGCCGCGGTTCGAGCCCAGCCCCACTTCGCACCCCAGCTTGACCGACCCAGCCCTTAGAGCCAATCCTTATCCTGAAGTTACGGATCTTTTCTGCCAACTTCCCTTACCTACATTGTTATAACATGCCAGAGCCCGTTCACCTTGGAGACCTGCTGCGGATATAGTAAAGTAATATTGCCCGGCGTGAGATTTACACCCACTCCCCCGGACTGTCAAGAGCCAGGGAGAGCTTACCGAATGCTGCCGAAACAGCAACGCTTTCCAGGGCTTGGGCCCCTCCCTCGTGGCAAACCCATTCCAGGGCTCCCGCCAGCTTCTCCGGGATCGGCCGCATTACCGCACTGGATGCCTCGTGGCGCCCGTCTCCACCAGTCCGTGGACATTCTGAAAGTAGTTTGAGGTCAGTCTGTCACATTACCAAGGAGAAATTGAAATTATAAAGTTTGAAAAATTAAATGTAAAATCGTGTGAGATGTAAATGGATAAACTAAAGTGTGTGCAATATACAAGGGTAGTCATTGGACATTCTGAACCTTGTTTGAAGTCAGGTCACATAACCAAGGACCTATTGAAATGTAAAAAAAATAGATAATTTAAAATAGTGCAAGATTTAAATTGACACAAAAAAGTGTGCAATGTGTGTCTATGCCATCAGGTTAGCTATAACCAGTTTTGAAAGTTTTAGGAGTAACGGTTAAAGAGCTATTGAAATTTGAAAAATGTGATTTGTCACAGTTGACCGTTCCTAACTGCGGTTGCTGGATGTAAGGAAAACTACAGGCGGATATCCGTTGAATATCCAACCTGAAGCCGTCTTTAACTTGGTCGGAGTAACTTGTTTGATGGGAACTCAGTGGGGGACACTGCACTCACTAACTTAAAGGTATCATACTGTATTTATATTGTAATATTTTTACTTTGGGGGAAAGAAAACTTAACGTTCCTTAAAAAAATAAGGTCAACCTCAGGGGCAGTTTGAAAAGAGCAGAAAGAGGGCAGTCACACTTACATACATGTAGCTTTTTCAGCAAATAAATGAATTACCGTGCCTTAAATTGAATCGAACAGCCCTAGGCACAAAGCATGACAGGCTTGTTAGTAGTACATGCCTCTGACATATAGAGCAAAGCCTTTACCAAGACTACCCATGATGTTAAGGCTTCTCCAAGTACCATGACAATCACCACCAGAGGAAATTAATAGTATTCTTTATCAAATAAATTGGTAGAAGAATGCGCAGTACAGTCAGCCAAAATCTGTTCCTTGGAAAGAATGAAGCACAAGCAGTCCTCGGGTTCAGTGTTACAATGATCATTATTCTCCAAGTGGAGAATCAAACGAGCATGAAGCACCCAGTGGTCCACATTTTGTAAGAATGCTGGTCAGGTGACTTGGACCCATGAGTACAAGTAGTATTTGAAAACATTTAAAAAAGCCATTTTTGTCCAAATGCAGTAACCAACTTCATTCACAAGCTTAAGAATACTTACCATGACAACAGTTGACTAGAAGACTAGATAACCTTTGTCCTCCCCAGTAAGTTTCTGTGCATTTTTGGTGAAAGGTCACAGTCCCCTTTGAAGGAATTTTTTTGTTTTTTTTAAATGTAAAAAGTTGCACTAAAAAGGAGTCTAGTGTTCCCTTTTCTTGCATCCCCCACCAGAGGGCAGAGCTGGGAGGCATTCAAACAACATCTTCACTCTCCCATGAATCCTGCCTACGGTGGAGTTTGTACTTTTGTCAAGATTCAATCTCATTGTGAATGTGACTGTAGCCGTCGGAGGGATCACGTTGCCGACAAAGCACAGCGAGCAGGAGGACGATAAGGAGGAAGAGCAAACAGCCACAAACTGCTAGTCCGATGACCACCTCTGATGATTGGACCAGAGACAGAGAAAGACACAGTAGATGTCAAACACATTATTAGTTGTTCCATGCCAAATCAGCAAGCCATGACACCCACCATCTCAGATAGTTCTGAAGTAGTTTCTGCAGTTAGAAACTTAAGATAAGCATTCCTGCAACTTTATTTTGTTGAAATATAATTTGATCTCTGAAAAATTCAGCTAATTGTCCCCAAAAATTGGCCATTTTAATTTAATTGGATTCATATTTAATAAATATAGTACCCAACATATGATTTGGTCCAAACGTCTTCCTACCAATGTGTAAAACATGAGAAACCCCCAAAAATAGTATTGAACTGCAGCGTGAGTATTGTTTTGTCATTATATGTAATCCCAGTGAATTTGGTAGTGTACTTCCCACCAGTTCAGGTAAATTAGTCATTAAAGTTTTGTTTTATGTCCCATCATACATAATGGTATTTACCAGGAACTCAGTACAGCTTTAACTTACTCTTGAAAGTTGTAATAGTAGAATGCACAAGGTGCAATTTCAAAATTGGATAGAGCATGATCAGTTTTGCTCTTGTCAGTTATTGCATACCTTAGAGAGCTATATATGACTTGACTCTACCAACAAGAGGGGTGTGAACAGTGCTTATACCCATAGAAATAGATTTGACACTCGCATGCGCTGGGGGGGCTCTATAGCCAAAAAAGTTTGGGAACCCCTGCATTAATACATCTCAAAGAAAAAATTATTCTGTTGTTGGGGTGTTATTGGTGTGGAGGGGCTCTATAGGTGGCTTTTGACAATTGTTTTGAATATCATTGATAGGAAGAAGTTTGGTCCAAATTGGATGAGATGTACTATATAGAATATATGCACCCTATCAACAGGTAAAAAATGGCCAATTTAGGTGCAATTAATTAGCTTAAATTCTCAGAGATCAAATTACATTTAAACAAAATAATGTTGAATGAATGCTTATCTGTTTCTAACTACAGAAACCGTTTCAGAACAATCTGAGACGGTAGGTTTCAAAATCCTCTCTCTTTGGCAATGAGGCCCTTTATCTACTTCCCCAGAGTCAGGTGAACTCGTGGATACCATGTTTATGTATGTTTATGAAGGAAGTTAGAGGTAGTTTCGCAAGCTTTTGCTAACTAGCGCAATGACTGGAAGTCTATGGGTAATGCTAGTTTGCAACTTCCTTCAAAATACAGACAGAAAAATAAAATGGTAGCCTCAAGTTCATCTGACACTGGAGAAGTAGATAAACGGCCTCTGGCAAAATCCCGAAGTATCCCTTTAAAGTGGAATAACCCTTATTCAACACATTTATTGCTTTGTGGCTCTTTTTCAAACGGCCCATGTTACTCCCATCATACCTGTATCCTTTGTAGGAGACTCAACAATGCACTCTCTGTCCCAATCCTCTGGGATGGATGGTTTGGTGAGGCGCACAAAGTCCTCCAGGGGGCAGAAGAGGTCACAGCTAGGTATAGCCAGTTGGTAAGGCGCTCTTGTGGTGTCATTGCGATAAAACATGGCCACTGTGAATGATCTAGATGGGATAGACTCCTATATTAGACTGACAGCAGATCTCAATCAGATATAAGCACCAGTCAAAAGTTTGGACACCTACTCATTCAAGGTATTTGTACTATTTTCTACGTTGTAAAATAATAGTGAAGACATCAAAACTATGAAATAACCCATATGGAATCATGTAGTAACCAAAAAATATAACAAATATCTTTGAGATTAGCCACCCTTTTCCTTGATGACAGCTTTGCACACTTGGCATTTTCTCAACCAGCTTCATGAGGTAGTCACCTGGAATGCATTTCAATGAACAGGTGTACCTCGTTAAAAGTTCATTTGTGATATTCATTTTCTTCTTAATGCGTTTGAGCCAATCAGTTGTGTTGTGTCAAGGTAGGGGTGGTATACAGAACATAGCACTATTTGGTAAAAGATCAAGTCCATATTATGGCAAGAACAGCTCAAATAAGCAAAGAGAAACAGTCCATCATTACTTTAAAACATGAAGGTCAGTCAATCTGGGATAATTTCAAGAACTTTGAAGGTTTCTTCAAGTGCAGTTAAAAAAACCATCAAGACCCAGAGTTACCTTTGCTACCGAGGATACGTTCATTAGAGTTTCCAGACTCAGAAATTGCAGCCCAAATAAATGGTTCAGAGTTCAAGTAACAGACAAATCTCAACATCAACTGTTCAGAGACTGCGTGAAATCAGGCCTTCATGGTCAAATTTTTGCGAAGAAACAACCAGTAGTCGTAGAACATTTTTTTGGTTACTATATGACTCCATATGTGTTATCTTCACTATTATTCTACAATGTAGAAAATAGTAAAAATAAAGAAAAACCCTTGAACGAGTAGGTGTTCAATCATGACTGATACTGAATTTTTTATTTTATTTGACCAAATGTTGCTTATCTAAGCCAGTTCACAAGATAACACAGTATAATATAACTACACACAGTTTGGTATAGCTATTAACAAGGGTCTTATTCCATCACAGTACAACCTACCCGTTGTCCTCTTGATAGAGTTCAAATATGTGGCAGGAGGCATAGGGCGGCTGCTTTCCATTGAAGATACTCAAACTTGACTGCAGAGCCACAATGGTGGTGTCATGCTGAAAAGTAACACAAGACTCATGCATTCTGCACATTTTGCCACGGGTCGTAGAGAAAATGTGGCCGTTTTACGTTTGCTGCAATTCTACACATTTTGCCATAAGAGAGAAAATGTTTGCAGTTGTTAATATGATAACTGATGATCATTGGCCCCACCCGGACAGTAATTTGTCCATGCTTACTACAAGTTTAGTTAACTTTCAATCCCCCCAAAAATGTGCCGACATGGGCTAATCGAATGACAGCTACAAAAATGGGGGCTGCCGATCGCATGGGCCACCAGTTGCCCGTCCCTGCATTAGATGAACAACTTGCAGCAAACAGTCCAAGGCATCCACGTAAAAAGGAGATCATGCACAAGATTTAAAAGCTTACCGCAGAGAGCATCATCATCTTCAGACGGCGATTGGAGTCGGGAAGTGCAGACTCCGAGATGTTATTTACAATGCTACCCAAGAGGACACCTAATTGATGGAGTAGTAAAAGCCTATAGTTAGCAGTTAAGTAGACAATGAGATCTGCCATCTCTTATCTCATTCCTATTGCCATTACATAAAACATCAGCTGACGTCAATGGTGGTTGTGGGGCTAGTCTTCATCACGATGATGTGCAAAGTAGTTTAATTGTTTGAGATGAGCGTACTAAGCCAAAGATGTATGAACGCATATTCAAATCTCTAATCACTTTCATATAGGAGGGCCATATGATGAAATGCAATAACTAAACAGTGTGGCTGCCAATCCAATTTTTCTGGACCCCTCTTCCTGACAGCTGAAGGTCCCAAACCTTCTGCACATGTGCGGGATCCTCTACTTTACACACAGCCTGTACTCTACTCGTAGAGCACAGGCTTCTCTGGCAAATGGTGCTTATCTACTAAAGTAAGATCAAAGCTGAATCAATGTCTGCAAGAGCACATAATGATGGTATTATATTCAATTCTGTTATGTAGAACACCATTGTATAACATTACTGTAAGACAATAAACACCACCTCATTGTGCAAATGGTCACATTTCTCTCATGTGGCCAAAACCCAACAGCACACACCACAAGACAAAATGTGTGCTTTGACTGAAATATGTTAAAACAATATTCTCAAAAATGTGCTCACTGTAGGCTACTTCAAGAAGATCTAAATGCTTATCCCCATGAATCTGATTGAGATCAAATGGTTGGTATGCAGATGCTGCTTGGACGTTTCACCAGTAAAACCTGAATAATTATAATTTCATGATTGACAGAGAGAAAAAAAAATTTAAAAAGGGAGGGTGACCGCAAATATTTGCACGTAAAGTAGAGGTGACAAAACATGAGCAAAATGTGATTCGGAATCTTCAGGGCCCATTTTTTAAAAAAGTTATCCGGATTTCGGCAAATCAGATAGGAATAACGCATTAAAATAGAACAGGAGTCTCCATTCATCTGTTCTATTCATTCTATACATTTAAACCTACATTTATACATTTAAACCTATCCGACAGGTCAAATCCAGAACTTTTGAAAAAAAAGAAACTGGGCCCAGGTGTGGGGAAAAGGAAACCAGGGAAGTGGGACGGGACAGTTACCTCCGACAGCAGCCATGGCCATCACTAAATAGCACATGCAAAAGGAAATGTAGATAGCTAAGCTGAAACACGTTTCTGCCCTTCCCATTCTGACAGTACCTCCTTGGAGACGGCTTTTCTCCTGATGCTTGTAGACCTCAAACAGGATTTCAAAGCCAAAGTCTTTGAGCTTCCTCAGATCATCCATGATCTCAGGGGTCACCCAGTCAGGAGCGGTCATATTGTGCCTTGCCTGAAATGCCATATATGGAGAACAAAAACCCCCAATATGCTCATGACACTGAATCAAGGTGAAACTACACAACAATGTTAGTAAGATAATAATACCCTTCAATCTACATGCTGTTGTCCGTCTCTAAAGTAAAATAGTATGATATTGCTACCATTACAGTGTAGAACAGCCAATAAAACAAGGTTAACAATATAACCACCGATGAAATTAAAGTAGTTATAGGCAACATGTCATGATTAACAAGTTTTGTGATATACAAATAAATAGTTTTAATCTGGCTGGAGACAATGAATGACCACATTGCTGCCTTTGTGTCTCCCCAGCCCTTCCCAAATGTTTCTACATGGCAGGTTTATTTCAGCTGACCAGAGTAAAGCATGACTTCCCTCACGTCACAACGGTCACAAGGCTGAGCAGCCACAGGGTCACAGTTCTGTTTTCACTTCCATAAACCACTGTGGTTCCTTCGCTAGCTAAAACATTGGCTGTACAAACATTTCACATCCTAACTTAAAAGTTTAACATGGACTCAATCTGCATGATTTATGGCAAACTGTACAGTGGAAATTCTGTAATGTTTCACAATATATTCTACATTGATAGTAAGCAAAGTGATACAACTATAAAGGAATTATAGCCCAACTCAGGACCCTGTCAAAGAATTTGTAGAAATCCTAGTAACTTCACAGATCTTCATTGTAAAGGGTTTAAAACAGTTTCCCATTGTTTGTTCAATGAACCATGAACAATTAATGAACACGCACTTGTGGAACAGTCATTAAGACACTAACAGCTTACAATTAAGGTCACAGTTACGAAAACTTAAGACACTAAAGATGCATTTCTACTTACTTTAAAAACACAAAAAGAAAGATGCCCAGGGTCTCTGCTCATCTGCGTGAACGTGCCTTAGGCATGCTGCAAGGAGGCATGAGGACTGTAGATGTGGCCAGGGCAATAAATTGCAATGTCCGTACTGTGAGACGCCTAAGACAGCGCTACAAGGAGACAGGACGGACAGCTGATCGTCCACACAGTGGCAGACCACGTAACAACACCTGCACAGGATCGGTACAACCGAACATCACACCTGCGGGACAGGTACAGGATGGCAACAACTGCCCGAGTTACACCAGGATCGCACAATCCCTCCATCAGTGCTCAGACTGTCCGCAATAGGCTGAGAGAGGCTGGACTGAGGGCTTGTAGGCATGTTGTCTGGTGAGGACCTGCCTTACATCACCGGCAACAACATTGCCTATGGGCACAAACCCACTGTCGCTGGATCAGACAGGACTGGCAAAAAAAAGCTATACACTGACGAGTTGCGGTTTTGTCTCACCAGAGGTGGTCAGATTGGCGTTTATTGTCGAAGGAATGAGCGTTACACCGAGGCCTGTACTCTGGAGCGGGATTGATTGAGTGGTGGAGGGTCCGTTTTGGTCTGGGGCGGTGTGTCACAGCATCATCGGACTGAGCTTGTTGTCAACAACTACAGACCAGTATCCCTTCTTTCTTTTCTCTCCAAAACTCTTGAACGTGCCGTCCTTGGTCAGCTCTCCCGCTATCTCTCTCAGAATGACCTTCTTGATCCAAATCAGTCAGGTTTCAAGACTAGTCATTCAACTGAGACTGCTCTTCTCTGTATCACGGAGGCGCTCCGCACCGCTAAAGCTAACTCTCTCTCCTCTGCTCTCATCCTTCTAGACCTATCGGCTGCCTTTGATACTGTGAACCATCAGATCCTCCTCTCCACCCTCTCCGAGTTGGGCATCTCCGGCGCGGCCCACGCTTGGATTGCGTCCTACCTGACAGGTCGCTCCTACCAGGTGGCGTGGCGAGAATCTGTCTCACCACGCGCTCTCACCACTGGTGTCCCCAGGGCTCTGTTCTAGGCCCTCTCCTATTCTCGCTATACACCAAGTCACTTGGCTCTGTCATAACCTCACATGGTCTCTCCTATCATTGCTATGCAGACGACACACAATTAATCTTCTCCTTTCCCCCTTCTGATGACCAGGTGGCGAATCGCATCTCTGCATGTCTGGCAGACATATCAGTGTGGATGACGGATCACCACCTCAAGCTGAACTGGCAAGACGGAGCTGCTCTTCCTCCCGGGGAAGGACTGCCCGTTCCATGATCTCGCCATCACGGTTGACAACTCCATTGTGTCCTCCTCCCAGAGCGCTAAGAACCTGGCGTGATCCTGGACAACAAACTGTCGTTCTCAACTAATATCAAGGCGGTGGCCCGTTCCTGTAGGTTCATGCTCTACAACATCCGCAGAGTACGACCCTGCCTCACACAGGAAGCGGCGCAGGTCCTAATCCAGGCACTTGTCATCTCCCGTCTGGATTACTGCAACTCGCTGTTGGCTGGGCTCCCTGCCTGTGCCATTAAACCCCTACAACTCATCCAGAACGCCGCAGCCCGTCTAGTGTTCAACCTTCCCAAGTTCTCTCACGTCACCCCGCTCCTCCGCTCTCTCCACTGGCTTCCAGTTGAAGCTCGCATCCGCTACAAGACCATGGTGCTTGCCTACGGAGCTGTGAGGGGAACGGCACCTCAGTACCTCCAGGCTCTGATCAGGCCCTACACCCAAATAAGGGCACTGCGTTCATCCACCTCTGGCCTGCTCGCCTCCCTACCACTGAGGAAGTACAGTTCCCGCTCAGCTCAGTCAAAACTGTTCGCTGCTCTGGCTCCCCAATGGTGGAACAAACTCCCTCACGACGCCAGGACAGCGGAGTCAATCACCACCTTCCGGAGACACCTGAAACCCCACCTCTTTAAGGAATACCTAGGATAGGATAAAGTAATCCTTCTCACCCCCCCCTTAAAATATTTAGATGCACTATTGTAAAGTGGTTGTTCCACTGGATGTCATAAGGTGAATGCACCAATTTGTAAGTCGCTCTGGATAAGAGCGTCTGCTAAATGACTTAAATGTAATGTAATGTAATGTCATTGCAGGCAATCTCAACGCTGTGCGTTACAAGGAAGATATCCTCCTCACTCATGTGGTACCCTTCCTGCAGGCTCATCCTGACATGACCCTCCAGCATGACTGCTCGTTCTGTGCGTGATTTCCTGCAAGAAAGGAATGTCAGTGTTCTGCCATGGCCAGCGAAGAGCCCGGATCTCAATCCCATTGAGCACGTCTGGGACCTGTTGGATCGGAGGGTGAGGGATGGGGCCATTCCCCCCAGAAATGTCCGGGAACTTGAAGGTGCCTTGGAAGAGACAGGTAACATCTCACAGCAAGAACGGGCAAATCTGGTGCAGTCCATGAGGAAGAGATGCACTGCAGTACTTAATGCAGCTGGTGACTGTTACATTTGACCCCCACTTTGTTCAGGGACACATTATTCCATGTCTGTTAGTCACATGTCTGTGGAACTTGTTCAGTTTGTCTCTCAGTTGTTGAATCTTATGTTCAATACAAATATTTACACCTTGTTAAGTTTGAAAAGAAACGCAGTTGACAGTGAGAGGACATTTCTATTTTTGCTGAGTTTATTGTAGGTAATACACTGCTTACCTCACAGAACAGGGTGTCATGGACACTCCAAACAGTCTCAATGGTGGTGTTCTTCAGACCAGTTTTCTCCCGTACCATCGCTATTAGATCCTTTAAAAGCAAAGGATGAAACAATGATAATCTAGACAAAGGGCATTCAAAGTTAAAAATTGTCGACACAGCTTTGACAGCTCAACATGTGTGGTTGGCAAGTGATGGAGAAGAAATTCAAAACAAGGTAGAAACAAGGCAGCGGCAAATATGTTGTCCCCCACAAGTGATGCTGCACCCCCCTAGGCCAATCCGTGCAATTTTGAAAATGATGGATCTCTAAGGCAAAACGCATTATTCAGCCAAGTTTTGTCAATATCGGGCTAGTGCTATCTGAGATATCACGTGGGTTAGCTAGATTCATATCCCTGAACATGTGTGCCAAAAGATCAGACAGAGTAAAATAGATTCAGCGATGTAAACATGTGCCCACTCTAGCACCACTGTGTTCGATATGAATGTTATTGTACATGACAGTGTTTGCAATGTGTAATAAAGTGTTATAAATATCCTTGACTGATTTACAGTGCATTCATAAAGTTCAGACCCCACGACTTTTCCCACATTTACTTACATTACATCCTTTTTCTAAAATTGATGAAGTTTGATGAAGTACTACCCCCCCCAATCAATCTACACAAAATACCCATAATGACAAAGCATTTTTTGTTGAAATGTTAGCTAATTTATTAACACTGAAATATCACATTTACTTAAGTATTCAGACGCTTTACTCAGTACTTTGTTGAAGTACCTTTGGCAACGATTACAGCCTTGAGTCTTCTTGGGTATGACACTACAAGCTTGGCACACTTGTATTTGGAGAGATTCTCCCATTCTTCTCTGCAGACCCTCTTAAGCTTTGTCAGGTTGGATGGGGAGCATCGCTGCACAGCTATTTTCAGGTCTCTTCAGAGATATTCGATTGGGTTCAAGTCCGGGCTCTGGCTGGGCCACTCAAGTACTTTCAGAGACTTGTCCCAAAGCCACTCCTGCGTTGTCATGGCTGTGTGCTTGGGGTCATTGTACTGTTGGAAGGTGAACCTTAGTCCCAGTCTGAAGTCCTGAACGCTCTTAAGGTTTTCATCCAGGATCTCTGTACTTTGCTCCATTCATCTTTGCCTCAATCCTGACTGGTCTCCCAGTCCCTGCCACTGAAAAATGTCTCCACAGCATGATGCTGTCACCCCCATACTTCACCGTAGGGATGGTGCCAGGTTTCCTCCAGACGTGACACTTGGCATTCAGGCTAAAGAATTAAATCAGACCAGAGAATCTTGTTTCTCTCATGGTTGAGTCCTTTAGGTGCCTTTTGGCAAATTCCAAGCGGGATGTCTCATGCCTTTTACTGAGTTGTGGCTTCCATCTTGCCACTCTTAACATAAAGGCCTGATTGGTGGAGTCCTGCAGAGATGGATGTCCTTCTGGAAGGTTCTCCCATCTTCACAGAGGAACTCTGGAGCGCTGTCAGAGTGACCATCCGGTTCTTGGTCACCTCCTTGACCAAGGCCCTTCTCCCCCGATTGCTCAGTTTGGCCGGGCGGCCAGCTCTAGAACGAGTCTTGGTGGTTCCAAACTAATTCCATTCAAGAATGATGGAAGCCACGGTGTTCCTCAGGACCTTCAAATGCTTCATAAATGTTTTGGTACCCTTCCCCAGATCTGTGCCTTGACACAATCCTGTCTCAGAGCTCTACAGACAAGTCATTTGATCTCATGGCTTGGTTTTTGCACTGTCAACTGTGGGACCTTATATAGACCGACCGGTGTTTGCCTTTCCAAATCATGGCCAATCAATTGAATTTACCACAGGTGGACTCCAATCAAGTTGTAGAAACATCAACAATGATCAATGGAAACAGGATGCATCTAAGCTCAATTTCTAGTCTCATAGCAAAGGGTCTGAGTAGGTATGTAAATAAGGTATGTGTTTATTTTTAATAGTTGCCAATTTTCATTATGGGGTAGTGTGGAGATTGTTAAGGATTATTAAAAAAAACATCTCATCCATTTTAGAATAAGAATAACATTTTAAAAATTAGGACAAAGTCAATGGATCTGAATACTTTCCGAATGCACTGTATATGCATTTATGAGCCAGACCATGCCCATGTGAATGTTTACTGGTCAGCGGCCATTTTGTTTTAGGTACTAGTCTGGAAAGTATTGCATTGAGAGACCTTTGTCCATAGATGCCACATATCAAGTTTTGTGAAGATCGGCCATTCGGTGCCAGAAGAGTAGCGTTTTTAGTGTTTTTCTAAATAGTGGAAAATCCACTTATGGCACCTATGTTGAGAATTTCATGACTTTAGGTCAAGCGGGGTTAGGGGCGTGATGAATCTAAAGATGAATTGTGAAGATTCAAACCATAGCGGACAGTTAATGATAAGGTAATCACATTTCATAAGTCTCGAGCCTCATTAGCCAGTCATCACCTTAATTCCAGTGACTGCAGTGCCACTTACTTTGTATAGAAATGTCATGTTGAGGTACTTTTCTGTGCGTTCAGTCTCAATCATGAGGATTTTATAACGAGGGCAACCCGGAATGGGAAATGACAAAAGCTGAAATAGATACATTTTAGATGTGTATATTAGTATGGAGGTAGCCAATAACATATTATTTCAAACAAAATCATATTCAGAATTTCTTTATTTTGTGGCTGTTGTCCATCTTTGGATATCACCCAAGACCTCATCACCCTGCTCACCCTCTCCTCATCCAGGGGTACAGTGTGAACAGGAATAGGCTGCCACTCCAGCGATGGGTTGAAGACCTGTGACCCATTGGGAGGGTACAATCCTGCCAGGTTGGCCTCTGCACTCATCAAGGTCCGGTCATAGTCTGTGCTCCTTACAGAAATCTAGACAAAGAACAATAGGAGGGGTAGTGGTTATCATTGAAACAAAATACTTCCTTTTGCAGTGCAGTGGCTACAGCCTTGAGCTGGTTTTACTTGGATTATTCTTCTTAAACCTTTATTTAACTAGGCAAGTCAGTTAAGAACAAATTCTTATTTACAATGACGGCCTACCCCGGCCAAACCCGAGCGACGCTGGGTCTATTGTGTGCCGCCCTATAGGCCTCCCAATCACGGCCAGATGTGATACAGCCTGGATTCAAACCAGGGACTGTAGTGACACCTCTTGCAATAAGATGCAGTGCATTAGGCCACTGCGCCACTCAGGAGCCGAGTGCATTTTTGGAAGAGTCCACAGTTTGTTTAACCTGGGCAATACACATGATCCAATTTGCATTTCTAATTTAAATGAGTCTGTGAGACCATCATAGTTTCAACAAGGAACTAAACCATAAATTACCTCATGTCGGTCATAGGTGTCATTTAGAAAACCCTTATAGCGTTTCCGCAGGACCTGTCCCAGCTCAAAGTGCTGCCTCATTCCTTCCTGTAGAGATCCCAGAAATGGTGTGCTATTAGTACAGCAAGAACCACACCCGTCAGTGCGTCAGGATTCTTCCTCATGCTTGGGTACCAGTTTGTTTGAGGGATCATTCCACTCAGTGTCATGCTAAACATTGCTTTCGCATGACACCGAGTACAAAGAGTTGACCGTTTGCAAAACAGGTTCTGGATTTCAGGCTAGTGTAATTCAGCACTTGATCATTTTTTAAACTTTACCTGCGAGAGCTGTCCAAAGCCCTGTGGCCAAGAGCTCTCCTGGTAGCGATCAGTGGGGTAGGCTTTGACTGGGGATCGGTCACCATGGCGGTAGAGCTAGGTAAAAAAAAATCCCAAACATTTAATTCTAGGCAAGTGACAAACTGGTTGGACTAGCCTTTCCCATCCTACACCACAATTAGGCTAAACTCAATCAATGTGTATTTTGTCTTGCATTAACATAGCCACACTTACTAGAGCAAAGTCAACATAGCAACAATCCAGTGTTGCTGTTCATCCAATAATTTCTCTCTTCTTTGTGACCTTTATTAGTCAGCTAGTTAACGTTACGTTAAATAGTCATTGGGGTCACATAGTAGCTTGTACAGCCCTAAAAAAACAAACAGGCAACAGTGAAACCGTATTAGCTTAACGTTATCTAGATAACGTTACACAGCACTAACTGTCCAGACTCGATAACGTTTACCAGGCTAGCCTATAGCAAAACAATGTTGCTAGCTAACGTCAGTTCCTCTTTTGGTAACATTACATATTCCAGCTAGCCATGTTAGGTAGTTAGAGTTAGCTACTTACTAACTTTGCCAGTTCACTTATTGTGTAACATTTAAAAGAGAAGAATGACCGTCAGAGACGACTGCGTATCAAGCCAGTTTACGTTCAAACGAACACGACACACACACACAAGTTAACGCTAGCTGGCGAACTTCAGCTAAAACAAGTCAACTTGCAAATCAACCGTATGATTTGTATTTCACCTTTATTTAACCAGGTAGGCTAGTTGAGAACAAGTTCTCATTTACAACTGCGACCTGGCAAAGATAAAGCACAGCAGTGCGACACAAACATCAGTTACACATGGGTTAAACAACCGTACAGTCAATAACACAAAAAAACGTCAAGTCTATATACAGTGTGTGCAAATGACGTGAGGTGGTAAGGCAATAAATAGGCCATAGTAGCGAAGTAATTACAATTTAGCAAATTAACACTGGGGTGATAGATGAGCAGATGGTGATGTGCAAGTAGAAATCCTGGTGTGCAAAAGAGCATTAAAGTAAATAAAAACTACACGGGGATGAGGTAGGTAGATTGGGTGGACTATTTTACAGATGGGCTATGTACAGCTGCAGCGATCGGGTTTGCTGATGTTTAAAGTTAGTTTGAGAAATATAAGTATCGAGAATCAGCGATTCTCTTCTAGCTATCAGCATACTCACCACCGTCACAAATCTCAGTCTTCTGTCTCCAACAACTTTACCTAAAACAACGAACATTATCAATAGAAGCAGTACAGTGGAGTCCATCGTCAACGTCCGGTTACTTGAACACATTAGCTATATAATACAACCTTAAAAATATATTTGTAAACTTCTTCTTCGAGGAGGTTCAACGGCGGTTGGCATCCATTATGTTGCATTACCGCCACCTACTAGACTGGAGTACAACTCCCTTATACTTTGCTTGAAATAAATACCCTACCATTTAACACTACTCACAAAACATTTTTTAAAAATGTAATACAATTAAAATACCACCCTACTCCACTATTTAACCCTCCTGTTGTGTTCTTTTCATGTTAACTATTTCTGTGTTCCCGGTCCAAAATGACCACCCCATTATAGCGGATTATAAATCCATAATAATACATACATTATCACATAATGATCTTTTATCATTATGTGATTATGATCTTGATTATGATTATGATCTTTTATCATTATGTGAACATTACAAGTTTTGAACTTCTATGTGCTATTTATGGTCTGTAGGCCTCATTGATCTGAGCTCATACAACTCGTTTGAGTAAGAAGCATAATGTATCGATTATTTTGACCTCAACAAATACTCAGATGAAAGATAGTGCTATTTATCACAGACAACGTTGTGTCAAAGTTTGACAAGGACTCTCTCCTCCTCACCAGTGTCACGAACAAAGATATGATTGTTCGGTCATTGCGCTGCCACAGAATTCATTGGGAGCAAGGCCTCAAAAAAGCTATATATGCCAGAGCCTACAGAAAAGTTCTATATATTATTGAAACAATGTTGCGATTGTATGTGAGAATGCCAACAGGTGTGGTTCCCGTTTGGGAAACGGATTCTATTGTGGAAAGTTTCCTGTGGGGGTTGCCTTGGAAGCGTGTGCTCAAACACACATGTGGGGGTCTGGGAGAGGAAGTGTGTTCATCTGATGAATGTACATGTGCCTGAACTCAATTTTACACACTAATTGTAGTCTTACCCCTTCATTTCCAATGACCGGTTATTTTGACCGGCAACACCACAGGTGTACAAAAGTTAAATAAAACACCCAAAATGTAATGAAAATCATCTAAATGTATTTGTGTGTTCAGATGGCCTGTGTGGACACAAGACAGATTAAATGAACTACATTTTTTCAGAGAGAAAACTTACGTCCAATTCGACCGGAACACAGCAGGAGGGTTAAATGCGTTTAGTCCTACCGCATGCCAATAACCTGAAGGGATGGGACATCACCACTTAACACACCCTATAACTGATGTCAAGTCTCACACACCCAAATATCTCTCTGCTATGGACAAAGAACCCTACCTCATGGACTTCTCCAGTGATTCAAGATGCATTCTGTTTCTCGGATCCTACTCTACCCTTTTCATAATATTTAACTAGGTTGAGAGGCTTTGAATATTTGTTTCAAACAGGTGTAGACTAACAGTGAAAAGATTACTTAAGGCCCTTCCCGAAAATGCAGGGAGAAAAATGTACTAATATAAAATAAGAGGAATAAATACACAACGAGTAACGATAACTTGGCTATATACACGGGGTACTAGTACCAGTACCGGCTTATTGTAGAGTTCTAGTGGTTATTTGTAAATTGGTACTCTGCCAATGTGGGTAATAGAAGTAAAAGATAAGATATGTTTTTGAACTGAATTTAAGGGGGCATCAAAATGTTTATTCAACAATAATGTTACATATAAATACATTGATATTTAATTATCTGAAATAGTTTAATTTCCATTCCGTTGATGTCCCCCAGGCTGCTCCCAGTTAGGGGTCTGATGATTTTGAAAACAAAATAGGCTCTTCAAACGCATCTGTGCATTGGTAGATGTGCTGTACATTGTTGTAAACAATTACACTACTATATACCGTTATCACTTATTGACTGTTATTAACAAGCATTACATTATAAATGTGTGGTCCTGTAAAGGATGGCGATTGCACCGCAAGGGTTGCGAGTTCGATTCCCAGGCCCCCTGGGCCAATGCTCTAACCACTAGGCTACCTGCCACCCCAATGATAATGTCTGTCGTGGAACTATTATTTTCAATGTTCAAAACCAGAAAAAGAAAACTGACAAATTATGAAAAATACAGAAACAAATTCAAATGCAAACACCTTCCCCACTGAATGATGAGCTCTGTACTCACTGTAAAAGTGTAGGATGGCAATAAAATAGCGTAGGGAAAGAATATCATTTTTTTTTAAATCCATCATTCTTGCCAATGTAGATTAGTCGAACAAGTCAGAGTTTAACGTTGTAATACTGTAGCAACTTTTTGACAAAAGGTTGTACGAACGGGGGTTTAGAGGAGAGACATGATAGTGAAACCTCTCAGCCTTCCTGTTCAAAGTCCTCAATGAACTTCATGACCTTGAACAAGTCCTCCATGTTGACTGTGGGTCTCCTGAAGGATAGTGAGCGCAGCAGGTCAGACTGGAGGGCAGAGGGACACACCGAGAGGACGAACAAAATCATGAGCACGGTTCAGCAATTACACTAATCTGAGAGACAGACGTGCATGTTGAAACAGCATATTCCAGTATGTTTGTGAGCAGTATGTTTGTGAGCAGTGAATGTGAATGTCAGTGAACATAGGGAGTGTGTCTGTGTTGTGAATGTATGTTTCTCACCACGCAGATAATGGGCATCAGCAGCTTGTCGCTAGGTACATCCATCCAGGTCAATTCTATGGCAGCCAGGTCCCTGCTGGCACGGGACGGCCCTTACACCTAGAGTACCATCACAAACAACAAACTATCTTTAATCTTCTCAATAGTAGAGAAAGCGATACACCTTCAATGTGGTTTACAAGAGTCGACTGCAATTGAGTTCCTATATCATGTGTTTAAATTACTTTTTTGAATTGTGTGGTTGACTGCATTTTCCTGACAGGCTGCATGAGGGTATTTCATATGATGATGCTAATGTCGGCCCCAGAGTAGCCTTCTGTCTTTTTGGCGAGCTTCTCAACCGTAGCCCCAGGACCTCACACAGGAGCAACAGAGCAACGGACACCCTGCCCAGACTAGTGAGACACCCTCGCAGATCTGCAACACCCCCCTGTGAAGGACCTGCACCGAGAGGCCCTACACCTAGACCACAGCAATAACCAGCCACACCCCAACCAGCTAAGACACACGAAGAAAACCCTGGCCACACTATATAGGCCCCCCATATCAGACCTATGCCTCTTCTGCCTACCCCCACCCCTGCAGCAAGGACCGCAACATGACAGCAGGACATATGCCCAGGCCGTGAGCAGAGCTACAGGCCTAACCCCCACTATTACACCCCCCAAGCCCCATCCTGCAACCTTACAGGTATGTATATCAAATGCTCAACATGCTCTGCTCACAGCTACTGTGAAGTTCCGGGCCTGAACCACACAAAACCAATACTAGACACTATGGAACAAAGCTTTTACTATCTCATCCTGGAATATACAAGGTCTGAGGTCATCTGCCTTTGGCCTAAAGAGCAGGAACCCAGACTTCAAAGGAATTGAAAATACAGACATTGTCATCCTACAAGAAACATGGTATAAAGGAGATGGACACACTGGTTGCCCTCTAGGTTAGAGAGAGCTGGTAGTTCCATCCACCAAACTACCAGGTGTGAAACAGAGACTCAGGGGGTATGCTAATTTGGTATAGAGCAGACCTAACCCACTCCATTAAATTAGTCGAAACAGGAACATTTCTACATTTGGCTAGAAATTAAATGAGGAAATAATCTCAACATCGAGAAATGCACTCATGTGTGCTACTATGACAACATAACCAACAAAAACGGGTCACAACTCCTGCAGCTCTGTCGGACGCTGTGTATGTACATAGTCAATGGTAGGCTTCGAGGGTACTCCTATAGTAGGTATACCTATAACGCATCTCTTGGCAGTAGTACTGTCGACTACTTTATCACAGACCTCAACCCAGAGTCTCTTATAGCATTCACAGTCAGTCCACTGAAACCCCTATCAGATCACAGCAAAGTCACACTCTACTTGAACAGAGCTTTGCTCAAGAGGCATCAAAGCCAAAGGAACTGAATAATATTAAGAAATGCTATTGAAGGAAGGTAGTGTGGAAATCTACCAAAAAACAATTAGGCAGCAACAAATTCAATCCCTTCTAGACATTTTCCTGGACAAAATGTTTCACTGTAATAGTGAAGGTGTGAACTTGGCAGTAGAAAACCTAATAGTATATTTGACATTTCAGCTTCCCTATCAAATCTAAAAATTCAAGCAGACAGCCTAAGAAAATTAACAACAATGACAAATGGTTTGATGAAGAATGCAAAAACCTAAACAAACAAAGAACCTTATCCAACCAAAAACAGTGGGTATTTGATAACCTGCAAAATCGCCAGTGTTTCCTACTTACAAAGCATGTAGAGGGCTGTAATTTATATCATAGGTACACTTAAATCCAGAAAAATCACATTGTATGATTTTTAAGTAATTCATTTGCATTTTATTGCATGACAAGTATTTGATACATCAGAAAAGCAGAACTTAATATTTGGTACAGAAACCGGTTTGCAAAGATCATACGTTTCCTGTAGTTCTTGACCAGGTTTGCACACACTGCAGCTGGGATTTTTGCCCACTCCTCCATACAGACCTTCTCCAGATCCTTCAGGTTTCGGGGCCGTCGCTGGGCAATACGGACTTCCAGCTCCCTCCAAAGATTTTCTATTGGATTCAGGTCTGGAGACTGGCCAGGCCACTCCAGGACCTTGAGATGCTTCTTACGGAGACACTCCTTAGTTGCCCTGGCTGTGTGTTTCAGGTCGTTGTCATGCTGGAAGACCTAGCCACGACCAATCTTCAATGCTCTTACTGAGGGAAGGAGGTTGTTGGCCAAGATCTCGCAATACATGGCCCCATCCATCCTCCCCTCAATACGGTGCAGTCATCCTGTCCCCTTTGCAGAAAAGCATCCTCAAATAATGCTGATGTTTCCACCTTCATGGTTGGGATGGTGTTCTTGGGGTTGTACTCATCCTTCTTCCTCCAAACACGGAGAGTGGAGTTTAGACCAAAAAGCTAGATTTTTGTCTCATCAGACCACATGACGTTCTCCCATTCCTCCTCTGGATCATCCAGATGGTCATTGGCAAACTTCAGACGGGCCTGGACATGCGCTGGCTTGAGCAGGGGGAACTTGCGTGGGCTGCAGGATTTAAATCCATGACGGCATAGTGTGTTACTAATGGTTATCATTGAGACTGTGGTCCCAGCTCTCTTCAGGTCATTGACCAGGTCCTGCCGTGTAGTTCTGGGCTGATCCCTCACCTTCCTCATGATCATTGATGCCCCACGAGGTGAGATCTTGCATGGAGCCCCAGACTGAGAATGATTGACTGTCATCTTGAACTTCTTCCATTTTCTAATAATAGCGCCAACAGTTGTTGCCTTCTCACCAATCTGCTTGCCCATTGTCCTGGAGCCCATCCCAGCCTTGTGCAGGTCTACAATTGTATCCCCGATGTCCTTACACAGCTCTCTGGTCTTGGCCATTGTGGAGAGGTTGGAGTCTGTTTGATTGAGTGTGTGGACAGGTCTTTTATACAGTTCAAACAGGTGCAGTTAACCCATGTAATGAGTAGAGAACAGGAGGGCTTCTTAAAGAAAAACGTACAGGTCTGTGAGAGCCTGAATTCTTACTGGTTGGTAGGTGATCAAATACTTATGCAAAAATGAAAATGCAAAATAATTACTTATAAATCATACAATATCATTTTCTGGATTCCGTTTCTCACAGTTTAAGTGTACCTATAATACAAATTACAGACCTCTACATGCTTTGTAAGTAGGAGAACCTGCAAAATCGGCAGTGTATCAAATACTTGTTCTCCCCACTGTTGAGACCCAGAAAACCTGAGCCTACGCCTTCACTACGGTGAATCACTAAAACAATACAGAAATACACTATGGAAAAAGGAGGAACAGCACATCAGAAATCAGCTCAATGAAACTGAAGAATCCATAGAATCGAACCACTACTGGGAAAATTGAAAAACTATAAACCACATTAATGAGTTCTATCCAAAGCAGAGATGTATTGATAAACCACTTCTCCAATCTTTTTGGCTCTATAACACAGAACAAACAGCAAAAAGATATACATTGTCAAATACACATCTTAGAATCCACTATTAAAGACTACCAGAACCCACTGGATTCTCCAATTACATTGAATGAACTACAGGACAAAATTACAAACCCTCCAACCCAAAAAGGCCTGTGGGGTTGATGTTATCCTCAATGAAATGGTAAAATATACACAAATTCCAGTTGGCTATACTTAAACTCTTTAAAACATAATCCTCAACTTTGGCATATTCCCCAATATTTGGAGCCAAGGACCGGTTACCCCAATCCACAAAAGCATAGACAAATTTGACCCCAATAACTAGTGGGATACGAGTCTCCAGAAACCTTGGGAAAAATCCTTTGCATTATCATTAACAGCAGACTCGTACATTTCCTCAGCGAAAACAATGCACTGAGCAAATGTCAAATGAGCTTTTTACTAATTACCATACGATAGACCACTTATTCACCTTGCACACCATAATTGGCAAACAAACCAAAACAAAGGCAAAGTCTTCTCATGCTATTGTTGATTTCAAAAAAGCTTGAGACTCAATTTGGCATGAGGGCCTACTATACAAATTGATGGAAAGTGGTGTTGGGGAAAAATATACGACAGAAAAGCCATGTACAGAAACAAGTGTGCGGTTAAAATTGGCAAAAAACAGGCACATTTCTTTCCACAGGGCTGGGGGATGAGACAGGGATGCAGTTTAAGCCAAACTCTCCTTCCTTCCGAGACAGACAGGAGAGGGTCACACACACACACACACACACACACACAGAGAATTGGCGAGGACGCTAGAATGGTCTGCAGCATCAGGCCTCACCCTACTAGAATCTGAAGTAAAATGTCTACTGTTTGCTGATAATCTGGTGCTTCTCTCCAACCAAGGGCCTACAGCAGCACCTAGATATTCTGCACAGATTCTGTCAGACCAGGGCCCTGGCAGTAAATCTCAGACAAAAATAATGGTATTCCAAAAAAGGTCCAGTTGCCAGGACCACAAACACAATCTAGACACCTTTGCCATAGATCCCACAAAAACTAAACATACCTCGGCCTAAACATCAGCGCCACAGGTAACATCCACAAAGATAGAACGATCTGAGACACCAGGCAAGAAGGGCCTTCTATGCCAGCAAAAGGAACGTAAAATTTGACATACCAATTAGGATCTGGCAACAACAAAAAAATACTTGAATCAGTTACAGAACCCATTGCGGTCTGGGGTCCGCTCACCAACCAAGAATTTACAACATGGGACAAACACCAAATTGAGATTCTGCATGCAAAATTCTGCAAAAATATCTTATTTGTACACCGTAAAACACCAAACAGACCCCCAAGACAGCAACACAATTAGACCCAACCAAATCATTAGAAAATAAAGATAATAACTTGACACATTGGAAATTATTTCTCCCCCAAAAATCAGCAAACTATAATGCTATTTGGCCCTAAACAGAGAGTACACAGTGGCAGAATACCTGACCACCGTGACTGACCCAAAATTAAGGAAATCTTTGACCCCGATGGCAGACCTGGCTCTCAAGAGAAGACAGGCTATGTGCACACTGCCAACAAAATGAGGTGGAAACTGAGCTGCACTTCCTAACCTGCCAAATGTATAACCATAGAGACACATATTTCCCTCAGATTACACAGACCCACAAAGAATTCGAAAACAAGTACACTTTTGATGAACTCCCATATCTATTGGGTGAATTAAAAGTGTGCAATCACAGCAGGAAGATTTGTGACCTGTTGCCACAAGGGCAACCAGTTTAGAACAAATACCATTGTAAATAAAAACCTATATTTATTTTGATTTATTTTCACTTTTGCACTTTAACAATTTGAACATCATTACAACACTATGTAGACATATGACATTTGAAAGGTCTTTATTCTTTAGGAACTTGTGTAATATTTACTGTTAATTTTTTATTGTTTATTTCACTTTGGTTTATCATCCAGTTCACTTGCTTTGGCAATGTAAACATGTTTCCCCATGCCAATAAAGCCCGTTAAATTGAAAAAGCGAGAGAGTGAGAGCACGCTATAGGGAGAAATACATTGAGAAATGGAGAGAGATATTTATCTACTTTACTACTACTTGCACATTGTTACAACACTGCATAGCCAATAATACAATACTTGAAATGTCTATATTCTTTTACACACATGTGAGTGTAAGGTTCACTGTGATTTTTAGTTTTTTCCCCCTTGTTTAATTGTCTTTTGTTTCTTGTTTATTTATTTTGCTTTGGCAATGTAAACATTGTTTCACATGCCAATAAAGCCCTTTGAATGAAATGTAATTGAAAGAGAGCCCCAGCGCTCCAACTGACTCCGGCAGTTGAACTTGACCATATGTTAAGATGTCGCTGAAGAGGATGGCTGACGTTTCACATGCCCGTAACCAATTGTGCTATTTCGTTAATTTTTTTTGCGTTGTTTGTAACTTATTTTGTACATAATGTTTCTGCTACAGTCTCTCATGGGCGAAAATAACTTCTGGACATCGGAACTGGGATTACTCACCACAAACTGGAAGGAGCTTTTACCTTTAACGAGTCTGGCGAGAAAGATGTACCGCTCTCCCGGGAACAGGCCCAGATCCCCATCATTTGCGTGAAGAAAAGACCGATGTCACAGTTGTCATTTGGAGATAGAGAGGAGGACCAAGATGCGGCATGGTAGGTGTTCGTCATTTTAATGGGAAAGCTGAACACTACAAAACAACAACCGTGACACTAATGAACAATCGTGCTGACACAAACACTACACATAGACAATAACCCACAATGACAAAACTCAGCCCAGTCAAAACTGTTCGCTGCTCTGGCTCCCCAATGGTGGAACAAACTCCCTCACGACGCCAGGACAGCGGAGTCAATCACCACCTTCCGGAGACACCTGAAACCCCACCTCTTTAAGGAATACTTAGGATAGGATAAAGTAATCATTCTCACCCCCCCTCCCCCCCTTAAAATATTTAGATGCACTATTGTAAAGTGGCTGGCTGTTCCACTGGATGTCATAAGGTGAATGCACCAATTTGTAAGTCGCTCTGGATAAGAGCGTCTGCTAAATGACTTAAATGTAATGTAAATGTAAAACAGGCTACCTAAATATGGTTATCAGAGACAATGACTAACACCTGCCTCTGATTGAGAACCATATCAGGCCAAACATAGAAACAGACAAACTAGACATACAACATAAACGCAGAAACAGACAAACAAACAACATAGAATGCCCACTCAGATCACACCCTGACCAAACAAAATATATAAACATACAAAGCAAACTATGGCCAGGGCGTGACAACAGAGAAAAAGAGGATGCAAAGCGGGCTGCCTTTTGAGAATCTGTATTTGAGTGAGTAAACTCCCACTGCCATCAGTTCTACTTGCGAACATGCAATCATTGGAAAATAAAATTGATGACCTACGATTACGATTATCCTACCAACGGGACATTAAGAACTGTAATATCTTATGTGTGTCTTTTTGTCAAAAACAGCTGGTGAGCGATGTCTAATATTAAAGAATTCTCGAGGTATTGCTCGACTAAGGTAGAATACCTTATAAGCTGTAGACCGCACTATCTACCAAGAGAGTTCTCATCTATATTATTCGTAGCTGTCTATTTACCACCCTAGACCAATGCTGGCACTAAGACCACACTCAACCAACTCTATAAGGCCATAAGCAAACAAGAAAATGTTCACCCAGAAGCGGTGCTCCTAGTGGCCAGGGACGTTATTGTGGGCAAACATAAATCAGTTTTGCCAAATTTTTACCAGCATGCCACATGTGCAACCAGAGGGGGAAAAAAATCTGGGCCACCTTTACTCCACGAACAGAGACGCATAAAAAGCTCTACCCTGCCCTCCATTTGGCAAATCTGACCATAATTCTATCCTCCTGATAGAAGCAAAAAATAAAGCAGGAAGTACCAGTGACACGCTCAATACGGATGTGGTCAGATGACGTGGATGCTATGCTACAGGACTGTTTTGCTAGCACAGACTGGAATATGTTCCGGGATTCATACAATGGCATTGAGGAGTATACCACTTCAGTCATCGGCTTCATCAATACAGTATTTAGTCAGCCACCAATTGTGCAAGTTCTCCCACTTGAAAAGATGAGAGAGGCCTGTAATTTTCATCATGGGTACACTTCAACTATGACAGACAAAATGAGAGAAAAAAAATCCAGAAAATCACATTGTAGGGGGCATGTGGCAAAATAAAGTTTGATTTGAGATGAGTAAGACTTTCAGGCCTACCAGAGTTACTCCTATAATCTTACAATACATTGCTTATCTTTATACAAAATATTATGATCGAAAATGAACTAATTAGCCTCCTATACACCTGTATAGCAGACACAGTAGCCATCTGACATTTCAAAAATGCATGCCAGTGTTGGAGGATGCCACCGGCACATTTCTATCTGGCCTAAGCTTCTCTTCCTTTATATAGGCAATATTTATTTTTATTAAAATGTTAATATCATTCAGTAGACACCTAAGCCAATAGATCTATGCATGCAATGCCCTGATACATGTAGTGCTCAAATCTCGTGACAGCTGAATAGTGAGGCAGACAATAATTGTTTTAGGGAAGTAGCCTTAAACACATTAACAAATAGACTATAAAGTTTTGCATATGCTACACATCGAAACACAAGGAATAGTGTTTTTATCATTTTACTTTATAGCCAAAGTGACCCTTTTGAAAGCGAACTATTTATTACACTGAAAACTGAAAATATCTCTGTTTGACGCCCACCTCGGTTCCTGTGTTCAGCTAGTAATGCCTGATGTGCTGAGCCAGGTCTGATCTGGCCAGCTGGCTAGTGTTTTGGAGAACATAGACCAATAGCTAGCCTAGCTACACTGCTAGTTTGCTAACCACAGTCGGTCAACACAATATGAAAACATCGGAGAAAATGAAACATAAATATACGAGACCGTTTCAGACGCTGGTAAAAGTCTAATATATGTAACTAGTCAAGAACATCCAACCGTAGCAGTGGGGCAAAGGTAGGGACGTGGTCGAGTATATCGCTAACGTTAGCTAGTTTGGCCAAATGCCTTGTTTGGGTTGGTTGTCAACGCTTGAGTTGGACAAACGCTGGCTTGTTAGTGTATTGGGAGACGGATAGCTACAGACTGTAACACCAATATAATGCGATTTAACCAAATATTACTGGTAGTTACAGGCCTGGCTGTACAAAACGTCGTCAAGAGAGTTTTCAACTGACAACTTTAACCTGCTATTGGCGATACTATCTTTGTCCTCCACCAGTATAATCAACCACATTTTTTGGGTTAAATCACATTATCTGGTTTTACAATCTGGAGCTAGGAGACGGGTAGTTAACTCGATTTTGAAGTTTCATGACAGCCTGTTTTCGTTGTTTCTCTGTGTTTCAGTTTAACTGCCAGAACTCACACCATCAGTTGTTTGGTCATTAACGTTATGTTTTAATTCTGTAAAAAGAACAGATTTAAATGATTCATGCCACCAATGGCAATATTGTCATCAGCTCATCATGGCTGTTAACAAATGACAACTGCAGTGATTAGGTAACTAATACGTTTAAAAAAATTTTTTTTTTAGCTAGTTAGCTACAAACATGGTTCTGTCATCAATAGTTGGATTTCATCATGCTATGGTAATGTAAAGGTGTAGACTACAAGCTAGATGCCCCTTTAGACTACAAGCTGGCCAGACACACTTTCATATGGCCTTTGCGAAGACCCTTTGGTGACTGAGACCAACAAACACCAGTGTGAAGGAGGAAGGTCTGATCTTTGAGATGACTGTCTACCCAAAGAATTCAGTGCGGATCTTATCTGCCCGGGAGTGTGGGGCCCGCGGCCTTGGCTCCCAGCGCCTCCTGCAGCAGCTTGTTGAGGAAAAGACCCGGCGGATGAAATGGCAGAGTCAGGTAAGGAGCATCCTTCCTGAGGAATGGATGGAAATCGTGCAATGTATCAAGTCTAACTGAGATGAGTGGTGACTTTTTATGTGCTCTTTTTATTTTATTTTCCACAGAAAGTGGAGTTGCCGGACAGCCCTCGTTCTACCTTCCTGTTGGCTTTTAGCCCGGACAGGTCAGAATGACATCCTATAAAAAAAATGTTTGGAGGAGGTAGAAAGACACCAAGACTGGAAGATTGTATGGTAACTGTTAACGTTTTCCTTTCATATAGGACCTTAATGGCCTCCACACATGTCAACCATAACATTTATGTCACAGTGGTTAAGACAGGGAAGTGTGTTCACTCTCTGGTTGGCCATCGCCGCACTCCTTGGTGTCTGACCTTTCACCCTACCATCCCTGGTTTGGTGGCTTCGGGATGTCTGGATGGAGAGGTTCGCATCTGGGACCTGCATGTGAGTGGCTGTCATCTTCTTATGCAAAGGGACGACATGTGCAACCATAGACTTAATTAGATGATGACTCCGTCCTCTCTTCTCTGACCTGGAAACCGAAGTGGTTGAGGACAGTGTCAGTTAATTAGTAGGTGAACGGAGGACATATGTCACTTCCTTGTTGCACAAGAGTATTCCACTCAGTGGCTAGCGCTGAAGTGTTTTAAAATCCGCCACACCCACTTTGAATCAGCTGTTTTCTCGAAGGAGAAAAGCATGCACACATTTAATAAGAATACAGCACTTATTTCATCTATAAAATGTCTTCCACAACTAGCTATATAAAGTGATATGATTTATCACTTTACACATTTATTTTGGGTTCCACCCCTGTAAATGTAATTTGCCTTATGGAGCGGAGTCTCATTTAATCGAAGCTCATTTGTTTCCTCGCCTCTGCTCCTCAATTACCTTTGAACTTTTTCAAAAGCAGGACAGAGGATTTTAAGAGTTGAGCAAAACCAATTGAGATTCTCCCTTTTTATCTGTCCCATTATGGCATCTGTAAGAGCACTGGCAGCGCCGCTGAGGCCATCTCCATTTTGAAGTAGTCAATTTTCTTTGTGTTTTACTGCCATCTGCAGTGCCAAGAGTACTGAACCAAATCTGGTCATTAATTGATTGTGTCCACAAGATGGCAGTGATACAGCTTAAAGCCATTTACAAACCAGGTAACCCAATTTGAAGAAGAATCCAATGCTCTGATCATTGGCTGATTCCTCTCAACCCATATGGATCCCCACCCGGTTGACTACTTTTTTCATACCACATATGAGTCATAATACCTTAAAACCTAGAGGTCAAACAGGGAAATGGTTCCAATAGTTTTTTCACCATTTAATTTTTCCTATAGGGGATTTTAGAAACACTGAAACTAAGGGATGTGTTTCGTTTAGGCGTACGCTGGCGTGACGTTTTGATAACCGTGTAAATCTCTCTAGGACAAAGTGACTTATCAATATATTTGCCTGTATTTATCCCCCAAAATGTAATGCTAATTAACTGCTAATGTGGCTATTATACAGAACCACAAATGCCATGAGGATCTGGTCTAAACTGCCGAATCGAGGCAAAGGTAAGAATCTCTGGATTAGCTATCTAATGTTATCTAAATGTTAAATCTAGACTTGGTTTCCTCAATCGTAATTTCTCCTCGTAATTTCTCCTCGTAATTTCTCCTCGTTCACCCCAGCTACCAAACTAACCCTGATTCAGATGACCATCCTAGCCGTGCTAGATTACGGAGACATAATTTATAGATCGGCAGGTAAGGGTGCTCTCGAGCGGCTGGATGTTCTTTACTATTCGGCCATCAGATTTGCTGCCAATGCTCCTTATAGGATACGTCACTGCACTCTATACTCATCTGTAAACTGGTCATCTCTGTATACCTGTCGCAAGACCCACTAATTGATGCTAGGGATGCACCGATACGACATTTTTGGCCATACCGATATCCAATATTTTCCTTGCCAAAAAAAACGATACCGATATTTTACATTTTAGCTGCCTTTTAAACATTCTAGTACAGTTAAATAGTTACACACACACACACATGTGGACACAGTGGTCTAAGGCACTACATCTCAGTGCAAGAGGCATCACTACAGTCCCTGGTTCGAATCTAGGCTGTATCACATCCGGCCGTGATTGGAAGTCCCATAGGGCAGCGCACAATTGGCCCAGCGTCGTCCGGGTTTGGCCGGGGTTAGGCCGTCATTGTAAATAAGAATTTGTTCTTAACTGACTTGCATTGTTAAATAAAGGTTACACACACACACCACACCAACCAAAAAGTTATTTTGTTGTCATTTACTTATGTCCCCATTACCAGCAAAGCATAATCAAAACCTATTTCTATCACTTACTTGCTGTGCAGTTTCGTTGTTCATTTGTTCAGCCGTTTCATTCTCAACAAGGATTTCATCATACATGTCAAGCAGTGAAGTTTCAGCTCTGTCTGTTTATGGCCTCTTTTACTCTGTGAGCACTGTCACTGTGTCCGTTTCCATGCTGTGTATGTAAAATTTCACGTAAACCCTGTTTCTTGTCTGCATCGAAGTAGTGGTCCTTGTACCTAGCATCGGGCATGGTGGCGACACAGTAAAGAGGATCAGAGAGAATACCACAGAATCGCTTGTTCACAGTCTCGAGTACGGCAGTTTTGTTGAGCAGGCGTTTCAATGCCATGACAGAGGATATAACGTCAGCTGTAGACGCAGTTGATTAGCTTATTTATCGAGTCAGTTATTCGAATTGCACTAGGAGTGTGTTCATGTTTCAAACATGTTCTCAAATGCCATTGAAATGGCAAGAGCGGTATGAGAACCAACACATTCTTGAGCATCCAATACGACTTTCGTCAGTACGAAATGCTCATTGTCCTACTGTGCTATCAGACTCAGCATGCTAATGGGGCTGACACCGCTGGTCCAAATGTCAGTCTTGACGCCTATAGCAAGTAGCACAATGAATTCCATTATCTTGGCATTAATGGATTTCGCCTTTGAGTTGTCTCTCTCTAGTTGATGCTTATTTATAAAACCCTCTTAGACCTCACTCCCCCCTGAGATATCTACTGCAGCCCTCATCCTCAACATACAACATCCGTTCTGCCAGTCACATTCTGTTAAAGGTCCCCAAAGCACACACATCCATGGGTCACTCCTCTTTTCAGTTTGCTGCAGCTAGCGACTGGAACGAGCTGCAACAAACATTCAAACTGGACAGTTTTATCTCAATATCTTCATTCAAAGACTCAATCATGGACACTCTTACTGACAGTTGTGGCTGCTTTGCGTGATGTATTGTCTCTACCTTCTTGCCCTTTGTGCTGTTGTCTGTGCCCAATAATGTTTGTACCATGTTTGTGCTGCTACCATGTTGTTGTCATGTTGTGTTGCTACCATGCTGTGTGTCATGTGTTGCTGCCTTGCTATGTTGTTGTCTTAGGTCTCCTTTTTATTTAGTGTTCTCTTGTCGTGATGTGTGTTTTAGCCTATGTTTAAAAAGAAAATGTAATCCCAGCCCCTGTCCCTGCAGGAGACCTTTTGGTAGGCCGTCATTGTAAATAAGAACTTATTTTAACTTACTTGCCTACCAGGTTAAATAAAACTTGTAATGAATAAATTGGCAACATTTCTTTAAATTGACAATTCTGAGAACTGTCTTGTGCAAGTTTTAAGTTGTCATAATACCTGTTAGCAAAGGTTTCAGCTAGAGATAATGTGCAGGAGCTTGCAGGGATTTGTTGTTTTGCATGATGTCTACAGTGCTTTGCAAAAGTATTCATCCCCCTTGGTATTTGTCCTATTTTGTTGCATTACAAACTGTAATTGAAATTGATTTTTTATTTTTTTATTTCATGTAATGGACATACACAAAATAGTCAATTTGTGAAGCCAAAAAAAAAAATACTTGTTTAAAAAAATTCTAAAAATATATAAAACGGAAAAGTGATGCGTTCATATATATTCACCCCCTTTGCTATGAAGCCCCTAAATAGGTGGTGTGACAAAATTACCGTCAGAAGTCACATAATTATTTAGATTGCACAGGTGGAATTTATTTAAGTGTCGCATGATCTCAGTATATAGACACCTGTTCTGAAAGGCCCCAGAGTCTGCAACACCACTAAGCAAGGGGCACCACCAAGCAAGCGGCACCATGAAGACCAAGGAAATCTCCAAACGCGTCAGGGACAAAGTTGTGGAGAAGTACAGATCAGGGTAGGGTTATAAAAAAACATCAAACTTTGAACATCCCACAGAGCACCATTTAAATCCTTTATTAAAAAATGGAAAGAATATGGCACCACAACAAACCTGCCAAGAGAGGGCCGCCCACCAAAACTCACGGACCAGGCAAGGAGGGCATTAATTAGAGGGGCAACAAAGAGACCAAAGATAACCCTGAAGGAGCTGTAAAGCTCCACAGCGGAGATTGGAGTATCTGTCCATAGGACCACTTTAAGCCGTACACTCCACAGAGCTGGGCTTTGCGGAATAGTGGCCAGAAAAAAGCCATTGCTTAAAGAAAAAAATAAGCAAACATGTTTGGTGTTCACCAAAAGGCATTTGGGAGACTCCACAAACATATAGAAGGTACTTTGGTTAGATGAGACTAAAACGTAGCTTTTTGTCCATCAAGGAAAACGCTATGTCTGGTGGAAGCCCATCACCCCGAGAACACCATCCAGTGAAGCATGGTGGTGGCAGCATCATGCTGTGGGGATGTTTTTCCTTCGGCAGGGACTGGAAAACTAGTCAGAATTGAAAGAATGATGGGTTGCGCTAAATACAGGGAAATTCTTGAGAGAAACCTGTTTTCAGTCTTCCAGAGATTTGAGCCTGGGATGGAGGTTCACCTTCCAGCAGGACAATGACCCTAAGCATACTGCTAAAGCATCACTCGGTTGGTTTAAGGGGAAACATATGTCTTGGAATGGCCCACACCTCAATCCAATTGAGAATCTGTGGTGTGACTTAAGATTGCTGTACACCAGCGGAACCCATCCAACTTGAAGGAGCTGGAGCAGTTTTTCCTCAAGAATGGGCAAAAATTCCAGTGGCTAGATGTGCCAAGCTTATAGAGACATACCCCAAGAGACTTGCAGCTGTAATTGCTGCAAAAGGTGGCTCTAAAAAGTATTGTCTTTGGGGGGAGGGTGAAAAGTCCCTCCTATTGAAGAATAGCTTCCTAATGTTCAACTTACGTAAACTTGGAAATTACTTTTAAATGGACAATGATAATAAATAATGAATAAAAAATAAATAAATAAAAATGTACAAACAATGGAAACAAAACATTCACCGTGACGTTTACAAACTCAGAGACTTATCACACCATACACAATTTTATTTCCCTCTCTCATCACACAACAAAATGACATTCTAGATGAATCTGCTGTCTTGTTCCAAGTCAGCTGGAGCACTTTTTGTTTCTCCACTCTCTCCTTCTGGTTCCTAAGAGAGTGACAGCATAAGGCTTGGAAAGCAACAAAAAAGACACCAAACATAACAGTATTAACTTCTTGACGCACTCATACCGTTAGCGGGATCATTTTCATCAACACCCGCTGAATTGCAGCGTGCCAAATTCAAATTAAATTACTAAACATATATAATTTTCATTAAATCACAAGTGCAATATAGCAAAACACAGCTTAGCTTGTTGTTAATCCACCTGGCGTGTCAGATTTAAACACAGCTTTTTGGCGAAAGCATGACAAGCGTTTATGTAAGAACATCTCTCTCAGTAGACAAAATATTACAAACACCTAGCAGCCAAGTAGATTGGTCATGAAAGTCAGAAAAGCAATAGATGAAATCACTTACCTTTGATGATCTTCGGATGTTTTCACTCAAGAGACTCCCAGTTACACAAATGCTCCTTTTGTTCCATAAAGATTATTTTTATATCCAAAATCCACAGGCGTGAGCAGGTCACGACATCACAGACGAACATTCCAAATAGTATCCGTAATGTCCACAGAAACATGTCAAACTTTTTTTAGAATCAATCCTCAGGTTGTTTTTCAAATATATAATCGGTTATATATCAACCGGGACTGTCGCTTTTTTCAATAGGAGAGGAAGAGACCATGGCTGACCCACTCTGTTGCACAAGCAAAACTCATGCGAACACCCAGCTATCTGACGCGATGTTATCTTTCTCGCTCATTTAAAAAAATAAAAGCCTGAAACTATGTCTAAAGACTGACAACTTGAGGAAGCGATAGGAAAAGGAATCTGGTTCATATCCCTTTAAATGGAGTGAAGGCAGGCTATGGAACATGGAGCTTTCAAAATAGAAGCCACTTCCTGGTTTGATTTTCCTCAGGTTTTCGCCTGCAATATCAGTTCTGTTATACTCACAGACAATATTTTGAGAGTTTTAGAAACGTTAGAGTGTTTTCTAATTATATGCATATTCTAGTTTCTGGGACTGAGAAATGGGCAGTTTCAAATGGGTACATTTTTTTAGCCAAAAACCCCTACACTCAAGAACCCCCTACACTCAAGAAGTTAACAATGTGATAAGCTATGCATAATTATATATGCATGAAAACCAAAGTCTGAGACCATGACAATTCCCACTTTCTCTTCACCTGACTCTATGCCTCCAGGATACTTTTCTGCTGGGTTCCACAAAGATGAAAGCCCTAAAAAGCCTCCTCATGCTTTCACCTAGTCTTCCCCTTTCGGCCCCAGGTTCCGAGAGGTGTTCCCAAGTCATATCATTTTCACTTTGTTCCCCATCTCCTCCATTGCCACACCCCTACACCCTCTTAAGGTAACTCAGCACTGTATAAGCTTTCACATCAATGACTTCAACATGTTGTTTAGAGTACAATTTACCCCAATATCTAAATATCTAACTTCTTTCATATGATGCATTAACCAATAAAACAGCTAACCCCAACTCAACTATGATGTTTAAAGTAGCTCCCAGACCCAACCCATCTGTATGTCTTACAGTGGAATCTAGTCTCTCTCTTTCGCTCCACTTCCTCTGTCATGTCTTCAAGCTCACCCGTTATGCTGCTTGACCTCACTTCACGTGAGAACAATGCACCCACCAAGGAGAGACATGACGATCTTTACCGCTGCAGCTGCTGTAAGGAGTAGTGTGTGTGTGGACCAGACCAACACTGTCCCAAAACCCCCGCCTGGTGCATCTTGACGTACACTCAATCTCCAGAATTCAGCCCGTGCCCTTGTTTATCTCTGCTTTCACCTGAGATATACATAATGCAACACATTTCCTGACAACATGAACTCTCGTCTTATTTCAAGAGCACTAATTTCTGACATTTGAATAACAGCCTCCCCTGTACTCCCATCGGTCTCCCAGTTACCAATCCATGTGGCACGAGTCCTCATTAATTGATATCCCAACAATGCTAACCCGTGCTTCTACTAACATGGCCCATGCCCATAACCTTCAATTAATCTGTCAAGTGTTCGCCGGATGTTAGAAAGGGGGAAAAAGATGAATGAGTTGGGCAGAATATCCAACCTAACAAAACTCTGAGTCACAGGTTTCTTGAATGTTTACCATAGTGTCTGAAATGCCACCACTATCTCTTCTCCTCTCACCATGATCTGGGTATGTGTATTGTACAATTAAATCCCCATATTGTGTACAGTTAGCTGTCCTCCCTCTCCTATGAGCTATCTCCTGTAACAATATACAGTCTCTGGGAATGATACACTATCATTACATCTAACCCATAACACACTAGTCACTACTCCTAATGCATTTCTAAAGATATAAACATACTAAAACATTCTGAAATCAATTAGTCAATGTACATCAGTCTCTCCTCTGGAACAATGATCACTCTTATGTTCCACGAAACCTAAAAACATATTGACTTGAAAAGGAAAGAGAAAAAGAAGTACATGTTCAATAACTTTGCACCACACATTGATGCGATTTAACAAAAAAATTCTGATTACATGGTGAAACAAAAGAGAACAAAAAAACTTTAATGGTTGTCCCAAGCCTATCATTCAGTGATTTCTCTAACAAACAACCTCCCTGTAGGAGGACACTTAGAGGTAAGGTTTCTGGAGACTCCCTCGGCAAAATACATTTTATCAGCGCCCCCACCTCTCACCGTTCTGTAGCAACTCTCTCTCGCTGTGCCCAAATCATAACTAAAACATTTGATAAATTATCCAATTTTTTTTTTGAATGAGAGTCCTTAGTATTTACTTTGAGAATAGGACTTGAATCCCAGCTTCTCAATTTAGCACACATCATCCCTGTTAGAATCCCTGTTAGAATGTACATTTATAAACTAAACCTTTTTATTGCTGGTAATAACTCCTCATTACAGCCCGGTGGCCTGGTAATGGAAGATCAGTATCTCAATGCATCCTTTGTCAAAATTGTTTGCAATGTGTAGACCCCCCCCCCTTCCTGTCCTGGCACTTATCATTCTAGCGTGTCTTTTTCAGATAGCGTTTACAGTTCATCTTCCCAACGGCAACTCTTGCCTGTCCCATTTGATGGCCCTTGATAATGTCCTGATTTCAATATTCCTTTCTCCCACGTACACAAATCTCTCACCTGCCGTTCTCAGCACTTCGGTTTATGGCTCGGACTCAGAAGTGTTAAAAAGCCACTGTCGAATTGCACGCCTTCGTCGCTCTTTCTTCAGCCGGTTAGGGAGGGTTTTTGAGGTTCACACACGGTTTGTGGTCAAATTATTCCTGCCATGCATTAAGACATGATCTGATGTCAGCTTCCATGATGACCTCATAAAAAGCAAAGATGACAACAACAGTTTAGCTCAATTCATTTCTGTTTCAGGAAATCCAGACAAGCATTGACTATATGACAACTTCTTACATTAACCTTTTCTTAATAACATATCTACGACAAATGTCAAAGAGCATACCAACATACTGTTACTGCTAAAACCATTTTCAAAATTAGTCCATACTCCCATATTCTCGAAAGAGTTTCCAGATCATGAAGTTGGCACTCTAAACCCTCGCAGAATCCCACACTCCAGTATCCCAATCTGGTGAAATTTGTATCGAAACAAAAACACGAAATTAAATCAGCAATACACATATCACAATCCATTTGAAGTAACTGTCATCCCTTATTAACATATATTTCCCCTTCTATATGCAGACTGAATACAGTACCTCTTTATATTTACCCAAAAACCAGGACCCCAGGGAACTGTTCATTTTCCTCGTCGAACACATGATTCTAAAACAACTCTTTATAACTCCCTACGGAAATAATAATAAGCTCACAAAGTAATGGTACAATTTGAATAGACTGGTGTTTGTCATTCCTTTTATAATTAAATCCTGTTCCGATAATTTCTAGTGAGATAGATCAGGCCTCACCAGAAAGTCAGGATACAGAGCATTCGACACCATTCACATATTTCCTCTCCCATTACATTCCCTGTCCTTCAGAACCCATTAAATGTTTGTTTCAA
This sequence comes from Oncorhynchus gorbuscha, assembly GCF_021184085.1. Classification (NCBI taxonomy): domain Eukaryota; kingdom Metazoa; phylum Chordata; class Actinopteri; order Salmoniformes; family Salmonidae; genus Oncorhynchus; species Oncorhynchus gorbuscha. Next base: position 35,931,700 of record NC_060177.1, on the reverse strand, counting down.
TCCACTACAATGTTCATGAACTATCTAAAAAAAATGTTACGGTTAGTAACGCCTTGGCTAATTCCATGTTACCCCTCCACCCCTTTGTATATTATAGAAATCTATTTCAGAATAAGACAATATAAAACTTACATCTATTTCAAACTAAAACCCACAATGTCTCTTGAGATTTTAAAAAAACCCAAGGCTAACTGAGTTTATAAGGAGTGTTTGGCCATATAATTTAAATGTGTTACCTTTAGAATCCATTCCCCTGGCATTTTGCCAAGATTCTTCAACCCAAAATAAATTTTCCTGTGGCAAATTTAGCCAAATTCTCATCCCTAGCCTTTGCTAAATACACTGCTCAAAAACATAAAGGGAACACTAAAGTAACACATCCTAGATCTGAATGAATGAATTTATTTTTCTTTACATAGTTGAATGTGCTGACAACAAAATCACACAATGTATTGATGGAAATCAAATTTATCAACCCATGGAGGTCTGGATTTGGAGTCACACTCAACATTAAAGTGGAAAACCACACTACAGGCGGATCCAACTTTGATGTAATGTCCTTAAAACAAGTCAAAATGAGGCTCAGTAGTGTGTGTGGCCTCCACGTGCCTGTATGACCGCCCTACAACGCCTGGGCATGCTCCTGATGAGGTGGCGGATGGTCTCCTGAGGGATCTCCTCCCAGACCTGGACTAAAGCATCCGCCAACTCCTGGACAGTCTGTGGTGCAATGTGGCGTTGGTGGATGCAGCGAGACATGATGTCCCAGATGTGCTCAATTGGATTCAGGTCTGGGGAACGGGCGGGCCAGTCCATAGCATCAATGCCTTCCTCTTGCAGGAACTGCTGACACACTCCAGCCACATGAGGTCTAGCATTGTCGTGCATTAGGAGGAACCCAGGGCCAACCGCAACAGCATATGGTCTCACAAGGGGTCTGAGGATCTCATCTCGGTACCTAATGGCAGTCAGGCTACCTCTGGTGAGCACATGGAGGGCTGTGCGGCCCCCCCAAAGAAATGCCACCCCACACCATGACTGACCCACTGCCAAACCGTTCATGCTGGAGGATGTTGCAGGCAGCAGAACGTTCTCCACGACGTCTCCAGACGGTCACGTCTGTAACGTGCTCAGTGTGAACCTGCTTTCATCTGTGAAGAGCACAAGGGCGCCAGTGGCGAATTTGCCAATCTTGGTGTTCTCTGGCAAATGCCAAACGTCCTGCACGGTGTTGGGCTGTAAGCACAACCGCCACCTGTGGACGTCGGGCCCTCATACCACCCTCATGGAGTCTGTTTCTGTCCGTTTGAGCAGACACATGCACATTTGTGGCCTGCTGGAGGTCATTTTGCAGGGCTCTGGCAGTGCTCCTCCTGCTCCTCCTTGCACAAAGGCGGAGGTAGCGGTCCCACAGCTGAGTTGTTGGCCTCCTCCACGTCTCCTGATGTACCGGCCTGTCTCCTGGCAGCGCCTCCACGCTCTGGACACTATGCTGACAGACACAGCAAACCTTCTTGCCACAGCTCGCATTGATGTGCCATCCTGGATGAGCTGCACTACCTGAGCCACTTGTGTGGGTTGTAGACTCCGTCTCATGCTACCACTAGAGTGAAAGCACCGCCAGCATTCAAAAGTGACCAAAACATCAGCCAGGAAGCATAGGAACTGAGAAGTGGTCCGTGGTCACCACCTGCAGAACCACTCCTTTATTGGGGGTGTCTTGCTAATTGCCTATAATTTCCACCTGTTGTCTATTCCATTTGCACAACAGCATGTGAAATGTTTTGTCAATCAGTGTTACTTCCTAAGTGGACAGTTTGATTTCACAGAAGTGTGATTGACTTGGAGCTACATTGTGTTGTCCCTTTATTTTTTTGAGCAGTGTAGTTAGGTCAGACGTGATCTCATATGTCTTCCTTCACGTAGAATCTGTAATCTCTATGAACCACTTATCGATCGATCCGAGGCTATTCACCAATATGTGACATTTCCTCTCCCACTAATCTCAAGACGATTTATTGTTCTTCTGAAAAAGATGCAAATGCCTGTATAACGGCATTTCCTTTGAATGCAGCATGTTCGAGTATCACATTACACACATTCTTCCAATGTCCGATAGTCCCACGTCTAAAACAGGGAGCTTTCTCTGTACGCTTTGTTTTTTTTGCGACATTTCTTTTTCTTACCTTGGCCACTGAAACTATATTTAGTGATTTTCCCTATGGTCCTATTAACCCCTCACACATCCGCGGCGTGAGCGGAGTCATATTCCACTCTCAAAATATCCTCTTAAATTAAATCCACTGCCCCTGCAATTACCGTTTTGATCAGTGTTCAAATCTGCCATTAAAGCAGAAGTGCAAATTTTGTCAATAACACCCGTTCCCAGTCTTTCTGTGGCAGCGTACTTGTACTCATTCCGGGTTTATCGTGGTGCATTTTTTGTTGATAGAATGCTGACATCAACACGCTGATATATTGAGCTTTTGATTCTGGTTTTATGTCATTGTGCCAAGTCATAATTGCCTCCCTGAAGTCTTTATTTGATTTGAATTCTCTGTCAGCAGGGAAATGTTGCCCAAATTGTTCCCATATTCGAGCCGAATTGGTAGAATGGTGGTGCTCTTCTTTCAGCGCCTCCATGGCTTTATTAAAATCGTCTAGCTCCACATTACAGGGAGAATCGGATCTGTTTGTTTGCTTATCAATAGTTATTATTCCATATCCTCTCCTGACGGTGTACAGTGTGTTTTGGATTTTTTCACTCCTGTCTATAATACACACCTTCTATTAACTGTTTTCCAAGGTAGCGCTACACACTTCCAAGGTAGCGCTACACACTTCCAAGGTAGCGCTACACACTTCCAAGGTAGCGCCACACACTTCCCCGGATAATAATTAATTGGTCACGGCACTTAATACCTTGTATTAGAATGATACTATAGCGTCTGTGAATGTATTACTGGAGAATACGGATGACTTAATGGCTTTTTTCCCATATTGCCTACAATATCCCTATTATTGATAAGACATCACCAAATTATTCACACTTGTCTTCCTATTTCCACATAATCTGCCATGGTTCACCACCCCAACAGGGCATAAAACTAACCTATTTTTCACACACACACTCACACCCTGCGCTCTCACGGCCACTGTAACTGGGCTTCCACCTTCTCAATACAGATTTAGCAGGGAACCAACCCCACCAAGAATTTACCCCCTAGGTCTTACCCTTTGCAGTTTCCAGCCTGCGCAGGCTTACCTTCCGGGACTCACCCTATTCTTATAGTAGTCACATGAACTATCCCAACCAGAATGTACCCCCTAGGACTTACCCTACAGGTACTAGCCTGCTGGAGATGAACCTACTAGGAATTTACATTTACTTTCTAGTACTAGCAGGAACCAACCTACTAGGAGTTTACCATTTACTTTATAGTACTTGCAGGAACCAACCTACTAGGGATTTACCCCCTAGGACTTAACCTACAGGTACCAGCCTGTACGAGTTGCCCTTCCGGGACTTACCATCTACCATAAAGCTACGACCTGTTGTTACACAATGGGCCTACTGAATTAAACTCTCCCGGTCCATATCCTATAATGTTCAGCCTACGATTTTCATCTCCCCAAGATGTCAAAATGAGTGGAAACGGGTATAGGAACTTGCCTACCTTGTTTGTTGACAGCTCTGCTCCAATGATCTGGACTCTTTGGTTTGACTACAAATCGTGGTGAACTCTGCTTGCAGCACCATCTGTTTGGTTCTAATTTTTCAGAGTAAATGACTCACGGACACTAGAGAAGCTTAACCACGTTTAATTCTTCCCAAAGGGTCGACACAGCTGTATTGAGACAAAGACATGTTTCCACCACTACCAGTATATACAGTCGTGGCCAAAAGTTTTGAGAATTACACAAATATTAATTTTCACAAAGTCTGCTGCTTCAGTTTGTATGAAGGCAATTTGCATATACTCCATAATGTTATGAACAGTGATCAGATGAATTGCAATTAATTACAAAGTCCCTCTTTGCTATGCAAATGAACTGAATCCCCCAAAAAACAATTCCACTGCATTTTAGCCCTGCCACAAAAGGACCAGCTGACATCATGTCAGTGATTCTCTTGTTAACACAAGTGTGAGTGTTGATGAGGACAAGGCTGGAGATCATTCTGTCATGCTGATTGAGTTCAAATAACAGACTGGAAGCTTCAAAAGGATGGTGGTGCTTGGAATCATTGTTCTCTGTCAAACATGGTTACCTGCACGGAAACAGGTGCTGTCATCATTACTTTGCACAAAACGAGATTTACAGGCAAGGATATTGCTGCCAGTAAGATTGCACCTAAATTAACCATTTATCGGATCATCAAGAACTTCAAGGAGAGCAGTTCAATTGTTGTGAAGAAGGCTTTAGGGCACCCAAGAAAGCAAATTCTCAGAGATCAAATTCTCCCAACCATTCAGGAACAGTTTGGTGAGGAACAATGCCTTTTCCAGCATTTTGGAGCACCTTGCCATAAGGCAAAACTGATAACTAAGTGGCTCTGGGAACAAAACATTGATATTTTGGTTCCATGGTCAGGAAACTCCCTGGACCTTAATCCCATTGAGAACTTGTGGTCAATCCTCAAGAGGCAGGTGGACAAACAAAACCACACAAATTCTGACAAACTCCAAGCATTGATTATGCAAGAATGGGCTGCCATCAGTCATGATGAGGCCCAGAAGTTAATTGATAGCATGCCAGGGCGTATTGCAGAGGTCTTGGAAAAAGAAGGGTCAACACTGCAACTTCATGTAATTGTCAAGAAAAGCCTTTGACACTTATGAAATGCTTGTAATTATACTTCAGTATTCCATAGTAACATCTGACAAAAATATCTAAAGACACTGAAGCAGCAAACTTTGTGGAAATTAATGTTTGTGTCATTCTCAAAACATTTGGCCACGACTGTATACTCCACTTTAGGCACGCCTCCTCTCCAATCCTGACCTTATTTGGTTTGAAAGGAAGAGGATAATAGGATAATTAACCATAATTTCTCCCTTCAGGGGATCTGATCTGACCTGACCTCAACCCCTCCTTCGACTAATCCACAGATGTCCGTCCTCTTCCCCTATAGCAATCCCGTCTACCCAACACATTCCAAAGCCATCTGTCTTTCTACAGAGAATCATTAATCTCTGACATAAAAACCAGTCTCTTCCACTCCTTTATTTACTCTGCTTATGAGTATAACAATGTTCAAAGTTTACCCCGAATCCAACATATCCAACTAGAGATCTCTAACTATCTCTGTGTGTGGTGCTGGTATAGTTGACCATGTCCTCTATTGCATCATCACAAGTTTGACTTTTTACCAATCAATTTCCTTTGAACTCTCTTAAAAGTAGTTGGATGATATGACATTCTGGGGTTTTGTGCGTAATATTGACACTAATCTTTTTTTTTTGAACATTGTGTGGCCCATCTGATGCCCAGGGTGGCAGTGAGAGCTGGTTCACTGAGGGCAATGTGGCCATTGCCTCCCTGGCCTTTCACCCTACCGCCCAGCTCCTTCTCATAGCAACAAACAATGAGGTTCACTTCTGGGACTGGAGTAGGAGGGAGCCATTTGCCCTGGTCAAGACTGCCAGCGAGACAGAGAGAGTCAGGTCTGACGAAAAGCTCCACCTTCTCCATCTCCCTGTCATTTCCACAGTGTTCGATTAGTTGACATGTTGAAATTTCTGAATTTGAAAACCGAGTCAAATATTCTCAAAGTATTTAAAGCAAAATGGAGATAAAGACACATGTGAATGCTCTGTTGCAGACTGGTGAGGTTTGACCCATTGGGTCATTACCTGTTGACCGCTATAGTGAATCCCTCTAACCAACAGGTGAGACTCTGTCTAATACTTTACGTTATATACTTTACATTAGGTCAGTTACGTCATATCAAGAACATTTTGTTCCCGTTGTGTGCTTTTCAGCAGAGTGATGATGACTCTGAGGTCCCCATGGATAGCATGGAGATGCCCCACTTTCGCCATCGATCCCTCCTACAGTCCCAACCGGTCCGCCGTACCCCCATTCTCCACAACTTCCTGCACATCCTGTCATCGAGGAACTCAGGCTCACAGTCTGAGGAGCAGCATCCTCCTGAACCCGCTGTCAATAGTGCTGCTGACTCTCCTAGTCTTCCCTCTGGACGTTATTCCGCCCTGCGGAATCGCGTCCGACCCCCCTACCAGGGTTGTGTGCAACACCTTGGTATGGTTTGCTTCTGCAGTCGGTGCTCTCCCACCCAAGCCCCTTCACCATCTGGAGAGGACCCCTCTGACCCTGAGAGCCTGGAGACCCAGTCCTATGCCTCCACCTTCTCCTCTGTTCGCACTGAGCCCCGGCAGCCCTCTGAGCCTCGCTCCTCACACCGTCCCTCTGCCTTCAGCAGTGTGTACAGAGGTGCTAGAGGACACTCTTTACGCACTCCATCTTCAGGCCACCAGCAGCCAGGCCGGGAGTGTTCTGGGCGACTGGCGGGGGCAGACTGGATGGGTAGCATGCTCAACATGCGGCCTGAGCATAGTGGGGGTGTTGGGGTATCTCCACCCAGGACTAGTGCATCATCTGTCAGCCTGCTGTCTGTGCGGAGACAGCAGGAGTGCTCCTATCAGTCGCCTGTCTACACCTCTGCCACAGAGGGTGGAAGCTTTCCCCCAGCAGTTATGAGCCCCCACATCAGTGGAAACAGCTCTGTAGATGGACCCAGCACTAGTAGTGGACACCACACTCTTGGGGAGGGAGGGAGCAACAGCCCCACCTCTATCCGTAATGTGCTGCAGTGCAACTTGAATCGCTACTTCATGGTGTATGATCGCATACAGGAAATGGAGCAGTCAGGTGGCACTGGTGGAGAGAGCAGCCAAGAGCAACAGACATGGGAGATGCTTAATAATAACATAGACTCTGAGCGGCCTGTCACCCCCCATTATCAGCCCCCCCACAGCGGTGATGATGGTTCTGGTCCCTTCCCCGGCCATGTGAACCGCTGCAGGGTCTGCCACAACCTGTTCATGTTTAACCAAGGTACACAGCGCTGGGAGTGCACCGGCCAGACCCCATCACAAGAGGGGAGCACCTCATGGCAGCCCCCAAGCTCCAACCCTGCCTTTCACAACATGAGGCAGACTGTGATACAGGATCCCCAGTCCTCTGACAGGAGACAGTTGGCACAGCCACAGCCCAGTGCTGATGAACCTGGAGGGGACACAGCCTTCCCTCACCGGGGAACTCCTAGCCCGCAGAGAGAACGGGCAGTGGGGTTGGTGTATAATCAGGAGACAGGCCAATGGGAGAGGGTTTACAGACAGTCTGCCAGTCCAAGTCCAGCGGTGAATGTACCACAAGAGGCCTTAAATCAAGAAATGCCCGACGAAAGCTCTGATGACGATTACCTGAGAAGGTGAGAGAATCGGGTGTTAAGCTCTTGTTTATCTATATTTTGTGCAATTTGTTAAATGAAAAACATAATCGATGCATATCCTTTTCCAATATACTGGAAGTAGCATGATGGCTGAACTCTGACTTTGAGGCAGTTATAGATGTAGGTGAGATGCAACATTCGACACATCTTATAAGCTGCCAAGTCTGCCCTACCACAACACCTACACATAATCCCAAGTCACCCCATGCTTGTGACATTAGTGTAATCACACAGGCAAACTTTGCATATCTTGCTTTTTGTGCTTCATTCGAAGTTGATGAAAGGCCTTTTCCAAACTTGTGCAGCCATTAGGGCTATTTTTTGGTAAGGATCTCTGACAAAAGGGGCGGCAGGTTGCCTAGTGGTTAGAGCGTTGGGCCAGTAACTGGAAGGTTGCTGGATCAAATCCCCGAGCTGACAAGGTAAAAAATCTGTCGTTCTGCCCCTGAGTAAGGCAGTTAACCCACTGTTCCCCGGGCGCAGGAGACGTGGATGTCGATTAAGGCAGCTGCACCTCTCTGATTCAGAGGGGTTGGGTTAAATGCGGAAGACACATTTCAGTTGAATACATTCAGTTGGACAACTGACTATGTATCCCCCCTTTCCTATCCCAATTAAAGTATACATTTCATTCAGTTTTGAGACGATGCTCTGCCTCCATGGCTTCCCCTTCTTGCTCATTAGCTGCTTGGCAGATGTGTCTTCTGGAGGGTTTTGCAATGCCTTCCTTGGCAGTGTGCTTTGCCTCGACTGTAGTGGGCCTGACTGTCTGTCAACTGCCCCACTGGCTACAGTCAGTGGAATGATTAGGCTTCGACCTTCCTGACCTTGTCTTCACGACCAATCCAGTCGAAAGAAAATACATGCAGGTATTGATGTATGGTGTTGCAAAGAAAAAAAAGCCATCTTTCTGTCCAGTGTACGTGTTCTTTTGCCCGTCGTAATCTTTCCTTGTTATCGGTCAGTTTGAGATATGGCTTTTTCTTTGCAACTCTGCCGAGAAGGCCAGCATCCCAGAGTCACCTCTTCACTGTTGACCTTGGGACTGGTGTTTTGCGGGTACTCTTTAATGAAGATGCCAGTTGAGGACTTGTGAGGCGTCTGTTTCTCAAACTAGACACTCTGATGTACTTGTCCACTTGCTCAGTTGTGCACTGGGGCCTCCCACTCCTCTTTCTATTCTGGTTAGAGCAAGTTTGCGCTGTTCTGTGAAGGGAGTAGTACACAGCGTTGTACGAGATCTTCAATTTCTTGGCAATTTCTCGCATAGAATAGCCTTCTTCTCAGAACAAGAACATTTCTCAGAACAGGAATAGACTGACGAGTTTCAGAAGAAAGGTCTTTGTTTCTGGCCATTTTGAGCCTGTAATCAAATCCACAAATGCTGATGCTCCTGATACTCAACTAGTCTAAAGAAGGCCAGTTTTACAGCTTCTTTAATCAGAACAACAGTTTTCAGCTGTGCTAACATAATTGCAAAAGGGTTTTCTAATGATCAATTAGCCTTTTAAAATGATGGTTGCTGATAATGTGCCTTTGTACGCGAATGTAGATTTTCCATTAATTTACTTCTGTTGGATGGCTTTTATGAATAGCATTCAAAAAGCCTACAAAAGAGCTTTCTATTGGCTGATTCTAATACTTTCCAAGTGGGGAATTCAGACCTCATCTTTCTACATGTTTCCATGTCAGAAATTTCAGAATTACCCCCAATCTCATTAATGCTGAGTTCCAAGCAGAGACGCATCGGGTCCCATTTTTCGAGTCTTTGGTATGACCCGGCCAGGGATCGAATTCCCAACCTTCCAATCAAAGGGCAGAGACGAGCTCATTTGTGATGGACCTGTGGAAGATGGGCTGTCTCCATGTTACTCCTCAGTGTTCCACTTGGTGGCAGTATGGTACTGACTAGACATTTAGAGAGGATTGGCATGACAGCTCTGCCTCTCCTGTGGCAACTACCATTGACAACTTACTAGTTTCTAGAATAGGCATACTTAGACAGGCTAGCCTATTGGGATTAGTTAGGGAATTAGCATAGGTATTTTATGTGAATTTTATTCCCACAAAGTAGGAGGATATGATGTGCTTTGCACAACATGTCTGATTGAGCAGTGGCAGCTCAGTACAAAGGTTTGACATCTATTTTACATAGGCTTAGAAGGTAATTTGCCTGACGACTCAAACTGAATTCCTCCGCTGCCCTATTGTTCGCTACATAGTTCAGTCTGAGACTGCCATTAATGAAGTTGTTTGTGCTGACGTCAAAATGAGTGGTGTTGTACAAAACAAAGTCATCAGCGATTGGATAATCTAAAACCAATCCGTGTATCAAAGACAATGACACATTTTCAAAATGCCACTACCCACGTGTGTTCTGGCTCTGGCCCAACCCATCAGTTTCTGGGAACAGTCAGATGGTCGAGAATGGATTTTCATTCTACAAATCATCGGGAAGATACTTGGAGCCAGACAGATCCAGGCATAGCATTTGGCTGGAGCAAAGAGTTTGCTTAGCCAGGCAAGAAAGTAATGCCTATTCTGGTAAAAACTGATATGGAAAAAGTTAAATAACCTAATATTTGCATAACATTTTTCTACAGTCATTGAAAACACACACGGTCATAGTTTTTTTCCCCCGCTCTAATTTTCCGTCTTGCATCAATCCCAATCCATCCCCTGTGCCCTGGAAGGCTGCAATTAGCCTCTGTTTCAAGGGCAGGGTTGTGAACTTTAACAATGTGAAAGTTACCCTTCCTGCCCAACCTCTCATTATCTAGCCTAATGCTGGGGCTTGTTGCATGGAGAGCTCTCCAGTAGCCCGAGGGTGCTGCTCTACTTTGTCTGACACAAGGCCAAAGCATTGGGTCTAATCAGTAGGCTGTCAAGAAGTGTCTGGAAAGCAAATGACCAAACTGAGGTTTGGTTCTCCGTTTTGTTCACATCTCTTTTAGATTCTAGTCTCTTTTCATAGACTCACAGCTGCAGGTCACCCTAAATTTAATATGTTGAAGGTATTTTATTTATTTATGTGACTATACTAATGCTATTAGAGCTTCAGGCTAATTTGTGTTGTCTAGCCAAGCTGGGCACAATGGCTTGCTCTAAGGGTTCGATGGGTTCTTTCTTTCATGTCCACATTCTGAAGTCACCTCATTTGGGAAAAGCATTGATATAGCAGATTTAAAAGGGATTTAACAAAATGGGGCGGCATGGTAGTCTAGTGGTTAGAGCGTTGGACTAGTAACCGAAAGGTTGCAAGTTCATATCACCGAGCTGACAAAGAACAAATCTGTTGTTCTGCCCCTGAACAGGCAGGGCTTATATTGTATTATTTATTGCAGTAATTGCTTTTTCAAGGAGAGGTGTTGGCTACTGTAAGACATTTTCTGACTTGTTTTGAGCCCAAATGACTAGAGCAGTTGAGGTATACATTTTGTTTTTAAAGTTCTAATCTAACAATGACATATTTAGGGATTTTTTTTGCTCACCTTAAATCCTCTGAAGTATAAAGGCCACCATCCTCTATCGAAATTGCATTCAAGTCCTGGATCAGTAAAAGACTGGAGCAGTTTAATGGGCTGTTACACAGGGCTGTGACATTTCACATCACTCTCATTTTTTTTAACCTGATGTGCAGTCGATAATGAGCAAGTGAATATCCCTTAGGAATTTAATGATACTTTTTAATTGACCAAAATTGTGGTTTAAAAGACTGCTCCAATGAGCAGGCTGGCGAAGATATAGATAAATGTGAATCTCAAGGAAGGGAATGCTTTGAGTTATTCCAGTAATTTGGCCATTGTAGTCCTCACAGTAATGAGCACGTTGTTTTGTGACTTTGGGGTAAGGATTAAAGCAGGAGGATGGGAACTGCATGTTCAGTCTCATTAACATGTCAGCCACACTGTAAATTATTCTAAATGGTTTCAATGTTGACTATGTTGGGCTAGCAGGCTGGCCAATCACTTGAAATAGTCTGCACTGCATATGTGCTGTTTTAAAACAAGTTTTGAATCCAACAATACATTTATTTTTTTATTCTAAATCTGAATAAATTATTGCCGCCCTTCCATATTTGGATTAGTAGACTGTCTATTTTGGAGTTGCTTTTTGTCTTTGTCTTATGGGTCCCAAAAATGTCAAATTCAAGATTTGAAATTGTCACGTCGTGTCTCTCCTTTGCCACCCACACGTCCCTGAGCTTCTCTATATTCACCTTTAACACCATGCTAACTTCAAAATGTTAGTTTTGTCAGGAACCTGACTCTATTTCAAACGTTTCAGATGAATGGCCTGAATAACATAACCTAAAGCTAATCTTTCCCTGAAACGTCCAGTTTCATCCAAAAATAAGAGCTAGACCGCTGAATGCAAGTCGTGAATTGAAATGGAGCCATTTTTCATGGTCTTTGCGTCATCTGGCAACATTCCTCGTGTGGGAATACTTCAATACTTTTAATTGAGAGCGTTGTCACATGTTTTATTGGCATTATCAAGCATAATAGATTGGGCTGTAGTGCATTGACTCCCATCCTAAATCTAACCTCCAAATCACCTGTCCCTGGACATGGGTGGTTATTTTTTAAATTGAATTTAGTATTTTTTGCTTGTTTATTTAACCAGGCAAGTCAGTAAAGAACAAATTATTATTTACAATGACGACTTAGGAACAGTGGGTTAACTATTATCAAGAATTTAAAAAAGAGCTAGGAGACATTTGTATCCATTGGTCGTCACCCAAAAGGAAGCACCTGATATGTAGGGTCTCTATGGAGTGTTTGTGTTAATTGTGGAGGTATCCATTCTCTTAATTATACCTGTGAAAAGTAGCGAGATCGGAGAGAAACATTGTTTGGTTGCATCAGTCACAGAAATGGCTCCTTTTCTCCACTGGAAAGCGGTTTAGACTAGTTGGTGATAATGAATATGGAAATGTTTTGGGCTGATCATTGAACAACTACATGTACAATAACTTTGTTTGGGGTGTTTTCCTTAGTGGACATGCACATCTAACCATCCCTTTTGCTCTGTTTCTCTTTCATAGGAGACTTTTGGAGTCATCTATTATGTCGCCGTCTCGGTATGACATATCTGGCTCCCGGGACCATCCCATTTATCCAGATCCTGCCAGGTGAGTCTTATGGCAAGTGGTCAGGGCTATTGATGATTTACTTGTAATATGTCAGTCATGAGAATATTTTTTTAAAATCAGCCCAGCATACTAGATTAGCATGTAGCATTCTTTTCAAGAACCAACAATAAATAGCCACTTCAATAAATCAAACACATTGGTTGCTCAAACACAGGGGTGTCAAACATACAGTTGATTTTCCCTCGGGTGGTTTGAGTAAAAATAAGTAAATAAAATTACATGACTAAAATCAAATTGAAACTGCAGAAATTATATTGGACCTACATTTATACAGTCTCTTCACTCTGTCCTCTGTCTAACAATCACCGAACACATAAGGGAGACGGTGTAGTGCTCGAACAGGTGCAAACAAATGGCAAATGTTTCCAATGTAATCAATGTAATCCAATGTAATCCAATCCAATGTGATCCTGGACAACACCCTGTCGTTCTCAACCAACATCAAGGCGGTGGCCCGTTCCTGTAGGTTCATGCTCTACAACATCCGCAGAGTACGACCCTGCCTCACACAGGAAGCGGCGCAGGTCCTAATCCAGGCACTTGTCATCTCCCGTCTGGATTACTGCAACTCGCTGTTGGCTGGGCTCCCTGCCTGTGCCATTAAACCCCTTCAACTCATCCAGAACGCCGCAGCCCGTCTGGTGTTCAACCTTCCCAAGTTCTCTCACGTCACCCCGCTCCTCCGTTCTCTCCACTGGCTTCCAGTTGAAGCTCGCATCCGCTACAAGACCATGGTGCTTGCCTACGGAGCTGTGAGGGGAACGGCACCTCAGTACCTCCAGGCTCTGATCAGGCCCTACACCCAAACAAGGGCACTGCGTTCATCCACCTCTGGCCTGCTCGCCTCCCTACCACTGAGGAAGTACAGCTCCCGCTCAGCCCAGTCAAAACTGTTCGCTGCTCTGGCCCCCCAATGGTGGAACAAACTCCCTCACGACGCCAGGACAGCGGAGTCAATCACCACCTTCCGGAGACACCTGAAACCCCACCTCTTTAAGGAATACCTAGGATAGGATAAGTATTCCCTCTCCCCCCCCCCCTTTAAGATTTAGATGCACTATTGTAAAGTGACTGTTCCACTGGATGTCATAAGGTGAATGCACCAATTTGTAAATCGCTCTGGATAAGAGCGTCTGCTAAATGACTTAAATGTAAATGTAAATGTAAACATAATTTCACTAGCCTCGTAGAGAACTAGGCTTCCCTAATCCGGAAGCCTGGTGAAGTCTGGCCTAAATTAGCTAAAAGGGGATGGAGACCTGGTCTAAAACCAATCAGATGCCTTGCTTGGGCGGATCTTATGATGCAGTACTCCTTCAACAGTCACGTGGGGGGAGGGTTCTTGTAATGTAACATGAAACAAAAATGTAGCCGCTGGAAGCCAGCAGACCATTCAAATCGTTTCGGCTAATACAGAATTCTTCAGACCTCCGAAGACGGCATGACAAGGTTTTTGGAGGAATGGCTACGCGGGACTACCATTTCACCAACCTGTGCACACTTGTCTCTGTGTGGTTCTCGGGCAACAGTATGTGATAGCATTGAACATTATATACTGTAAGACGTACTAGACAGTATCGCCTCCAGCATATGATGCTCCCATTAAGTACTGTAATCGCAGCAAAAGGTGGCGCTACAAAGTATTAACTTAAGGGGGCTGAATAATTTTGCACGCCCAATTTTTCAGTTTTTGAATTGTTAAAAAAGTTTGCAATATCCAATAAATGTCGTTCCACTTCATGATTGTGTCCCACTTGTTGTTGATTCTTCACAAAAAAATAGTTTTATATCTTTATGTTTGAAGCCTAAAATGTGGCAAAAGGCACTGTAGCCTTATTCTAAAATGTGATCATTGTTTTTTTCCCTCATCAATCTACACACAATACCCCATAATGACAAAGCAAAATGTATTAAAACTATAACTATATATCACATTTGCATAAGTATTCGGACCCTTTACTCAGTGCTTTGTTGAAGCACCTTTGGCAGCTATTACAGCCTTGAGTCTTCTTGGGTAAGACGCTACAAGCTTGGCACACCTGTATTTGGGGAGTTTTCCCCATTCTTCTCTGCAGATCCTCTCAAACTCTGTCAGGTTTGATTGGGAGCTTTGCATAGCTTTTTGCACAGATTTTTTCAGGTCTCTCTAAAGTTGTTCGTTCGGGTTCAAGGACATTCAGAGACTTGTCCCGAAGCCACTCCTGGGATACTTGGCTGTGTGCTTAGGGTTGTTGTCCTGTTGGAAGGTGAACCTTCGCCCCAGTCTGAGGTCCTGGGCGCTCTGGAGTAGGTTTTCATCAAGGATCTCTCTGTACTTTGCTCCGTTCATCTTTCCCTCAATCCTGACTAGTCTCCCAGTCCCGTCCGCTGAAAAACATTCCCACAGCAGGATGCTGCCACCACCATGCTTCACCGTAGGGATGTTGCCTGGTTTCCTCCAGACGTGACGCTTGGCATTCAGTCCAAAGAATTCAATCTTGGTTTCATCAGACCAGAGAATCTTGTTTCTCATGGTCAGAGTCTTTTAGGGGCCATTTGACAAACTCCAAGCGAGCTGTCGTGTGCCTTTTAATGAGGAGTGGCTTCCGTCAGGCCACTCTACCATAAAGGCCTGATTGGTGGAGTGCTACAGAGATGGTTGTCCTTCTGGAAGGTTCTGCAATCTCCACAGAGGAACTCTGGAGCTCTGTCAGTGACCTTTGTGTTCTTTATCACCTCCCTGACCAATTCCCTTCTACCCCTACTGCTCAGGTTGGCCGGGCGGCCAGCTCTAAGAAGAGTCTTGGTGGTTTCAAACTTCTTCTATTTAAAAATTATGGAGGCCACTTTGTTCTTGGGAACCTTCAATGCTGCTGACATTTTTTGGTACCCTTCCCCAGATCTGTGCCTCAACACAATCCTGTCTCAGAGCTCTACGGACAATTCCTTCGACCTCATGGCTTGGTTTTTGCTCTGACATGTACTGTCAACTGTGGGACCTT
The DNA here is from genome assembly GCF_021184085.1 of Oncorhynchus gorbuscha. NCBI lineage: Eukaryota > Metazoa > Chordata > Actinopteri > Salmoniformes > Salmonidae > Oncorhynchus > Oncorhynchus gorbuscha. The sequence goes on along the minus strand of NC_060177.1, from coordinate 35,916,087 downwards.
TTATATAGACAGGTGTGCAATCGCCATCACACTGCACACTGCCCTATCCCTTCTGGACAAGAGGAATACCTATGTAAGAATGCTGTTCATTGACGACAGCTCAGCATTAGTACCCTCCAAGCATTAGTACCCTGGGTCTCAACCCCACCCTCTGCAATTGGGTCCAGAACTTCCTGATGGGCCGCTCCCAAGTGGTGAAGGTAGGAAATAACATCTCCACTTCGGTGATCCTCAACACTGGGGCCCTACAAGGGTGGGTGCTCAGCCCCCTCCTGTACTCCCTGTTCACCCAAGAACACCTCAAACTCAATCATCAAGTTTCCCAACGACACAACAGTAGTAGGCTTGATTACCAACAACAACAAGACAGCCTAAAGGGAGGAGGTGAGGGCTCTTGGAGTGTGATGTCAGGAAAATAACCTCTCACTCAACGTCAACAAAACAAAGGAGATGATCGTGGACTTCAGGAAACAGCCGAGGGAAGGCGTCAGTCAGGTGCATCAAAGCTGGCACTGAGAGACTGAAAAACAGCTATCTCAAGGCCATCAGACTGTTAAAAAGCCTGTATGCACAGAGGCTACTGCCTACATACAGACTTTAAATCATTGGCCACTTTAGTAAATGGATCACTTGTCACTTTAATATTGCCACTTTAATAATGTTTACATATCTTGTATTACTCATCTCATATGTATATACTGTATTCTATACTATCTATTGCATCTTAGCGTATGCCACTCTGTCATTGTTCATCCATATATTGATATTTATATATTCTTATTCCATTCCTTTACTTAGATTTGTGTTTATTAGGTATCTGTTGTGGAATTGTTAGATAGTACTTGTTAGATATTTTTTATATTTGCAGCACTGTTGGAACTAGAAGCACAAGCATTTCGCTACACTTGCAATAACATCTGCTAACCGTGTGTATGTGACCAATAACATGTGATTTGTGTGCCTTTCCAAATCATGTCCAATCAATTGAATTTACCACAGGTGGACTCCAAGTTGTTGAAACATCTCAAGGATGTTGAATGGAAACAGGATGCACATGAGCTCAATTTCAAGTCTCATAGGACAGGGTCTGAGTACTTATGTAAATAAGGTATTTCTGTTTTTAGTTTGAATACATTTCACTTTGTTATTATGGGCTATTGTGTGTAAATTTATGAGGATTTAAAATGTTTTTTAAATTCATTTTAGAATAAGGCTGAAACGAAACAAAATGTGGAACAAGTCAAAGGGTCTGAATACTTTCCGATTGCACTGTAAATGGAAATAGAACATGGTCTTGTCATGGTAATACATTTTTATACATTGCAGGCCTAGACAACATGTTTCCTGGACCTCTGAGTGAAGTGGTGACGTTATCACTATCTATGTTTCCTGCCTTTCTAACACTGTCTTGCTGAAGAGTGATGAATTGCACTGAGCCTGGAGATTCTCAATATAGTTTCTGGGATTGACTGTCAGCAGTGCGCCGAGGTGGTGATCTTGTGAGGTTGAGAGTAAGGCCTAGTCCTCTCAATAAAAACACATTCATCTAGGGACAGAGCTGCTCTGCTTAGCAACCAAGGTGCAATATTGAAAATCAATGTGTGGCCCAGAGCAGGGACATAATGATCAGTACAACCAACTTTTGGGAGAGAGTGGACACTTGACAATTGGCTCCTCACTCTCTGTCGTCATTTTCTTTGACCTGTGATAATGAAGGCGTAACACCCTTTAAAGTGGTTAGGATAGCACCGACACTTCCCTCCCACCTCGTTATTCTCTCCCTTACATTTAAGCTTTATTTAGGAAAGGGCGGAGTCCTATTAAAACCAACGTGCATGACAAACACTTACACAATCACAGGAGCATAGAAAATAGAAAATACAATCATAAAAAAAACAGATATTCATGTCCACTGCTGCTCCTTCTCACCTCTGGTGTGCTGGACCCTCCATAGAAAAGAACACGATGCACCTTCCTACCTTCTCTTCCCAGAGTTGAGATTTAGGATTTTGTTTCTAGGATATCCAGTTATCAAAAGATGTTGCCCTGTAATGGAACCTGCCTCCATTTATTTTGACCATTGTGAAAAGGTTTGACCCCTGTCACGTCAGATTCATAAAGCTTCAGTTGATGGCAGATGTGGCTAACTCATTAGTAGAGTCAGTTTAGGATCACTTTTAATACTTGCCAGGTGTTGATTTATTTCCCCGTACTTGTTTTAGTTTCCAATCCAGTATTTTGCATTGTAATCCAATTGCTGACCCTCGGGGCATATTGGTTAAATGATTGAATGTCCATGCAATAACTTTTTGATGAATGTTACTCAGGATTTTCCAGCTGTTCAAGTAATTGTTCAGGCAGATAAACTCATTTGTGACATGAACAGCTATGCAGGGATTGCATAGCAGGCTACACTATAACTTCAAAAAACATGATCTTAATATCGAAGTATTGCAAGCTCCTTGAGCCCTTGTAAAACAATCAATGGGAAAGCTAGACTGAGGTGTGCACACAACTTGACTTGTGATAATTGCAAGGATGGGTCTTGGTTTTGAAAATCCCTAAAACCTAATCTTCTCCTAGTTATGTCATTTGGATGCACGCAGATGAGCTTCCCTGAGATGGTTTCTGTCAATTTGTGCAGAAATTGTTAGGTTGTGCAAACACAGTTCCATCAGCTGTCCGGGTGATGACTCTGCAGGTGAAAGGTCCCTGGCTGGCTTGGTTACATGTGGTCTGCGGTTGTGAGGCCGGTTGGACGTACTGCCAAATTCTCTAAAACATTCTTGGAGGTAGCTTATGGTAGAGAAATTAACGTTAACATTAAATTCTCCAGCAACAGCTCTGGCGGACATTCCTGCAGTCAGCATGCCCCAATTGCACACTCCCTCAAAACTTGAGACATCTGTGGCATAACTACACAATTTTAAATTGGCCTTTTGTCCCCAGTAGAATTTGTGAGAAATAAGCTTTTTGTGCTTTTTGTATCTTTTATTTCAGCTCATGAAACATGGGACCAACACTTTACATGTTGCATTTATATATTTTTGTTCATTGTATAAAAAACGGTCAAGAATGCTTTAATTGCAGAAATATACACTAAGTGTACAAAACATTAGGAATATGTCATAGACTGTCCAGGTGAATCACTTGATGTCACTTGTTAAATCCACTTTAATCAGTGTAGATGAAGGGGAGGAGACCGGTTAAATATGATTATTTTTAAGCCTTGAGACATGGATTATATATGTGCAATTCCGAGGGTAAATAGGCCATCAGTTTCCCCATCCCTTGTCTATAGTCTTCCAATGTGGTGTAACTCACTGGATCTCAGCTTACTGTTTATTCAGCTCTGTTTACATGGGGAGCACTCTGTGTTCAGTGAGCTTCTGAGCTGCCCTCCCTGTGTAGGTTTCGTGCTGTGGTACCGGAGTGCAGCTCAAGGCTTATCCACTTGGATCAGCCAGTAATTGAACCACATTGTAACTATGGCCCTGAGAGTTGAAGCATGAAAGAGAGGGAAATGTACTTCTTCTTTTTTTTTTTTTTTAAGAAGCCTGCTCCATCTTTATCGTTTGTGGGCTCTGACAATACATGGTCTTGGCTTTGTTCAGGTTTTTCTGGTATTAGCACTGCTTTCTACCTGGTTTGGGTGTTTTTATTTATCACTTCAAAAAATAATACATATCTACACAGTACATACAAAAGAAAAACGTGACTGGGATAATAAAGTGAGACTGATTTCTATTGTCTATTCCTCCTGGGTTATCCGATCACCATTTGAATCATCCGCAGCTCTAGTGTGTCCTTACTGTGTTCACAGGTTGTCACCTGCTGCGTATTACGCCCAGCGGATGATTCAGTACTTATCTCGGCGGGACAGCATTCGCCAACGATCACTGCGCTACCAGAGCCGACTGCGGCCTCTCTCGTCCACCTCGGATAGCCCAGGAAGCAACCCCTCCGTTGAGAACAACGAGGTGGACTTTGAGGAGTTTGAGTGAGTCGTCAGCAACCTACAACATCCAATGATTTTTTTGCATCCCTTGACACTTGTTCATGAAGACATTTACAGAACACATTATGATAAAACATCCTATAATCGTCAAGAGCTTTGGAATTTATTCCACAAGGAGCACTATTAATGGAATCCCAGAGGGGAGGCTCCATTGCCAATGGATGAGAGAAATGAATTCCCCCCATTATGCCTCCACACACCCTCTGTATGATCTGGGATGCATAATGACTGTCTAACAAAGCAGCAGCAGCAAAACACTCCTACTGAAATAACTTGCACATCGAATACTTGATGCGTGGCTCTCAAAGGTTGAATTTGTGATGTATCTTTCTAATGGATTAGGTTTTATTCTTTCAATATGTAAATGTTAATTGCCTCTGGCCTGGCTATAAAAAAAAGGTGCTGGGAGATGGTGTTGCTTGCAGGACCATGATACTCCAGGGTCAGTGGTTTGTAACATTCAATGCTCCCAGGACTTATTTGAGGGCATCAGTCTTCTCAGGCCTCTGCAGACTTTGTACTGTAGCATCGTTGGCTGAATGAGGTCAAAGGAATTCCCCTGGTGCTGTTCTTCTCCAGCAATTAAGGACATATGATTTATAACGATAAGAACTGTTTGTCCGAATGAACAACTAAGTTATTCGTCACTCTATCAACTATTTTAGAATGCCATTTATTGTCCTTTGGGTTGGATTCAGAGTTGCGTGAAACCAGCTGGGACATTTTCCTGGAGCATGTAAACGGTCCGATGTTGCTAGTTATAATTGGGTCATTGCATGGTGTGGCGTCAGCTCCACATCAGTGCAAGACAGTGTCTGTTCTCTTCAGACAAGATTAGACATGTGCTGCCACCCTCTCGTTCATAATTGAACCTGGTGGGATTCAGGGAATTATAACAAGACAACATCCCCTTATCCCCCATTCTCGATTTAGGCTTCTGCTTGCCAATTGTTTTATGATTGGTGTGGATCGGAAAACTTTGCAGCGACAGTGAGTGCAATTAACAGTATGGGGTATGGCTCCATGCATCACAGACACAACGCTGTTGTTCGTTGAAGAGAGAGGGGGGGTCTCAGATTTCAGGGGGTATGGCGTTTCTCAACTCTCAGTAATGAGCGATTGGCACCGTTTAAAAAAAAAAGGTTTGCGGTACAGTAAGTCTTTGAGATGCAGAGCCTCGTGAACGTTGGCCATTTTGCTGTCCGTGCTAGTGTAACGGATGTGAAACGGCTAGCTTAGTTAGCGGTGCGCGCTAAATAGCGTTTCAATCGGTTACGTCACTTGCTCTGAGACCTTGAAGTAGTATTTCCCCTTGCTCTGCAAGGGCCGCGGCGTTTGTGGAGCGATGGGTAATGATGCTTCGAGGGTGACTGTTGTTGATGTGTGCAGAAGGTCCCTGGTTCGCGCCCGGTTATGGGCGAGGGGACGGACGTAAAGTTATTATGTTACATTGATGCTGTTGACCCAGATTACTGGTTGCTGCGGAAAAAGGAGGAAGGTCAAAAGTAAGTCGCTCTGGATAAGAGCGTCTGCTAAATGACTTAAATGTAAATGTAAAAGGGGGGTGAGTGTAACGGATGTGAAACGGTTAGCTTAGTTAGCGGTGCGCGCTAAATAGCGTTTCAATCGGTTACGTCACTTGCTCTGAGACCTTGAAGTAGTAGTTCCCCTTGCTCTGCAAGGGCCGCGGCTTTGGTGGAGCGATGGGTAACGAAGCTTTGTGGGTGACTGTTGTTGATGTGTGCAGAAGGTCCCTGGTTCGCGCCCGGGTATGGGCGAGGGGACGGTTTAAAATTATACTGTTACACTAGTACCGCTGGAAAGTTTTTAGGACATTCAATCTACAGTTAGATTAAGCAATTACACTGCCAGCTATGAGATATATTTACAGTTAGCTATATAGCTAATGTGTTTTGATTTCCACTTGGCGAATTAGCCCCAAATGAATTAGCCTACGTAGGCAAATGGATCTCTATTGAACGAAAACATTCAGAGATGTCTGGAGCCCTATTGTGACAGTAAAATATAGCAACAGTCTATTTTCCTCAATAAAGCACCGCGGCTGGCTTTATAAAATTATAATTTTTTCTATTGCGCTGGTGCGACCAGCCCTGTCTGAGCGGGGGTTTTCTGGAGCAGGATGCTACAGGTGATTTAAAAAATACTATTAAAACAATTCAGTCGTAACACAGTACACACAATTGACAGGTGTTTTGTTTGATTTTCACAAAATCTAATATTTTAACGTGCAGAATAACTGAGGACAAATTTTCACTTTTTCTTTAAACTGGTCAGTTGCACAATGAAAATATCTGGCCTTTATAGCCAGAAAAACCCTAAGGCGCTTTTGGAATGATGTTAAGAATTCACTCGCTGTAATGGAACCAGCAAACAGTGAAAGTAAACCTAGATTACAGTGCTGTGAAAACGTACACAGCAGCAGGCTCAGACTATAGATGAATCAGGATTATGCTCCCCTTGAGAACTGCACAGAATGACAACGCTTGGTTTTTAAAGGGGTGCACTGAAGAAATCATTTTAGAGCTGTAGCCTAATTCTCTTCCAAACCCTCGACCTGTTACGTTAGATGCTGATCCAAGAGAGAGGAGAGAGCAGCGGTTTAATAAGGACACCTCCGATGACACTGTGGCCTGTTTCCACGGAAAGCAGCTATCACTAGGTCATTTCTAAACTCTTCTCTTCTTTTTACCTACAGGAAGTGTGAATTCATTTTTAAATAGTTCGTTATTTACGCTTGCGTAGAATGAGGCTGGACATTTCAATTTACTTACGGGTGTACCTTGTCCCCATTTATGTTTGTAGTCTGTTTTAGAGGTGAAACGGTATGAACATTTCATATCACGATTATAGTGACCAAAATTATCACGGGTATCAGTATTATCGCAGTATTGTTCAAATGTGCTGGAAATGTTCAAAGTACTGATGCACACACTGAAATCATTTCACCAAGTTGTATATTGCAAACCAACAAACAACAAATAAAATGAGCAACAGAAAATCATTTTTTGTGTGCATAAACATTAAAATAATAACATTAACATTAAAGATGGCACCAGGTGGCCATGAGAGTTAAAGGTTTCCCTAGTGCAGGATTTAATGAACACAACCTCAAGTAAGCATATCAAATGTGCATGTAAAAGCAACACAAGTAAAGCAATGTGCATGTAAGAGCAATACAACCATATGTCAACAAATCCAATGTGCAGGTGTTGACATTAAAATAACACAAAATATGCAAACAAATCAAATGAACACCACTGATTGTATGTCCGTTCTCTCCTTCATAAATAAATAAGCTGCTGCTGGCCTAACATCCTGTATGGATGCATTCTTTGTTAATTGAAATGTAAAAATGTCAACATATTTACTTTGTCCAGTTTAAGTAGTGATCTGCGTGGGGAGACTATGTGCCCGCTGGCACTGAACACTCGCTGATGACATGCTGGTTGCTGGGATGCACAAAAGCTTCCTGGCAACCCTGGCAAGGTGAGGCAGCTCTGATGCATGGCCCCTCGTTTATAAAAATTAAAAAAAAACATGTTTTTGCATGTTCTGCACACAGGGTGACCATCTTCGATTAAGTTTCCCTCAACACTCTTGCAAAACCCAAAATACGACCACACTTCAGATTTGGTCCTCTTAGAAGGCTGAAAAATCTCCAGAGCGCCGTCACTCCCTTCCACCATATTTTCCCACAAAACAAAACCCACATTGCATGCGGCGCCTGCGTCAGACTGTTGCTAACTTTGGTTGATGCTGGACAGTATTTACCGTGAGTTTTTCAAACCGCGGTAATCGAACACAGTTTTAATGACAATGAACATTTGAAACGGTAATATCAACCGTCGGGAATTTTACCGTGGTTTATCGTGAAAACAGTAACCGTTTCATCCCTAGTCTGTTTGCAAGTTTAGGAAGTCCGCCTAGACCAGTTAACTATTGCATTATGTACTGGACATTTATAACATGACCACCAAAATAGGTTTACTTTAGACTTGAGCGTCATACATACAATTAAGTTATACTGCCAGTCAGCCAAAGAGTATCATAGCAGTCGGAGAAAACAACAATTTGCCGGTATTAAAATGCAGTTCTGGGTGACTGATGTGAGATGGGGCATCTTCAAAGCCTAAATATGACCTCACCGATTTGGTTCATGAATTATTCCGCCATCCTGACTGCCCGACTTAGAAATTCATTGCTGAAGGTATATGAGTGTTTGGCACATTTCATATCAGTTATTGAAATGTATATTTATGAAAGCATGTCTATTTCCGGCCTGCTTTCCGATTCGAGTACTTTCAGAGGCTCCGGGTTCGTCGGATTTCCTCTCTCTCGCATCCTTTTTCACATTGTCTCAGTTTTCAAGAAGTGTAAAGCAAATTCTGAATGTGAAATGTCCAGTGGATCACAAAGAGGCCGCGTCCTCTCAGCTGATACTCTACTCTGATGGAAATATGAGGCATTTTTAATTCCTCCTGGGGTCAGCGAATAAATTACAGGAACCAATCTTCCTGTAATGGCACCGTCTTCCTTTGCAAGGTCAGATACAGTGCCTTGCGAAAGTATTCGGCCCCCTTGAACTTTGCGACCTTTTGCCACATTTCAGGCTTCAAACATAAAGATATAAAACTGTATTTTTTTGTGAAGAATCAACAACAAGTGGGACACAATCATGAAGTGGAACGACATTTATTGGATATTTAAAACTTTTTTTAACAAATCAAAAACTGAAAAATTGGGCGTGCAAAATTATTAGTTATTACAGTTAGTCTTTAACCGCTAGGTTACATGCCGTCCCGATTCTATACAATGTCTCCTCGGCCTGGAAATATTTTGCCTTTGTATTTCCTCCTTTGAATGTGTCCAGATTGGATTATACTGTGTTGTGAAAAGGGGCCCACTTACTACCAGTTTTTTCAAACCTGTTAATGGAGAAACATTGGAGCCATAAATAACCATCTTTATGCGTTGCAGCATTTTCAAACTTTTGCGAATCTTCTCTGGAGTTTCTGTTTGGCTGCTTGTTTTTGTTTTGAGGCTGCTGGATGATCACAAGCAGTACTGCAACTTTCTCCCTTTGGTCTGGGTCTCAAGCACAAGCCAATAATAAGTTAAGCTAACATCAAACTTTTAAGTGAGCCTGCACTATATAGTGAGTCCAGCTACGGTCTCTCAGTTAAGCGGCTTTTAATTTTTATTTGTATGTCTTTGTCTGTTATCTCCCTCTCTGTCCGTCTGTCTGTTTGTCTGTCTGTCTGTCTTCACAGGGATAACGGTGATCGCGCCAGACACAGGGCTCCGCGCAACGCTCGTATGTCTGCCCCCTCGCTTGGCAGATTTTTTCCCCGGTGGGTGGCCCTGATATGATTCATTTATTGATTGTTTTATTGGGAAAAAGATGCACAGAGTACAACCCCAAGGGATAACACGTTAAAGTGATTCCACTGGTTTCCCTGATGGAATAAACACAATGCAGAGCAAACAAACAAAAACAGCCATCCCAACAATACTTTTTTAAAAACAGTATCACACAGCATACAATAAATACTCTAAATACATAACAAAAAAAAGAAAAGAAACAGAAAAATAAAAACATGAAATAGTCAACCTATTCAAACTCATCATTTGTCCCCCTGGACTCTAAGTACATTATACTTATTGGCTCTTCATATTCTAATTGATGTTTTTTGGCCAATGACATGAGCAGCCAATGACATAACGGGACTCGAGGATTAGTATACAGGAAATGTTTTACATATTCTCCCAACTTTTGCTAAAGTTTGATTTGAATCGGTCTATCCAAAACCAGTGGTGAACATTAGCACATCATACAGCACAATTGTATTTATTTATTATAATTTTTTTTAACCTTTTATTTAACTAGGCGAGTCAGTTAAAAGCAAATTCTTATTTTCAATTACGGCCTAGGAACAGTGGGTTAACTGCCTTGTTCAGGGGCAGAACAACAGATTTTTACCTTGTCAGCTCGGGGGATTCGATCTTGCAACCTTTTGGTTACTCGTCCAACTATCTAACCACTAGGCTACCCTCATCAGTTTGTGCAACAATGTAAAGTCGAGTAAGGCTTTTATAAAAACTTGCCTGTGCTTTTTAGTCCCCTATTACGCGACAGAGATTGTCTCCAATTTTCTCATATGTTAATTATGGGGTGAGTAAACTCTGTCAGTTGTTGTGTGATTTCTATATAACGCGATGCTTCTCTCTTTCTTCAAGGAGGTTCCTACTGCCTGAGTATCTGCCATATGCTGGCATCTTCCACCACGAGAGGGGCCAGCCTGGCCTGGCCACCCATTCCTCTGTCAACAGGGTCCTAGCAGGTAGGCAGAGTTATCCCTCGTGTTTTCATCTTGTGTTTCTGTTTTGGAAACTAGGCTGCTAGCAGAGCTGGCATTCCAGTAATATTTCAGTTCACGTTGGTGCTTTAGGACATGGCTGCCCACACAATGTACCATTTTCGGATGGATGAGCAGTTCAGCAGCACAGGTAAGTGTTTGCGAAGAGGGCCTCTGCGTAATGAGTGCCCTGTGCTCTCCACCCACGCTTTTGGAGCATGTGGATTTTGCTCTAGTGGTATCGATGTGGACGTTGCAGATAATGAATTCGTCGACGAGAGCGCTTCAGAACCTCTTTTTTTTTCCCCTGCCGCCCACACTCTTGCAGACATGCTGGAACGCCCACACCAGCCCCAAAGAGCGAACTTATCAAACTACCCCCCCCCTCCCCACCCCCCAACATGATTCGTGTGTCAAAATATGAGTTTCTCTGAAGTCCCGTCTCAAGCATGCTTTTGCATTATGAATGGTTTCTGACTCCTCATACCCAAAGGTAGAACACGTTCACAGCTTATGTCAAACCAAGCTAAATAGTCCCACTCACCTTTTGCTTCCGTTGGCTGACAATGACCGATAGTCACAGTGAGACATTAGAGGAGAGTGCTGCTGTAGCTGCACGGTGTTGTTTCTCATTGTGTCACTGTCATTGTGTGTGTCTTGCCCACCTCTGAAACCTCCTACGCATACCAAATGTTTTACAATGAATTTCCTTTCAACTTGAATGAAAAGTTCTTACATTTGTGTGTGTGTGTGTGTGTGTGTGTGACGTCTAGTTAATAAACAGAGAAATTACATCAGGTTTTATGCCTGTTGAGTCAGGAGAGATGTTCTCCGCCCAGCCCTCCATTTGCTTCCTACCGCTGATTGCTGTGCCACCTGTGTTGGTGATGGTTTGCAATGTTGCTCTTGAAATGCCACAGCAGCGCACACAGTGTTTAAGTTTAAATGACCTTCCACAGCTGTTCAGCATAGCTCGTTCATAGATGGCCTAGTCTTCTTTTGTTTTTGCTGTGACAATGTAGTGAAAATTGAGAACGGGGCTTTTTCACCAGCAGAGGACAGTAATGACCATATGCTCGTATATGAGCCTTTATGTAAGAGGTCTAAATGCATATCTTTAATCATTCCAAAAATAAATAATGCTGGTGCGCATTTATATAACTGGCTATATAACTAGTTATCTTTTTCAATGGAAGGGTTTTTGTCTTTTAGGGGTTTTATAAGTTTTTTTAGGTGTTCATTTTTGTGATCCAAAAAGTGCATTTTAATTTAAACTTGCAGAAAGGCATGAGGTACAGTGCACACGTCATTCAGAGTTTAAGACCCAGTTGAGCAGCTAAACCGGGTCGAGGCTATGTCCCTTCTCATCTTGGTGGCCAATCAGTGTCTGAGCAGAAAGATAATTTGTAAATGGAGAAGGTGACCTGTGATGACACCCCAACGGTCAGGAGAGTCAGGAGAGAAGGGAACAGAAAGGGTGATATTATCTGCTCACTCTGTAACCCAGAGTGAACCCACTGCAATTACCAATCCCAGTGGAGGAGGACAATAATGGAGTGGACAGAGAGGGTTGTTGGTTCAGGCAGCACACACAAATGGAAATGATCGGATAGAACATAGACCATGGTCGTTCAGAATATTTTGTCTCAGTTCCCCAACTATTTTCATTGTACCAGTAAATCATACATCATTAATCCATATTTGTAACTAAGGACATTAACTGAACTTAGTAGTATCTACCATCTCCTATCTTTGTCCAACTTTCTTTCTTTTATTAACACCATATGTTCGATGCCAGAGACTGATATGATATTAACCAAGTAGCAAGTACTGTATTGTATTGCATGACTATAGAGAAGCTACTTTTATTTCTGCTCTGCTCTTTCTCCCTTGTCCCCCTCTGGGGTTTTCTTCTTTTGACTGAGCTGGTGGCAGATGTCAGCTTTTCACCCCTCTGTGCATTGACATGTTGGTCGAGGCATCTGTGAACTGTATATCAGCAACATCGAACTTGCTGGAACTGAGGACACCCTTACATAAAGGCCCTCAGCCGTACAGCTTTTAATGCATAACGCGCAGTACTTCAGATCTGTCCTCTTCTATCTCAGTGGCTGCTATTTCAGTGCCTCTGGGTTTTTTTAGGATCTCTTTCCCTATTGTGTGAAAGTTCTTCCCTTTTGACAAATCCATGGCGAAGTAAGGGTTTCACGTCAAAACAGAACGCATCATAAAGGGGGCCGTTCAAAACCATTGAGGACATACAGTGTTTCAAATCACACGTAAACTAATCTTGTCGTGCATTATCCTTTTTTCACTCTGCTTTTTTTTTCAATGAAGGATCATTCCACTTGTGATGTTGACTAAAAACATTCTGGATTTGTTGTTTCTTTTGCCAGGTCCCATTGTTCAGATACTTTGCAATATAATCTTACATTTTGTGATAATGTTAGATTTTGTTTTATGGATGAATTGGCAATAGGGCCAATGGCATCTAAGTCAAATCCAATTTTATTGGTCACATACACATATTTAGCAGATGTTATTGTGGGTGTAGCGAAATGCGTGTGTTCCTAGCTCCAACAGTGCAGTAGTTTCTAACAATTCAGAACAATACACACGTAAAATAATGGAATTAAGAAATAAATTAGGATGAGTAATGTTGGAGTGGCATAGACTAAAATACAGTAGAATAGAATACAGTATATACATATGAAATGAGTAAAGCCGCATGTAAACATTATTAAAGTGACTGGTGTAAACATTATTAAAGTGACTGGTGTTCCATTATTATCGTGACCAGTGATTCTATGTATAAAGGGCAGCAGCCTCTAAGGTGCAGTGTTGAGTAACCGGGTGGTAGCTGGCTACGATCGCTATTTTTTTGACTGCTCTTATATTTCCGGAAATTAAAAGCGTAATGGCGTCAGCAATAGGGCAGTGGATTTAGCCCAGAGCTTGTATTCTCATCATTGAGTAATGTACACTACATTAACCAGAGGTCAAACCATTGGCATGTGTCTGATGCAATATAGAATGGTTTGTGCTTTAATCCTTACTGTTTTAATTCAATATTTAGTATCAGTCTGTAAGTGCGTGTTCAGATGTGGCACTGAGAGTACCTGGAGGCATGCTGTATCAGTGAGACAGGAAGTCTTAATTAATTAAGGCAGCTAGCTCGTAAGACAGCCCGTCGGTCATGTTAGCTCTTTCCCAGAAGTTGAACAGCAAGGACCCAATGTTCCTTTTCCCCCACTTGGGCTTTGTCTTGTGACTACCGTCAAACAAAAAATATCAGCTTCAGAGAAATCACACGTTCAGCCAAGTGGAGAGAGGATGTTCCAGGTGTATTTTATTGTGTGACGCTCCAGCTCTCTGACATACTGTGATGAGAGGGGCTTGTCACTCTCTTGTCACTTTGCCCTGCTTCAGTCCCCTATAACCTCATTCACCTTCGGTCTTTGACCAGTCACTTTCTCTCACTCGGTGTGCCTTCCCTTCACCCCTCTTCTCTCTCCTCCAATCCTCCATTGTTGTCTTTCCAGCTTATCCCTACCCTTTTTTTCCTCTTCAGTCACTCCATCCTAAATACACCTCTCCTCCAAACTAAATCTCTTGAGCTTAACTAGTATAAGGAGCTATTTCCTTGCCAATGTATAGAAGAAAGCAATTCCCTCCTTTTGAAGGTTCACCCTTTGAATACGTCATATCATTTATTCTCATGTACCTTGGAATATGCAGCAGCAGCTCCCATGCTGATTACCGGTTGGGAGAGTTGAGAACAGCTTTACACGTGTTAAAGAGCACTTCATGTTTTACTTTGATACCTTCCTTGGCGAAAGTAAATATGTGTAACAGAAGGCATATGTTGAGGAGTAACGTATGTACATATGTCCATGTCCCAAACGGATGTGTGTAGTGTACCGCGACCTCATTTCCAACATCTCTTCCTGATCACTGCTTCAATTGTTTTTCTGCTCAGGTTCTTTTCTTTAGCTGTGCAATTGAATATCCTATGTCAATGTCCCCCTCACTTGTACTGCAACCCTCTAAGTCAGGGATGGGAAACTGGTGACCATCCCCCCTTTTTTTGTAGGCCTGCGGATGAATTCCTCACCACCACGGTTGAGAGTTTCGAAATGTGTTTGTGCATCAGCAGGTTCTCGCACATGTCAGTCACTGATATTCACTCAATAAGCCCATGTTCAGCTACATCTTTTTTTATTGATTGGTAAGTTTGTCTAGCGGCCAGCTGTCTAAACTTCGAGTAATAATGGTCAAATTTCCGACTGGGGTGGCCCCCATAGATTTAGTTTAGGTCACTCTCACTCAGATATCATATTCAAAACAAAATCTTATCTCCGCCCTATGTCAAAATGTGTAGAATTGCATGTTTTGCTGTATGGATGTTGGTATGCAGAGCCGCGAACCACTGCGGCCCCTCATCGGGAGTTCAGATTTTTTTTGTGGCCCCCCCCAGCCCCATCCTAAGTTGCCCATCCCTGTTCGAAGTACACCATCACCCAGTTGGCTCAGGCGCTGTCAAATCAAGATAAGTCTGACAGTCATCTCCATGTATTTTGTATTGGGAAAGCTGTTGAATATGCAATGCCTGCATTTTGTTAGCCCTCTGAGAAATCTATGCGTATAGGCTATCCCCCAAAGCCCACTGGAAAACCCGAGCCTTAGAAGTTTCCTGTTGAAATGCATTAGTGAAGAGTAAACCAAACTGTTTACATTTTCATATAAAATTTAGTTTTTGTCATTTGCATTTTTCAAATGTATTTGCTCTTTAAAATAACAAAGACAAGATTAGTTACTGTAAGTGGTTTGAATCAAAGCGTCCCGGCTGGGGATACTGAGTGCATGAGTGGCTGTATTAGAATATCTTAGCGGTTCCTGCCTCAGTCATGCAGTAGTCTCTCTTTATAGACGGGAGGGCGACAACCTTTTATCTCCAGTATGGGAGCTCTCTTGGAGGCGTTTGATGCTGTGGTTGATGGACACTCAGACAGAAAAGTCTAGTGGTTTTAGTTCCTGCCAACATCATGCCTGTCATTAATACAGTTGAAGTTGGAAGTTTACATACACTTAGGTTGGAGTCATTAAAACACATTTTTCAACCACTCCACAAACTATAGTTTTGGCAAGTCGGTTGGGACATCTACTTTGTGCATGTCACCACTGAATGCTTGTTATGTGCACTCACCAATGAAAAGGGGAAGTTTCCTGCTGTCAGCATGAAGCTCAATACATTAGGGATTTAGGCAGTTTCCTGGCAGACGGGCAACAGATTTTCCGTTGTGCAGTGTGTCATATCCCAGGAAGTGTAACCAGTTGAATTCTATGTGCACAGGGTCTGCATTATTACACTAAACACGTAAAGAAGTTGTACTCTCTAAAATTATAACACAAAAATATCTACAATATTATTCGACTGTATAATTTATTCCCAATGTTGCAATAAAGCAAGACTTTTTTTAGAGCAAGGGTCTTCAACCTTTTCTTTCCCAGGGACACCCGCCCAGGCAAACCGGCGACCATAATATGTTAGCACAAAACAAATGTTATCGTCTTATCAGGTGAACAGCAAGGAGAAGTAATCAACCATATTATTTATTTTTGTTTGTTTGTATTTTACCCCCCTTTTTCTCTGCAATTTCTATCTTGTCTCATCGCTGCAACTCCCCAACGAGTCATGCGTCTCTTGAAACATGACCCGCCGAACCGCGCTCCTTAACACCTACCAGCTTAACCCGGAAACCAGCCGCACCAAGGTGTGGGAGGAAACGCTGTTCAACTGGCGACTGGGGTCAGCACACGGTTCGCCACAAGGAGTCGCTAGGGTGCGTTGAGACAAGTAAAGCCCCCCTGGTCAGACCCTCCCCTAACCTGGATGACGCTGGGCCACTTGTGCACTGTCCCGGGCTTTGCCACAGCCGGTTGTGGCACAGCCTTGGAATGAACCCGGGTCTGTAGTAACGCCTCTAGCACTGTGATGCAGTGCCTTAGACCTCTGCGCCACTCGGGAGGCCAGTAATCAAACATATTTAGTTCATAGATTTGGTACATTGTTTTTTATTTTGACCTCCCCACATTATAAATGGAGGAGGAAGTGTAAACTCTAACATAGCCTATTAGATAGAAATGTAACTCCAAACACATTTTCATAAATAGCAGCAGTCAAGAAAGCTTACCAGCAGCCAGTGGCACTTGCCGCGACTGGTACTCGCAGGTGCTTTTTCAAAGCCTATGTCAGATACTCCAGTGAGTGTAATTAGCTCCAGTGAGTGTAATTTGCTCAATATTAGGAGTTGAAATAATGTTGACATCATTAGAAATGATGTTCTCCTCTTTTCTACTGTAGGTATATAATTCAAAATGTGTTTATTCTGTTGTTGCTAGCAATATTCATAAAAACATGTATTTTTCTATCAATTTTATTATTATTTTTAAATATACAGTTGAAGTCGGAAGTTTACAGACACTGAGGTTGCAGTCACTTGAACTCGTTTTTCAACCACTCCACAAATTTCTTGTTAACAAACTATAGTTTTGGCAAGTCGGTTAGGAAATCTACTTTGTACATGACACAAGTAATGTTTCCAACAATTGTTTACAGACAGATTATTTCACTTATAATTCACTTCATCACAAATCCAGTGGGTCAGAAGTTTACATACACAAAGTTGACTGTTCCTTTAAACAGCTTGGAAAATTCCAGAAAATGATGTCATGGCTTTAGAAGCTTCTGATAGGCTAATTGACATCATTTGGGTCAATTGTAGGTGTACCTGTGGATGTATTTCAATGCCTAACTTCCAACTCATTGCTTCTTTGCTTGACATCATGGGAAAATCAAAAGAAATCAGCCAAGACCTCAGAAATAAAATTGTAGACCTCCACAAGTCTGGCTCATCCTTGGAAGCAATTTCAAAATGCCTGAAGGTACCACATTCATCTGTACAAACAATAGTACGCAAGTATAAACACCATGGGACCACGCAGCCGTGATTCCGCTCAGGAAGGAGACGCGTTCAGTCTCCTAGAGATGCACCTACTTTGGTCCCAGAACAACAGCAAAGGACTTTGTGAAGATGCTGGAGGAAACAGGTACAAACGTATCTGTATCCACAGTAAAAACGAGTCCTATATCGACATAACCTGAAAGGCTGCTCAGCAAGGAAGAAGCCACTGCTCCAAAACCGCCATAAAAAATCCAGACTACAGTTTGCAACTGCATATGGGGACAAAGGTTGTACTTTTTGGAAAAATGTCCTTTGGTATGATGAAACAAAAATAGAACTGTTTGGCCATAATGACCATCGTTATGTTTGGAGGACAAAGGGGGAGGCTTGCAAGCCTAAGAACCCCATCCCAACCACGAAGCACGGGGGTGGCAGCATCATGCTGTGGGGGTGCTTTCCTGCAGGAGGGACTGGTGCACTTCACAAAATAGATGGCATCATGGGGTGGGAAATTATGGGGATATGTTGAAGCAACATCTCAAGACATCAGTCAGGAAGTTAAAGCTTGGTCGCAAATGGGTCTTCGAAATGGACAATGACCCCAAGCATACTTCCAAAGTTGTGGCAAAATGGCTTAAGGACAACAAAGTCAAGGTATTAGAGTGGCCATCAGAAAGCCCTGACCTCAATCATGTAGAAAATTTGTGGGCAGAACTGAAAAAGCGTGTGCGAGCAAGGAGGCCTACAAACCTGACTCAGTTACATCAGCTCTGTCAGGAGTGGGCCAAAATTCACCCAAATTATTGGGGGAAGCTTGTGGAAGGCTACCCGAAATGTTTGACCCAAGCTAAACAATGTAAAGGCAATGCTACCAAATACTAATTGAGTGTATATAAACTTCTGATCCACTGGGAATGTGATGAAAACATCAAAGCTGAAATAAATAATTCTCTCTACTATTATTCGGACATTTCACTTTCTTAAAATAAAGTGGTGATCCTAACTGACCTAAAACGGGGAATTTTTACTAGGATGAATTGTGGAAAGACTGAGTTAAAATGTATTTGGCTAATGTAAACTTCCGACTATATATTTCTCGAACCTTCTGCAGTACCTGTGGGTCTCTGGACCCCCAGTTGAATACCCTTGCTTTAGAGTCTATGGTGTATTGTGTATGTTGTCTAGGCCCAGCTAGGGGGTAGTGTTGACCTGTGGCTGTGGAGCCAGTAATGGTGGCCAATACTTGAAGATCTTTCTCCTCCCTCCTAGGTCTTATGGAGGAGGGACATTTATGGGGATAATTCAGGATGAGCTGAGTCTATGGCAGAAACACACCAGGCTCTTTAAAATCTTGCCTGGAAAGTCCCAAAGGATATGCATTTGGATTTTGTAAAACTTTCCTGAGAGCTGTGTCGGACAGCTGACAGCAGCTTTCTCATCACCAAAAGATAAAAACCTACCTACTTACTCCATTAAGTGTTTTTTTAATGAAGTAAGTAAGTGCTAAGCGTCGTCAGAGGCCCGGTGGTTAGAATAGAGTGTGTCTATTATATTAAGTTATTGTTCAGAGATGAAGCAACCATACACAATAGCCTTTTGAAAAATTCACTCTACAGAGACTCCATCTCCTCTGCTCTTGGAAATTGAAAAAGGGGTTTAAGGAAGGCATTGGCAATTACTCTCCTGTGCTTTAGGCTCACTTCCACGTTTGAGTAAAGCACACTGGCAGTGTGGTGAGTGGCAGATTATCCGTTTTTTCCTAGTACATTTAATGGTTTGTTGATTTGCAAAGCGCAAGTAATGCTGGCTCAGTCAAAACTTTACATTTCAGAACGCTCAAGCAGTAGTTGGACACCGGACTCTAAAAGCTACACCTCATCTGTCAAAAAGTTCTTCCCTGTCCAGTTGTTATGGCCTCTGCATAATTCATTCATCGTTCTGCTGTTTATGGTACCTTCAAAATATGTACTTGGACGAGCCCGAAAGCACAACCCTTTGCAGGCCAGTTACAGCCTCTATGGACTTTCAGAGCATAAAAAAATGGGTATAGTTTAAAATGGAGCTTCTCTTTTAGAGATGTTCTCAAACACTGACTCAATCATGCACACACTTTGCAATACTCTTCAGATCCAAACCACATGGGGCTAGTTTTGACATCGCTTTCTTTCTGATTCTGCCAGTTGTGGCAGACCTGAAGGTATGCGGTTGAAGTCAGAAGGGATTGACTTTCTACTGGCAAAATGTAAACAGTTTAAACTGTCAGAACACAGACTGATTGTCAGTCTGATATCATTTCTATAATGCCCCCTTTTGTTGCATTCCTTGCATTATTTCATAGTGTGGCAAATGAGATTAGCATTGCTCTTGTATTAGGGCTGTCATAAATATTCCCCGGTTTTATTTTGATTTTTAAAATCCAGATCTCAGCCTTAAACATTTAATTATTTTATATTCAACAAATCATCTTGGCCATTACCACTGCTTTGTATGTTTTCTCCTCTCTACGTTTCATCAGTCATGCCTCTGCACTGTTGATGTAACCACAGCAACCAAATCCGCTGTGATTTCACGTAACTTTGATAAGATGGGTGATTACTCCCTACTCTGCTATTGGGCAGTTGTCACACACAAAACTCTATAGCTCCACTTTACATGCTTCCATACTGCTGCAGCACTGCATCATGTTTTTCGTCTGTTCGTGTACCCGCTTTGATTTAGTTTATTTTCATATGTAGTGTAAGAGCTGCATCCCATTTCACTGCCTTCTGTTGATCAGATGCACTCACACTGGGTAGCTTGAAGCAGCTACTGTACATTTGTAGCTCAGCCATAAACAGACACCACTAGCTGTATCCTGACATAGGAAGCCATAAGCACCGAGCAAGCAAGCTTGCTAGAGGAATGTCAATTTTATGTACAGAACTAGATGTGCAGTAGAGGTTTATCTAGTTTATGGGACCTCCCTACGTGAACCAAATACCAGCAGTAGCAGCCATTGAACTGGTATACAAATGGCTGTGGGGGGAAAAAGCAACAAGGGTCTTTCTCTGAGACTTGTGACTCCCTCTCCTTTTTAAAGTGCAAACAACCCCAGCAGAGGAATGTCTAAGTGATGTTGGAAAATGACTGTCCTTATTCTGTCTAGTCCGATCTTAGTCTCCTAATAGAGCGGAATAAAATGTGTATGTTTTCGAATATGCGTTCATGTAGTCGTTTTTCTCTGAATTTTACAGAGACTCCTAGAAGTCCAGTGGTTCCATTTGCATGACGCAACACGACCCCTGGCGCTTGGTCCTCGTATGGCTGCTCCTCTGTGTATTACAGTGTGACTGTAACATGGGTCTTCTCCCGCTGGTGTAAATAAATATACTGTAGCTTGTGTATCAGTCCACTCTCTTTTTATGTATGAGCGCAGTAAGTACGTGAGTTGTGGTCAATCTCCAAACCCACCATGTGGTTCTATTATAACCCACCATGTTGCCATGTGACAGTGGTGTAGTCTGTGTGGCCATGGGGTTAGAACCTGTGGCTCCTCTGACCCCTCCTTGACCAATTTTAAGGGGGAGCTGTGAAAATGTATCGGGTTTTAAATCTGGACTGAGAGACCAGGGGGAAGTAAAATGCAGCCTATGAGTAATATGCATCAAATACTATCACTTATGCTCTCTCTGTCCCTTGTTTGCCAACTCCCTTATTTTTCTCCCTTGTCCCCATACCTTATAACATCTCCAGGCATACTTCTCGCTACTCTTCTTCCCACACTGTCCCAAACACTTCCTTTCTATCCAATTCAACTCTCTAATCCTTCTCACTCTCCGGTTTGATTCCCTAGTAATCCCTAACTTGATTCGATGAGGGTGTGAAAATGGTTGAGGCTTTTCAAATAACAGCCTGGGCTTCAACTGCTCTTAGTCATTGACTGGCTAACTATGGTGCTAGTCTAGATTCTGTCGTTTGTTTGCCACATATGATTCTGACAAGCGTGATTTTCCAAAGATGAATCATCATACAACATTTCAAAACCATGAAATTATTAGAAATGTTTTAGCTTATTGAGCAGTGTCTGCTTTCAAGTTTTCCATTTCTCATAAAACATATACTTTGCATTTCCGGCGCAATGGCCTAGTACTTGTGAAATCCACTCTTTAAAGATCTACTGATCTTCCAACTCTGTTTCAATCAGTCAAGAGCAGCCAGTGCACTACAGATCTTTAGTTATAGCTCCCCTCTTCCTCAGAGAATAGGTCATTCACTCTATTTATTTTCCTGAACCTCTGCCATGAGGTTTTTGGGCATTGCAGGCAATGATGCATGGAAACACTGTAAGATGATGTCTAATTCGATTTTTCTATTACACAAAACGAAATGGGGGGAATAGAGCATAAGGGCAGATAACTTCCCAGATTAAACATAATCAAATTTAATGTGTAGGTTTTTCAGTTAAGTCATTTTCATATGCAGCGGACTATGTACTAAGCCTACATGAGTCTAAGCCCCCCCCCCCCTGACATGAGTCATGATGGGTCTGTCAGAAATGAATGCAACACTTGTCAAGAGTTCCTCAACATGTAATTTGCTCCAACACTTCAGTGATCTTGGGAGAAAAAAAAGGAATCATGTTCTCTTAATGACTTAACTAAGAGCAGAGGGCAGACAGCGTACCATGTGTAAATTTGCGGCAGGTAGCCTAGCGGTTAGAGCGTTGGACTAGTAACCGAAAGGTTGCAAGTTTGAATCCCTGAGCTGACAAGGTTAAAAAAAAAAATCTGTCGTTCTGCCCCTGAACACGGCAGTTAACCCACTGTTCCTAGACCATCATTGAAAATAAGAATGTGTTCTTAACTGACTAGTTAAATAAAGTTTTTTTTTAATGTAAAAGTCCATCGTAGTTCTGTATAGCTGCAATGTCGACCACATACCGTAGAGGCAAGTTGCAACTGTGTGTAAGTACAAAATGTAACATTTAAGCTAACCGATCGAAGGTTGCCACATTACAAAGAGGGTCAGCAGACTTGTTGTATTCCCGTAAGAAGGAAAAGTGCAGCCTTGAAAGAGGTTTAGCCCGTTACCATGGTGCAGCAGATAAAACCATTAAGCACTTAATCCTCACACTGCAGTTTCTGTCATTTTTGATAAAATTGTGTCATGTAAGCATAGCTAATTATGGCAAACTCGATCGGTTTTTAATCTGCTTTGCTTTTTAAACACCTTGAAAGTAGATGAAACACTCCGTCTAAAAAGCCATTGTCTCTTGTCTTTATCAATAGTTTATTTTGCAGTCAAGTCAGTACAACTTGTTTTTGTCTCACAAGCCTGAGGCCTCCATTTGAAATTAACTGTGAAATAATTGCGGTTGCTGTTTGTAAGTATCCTAGACTCCCGGAGTGACATTCACACATACTGTCACAGACAGAAAATGTGTCAAGTGTATGTAATTAATTGGGGCATTTACTGTAGCTGATGGGCAGTTACTATTGATGTTTATGCCTCCGGTGCAGTTACTACAGACATTTACTATGTACAGACTGTTGGACGTTTGTTCTGACATCAAATCATAACCAGTAAATTCATTTATGATTTAGGCCTATACCTCATTATTCATTACGACCTTGCAATTGGCGATATTGCAGTATTAATGCATTTCTTTCCAAACATTTGACATAATTTTAGAGCAGTTCTTTGCCTAGTAGGTTTAGACATTCTTATGAATAATATATGTTCTAGATTGCTCTTTTTGGTATAACAGCATACAGACACCAGTATCTACCTTTGATGGTTATTAAATGGTTTAGTGCACTATAGTTTTTCACCAATACCCTTTTGATTTGCCATTAGTCCTACACTGACATATGTGCACCTGGTCAGGATTCCATTAGCCACGTTAATGGGCATCCTATTAACATAACACTCCAGGAAATCGAAACCGCTGGTTTGTTCATGAGGAAGCGTCAACATAAAAAACGTTTATTTTTACTCGACCAGTAGCATTTACACTTCTGGTCCATAGTATGTTGTTAACTGAGAATAATGACTGAGCAGACAGGAAAAACGCTGGTATTGGACCACTGCGGTTTTTCCTATTGTTGGATGACAGCTCAATAAAGACTTGACAGAATTCCAAAACTGTAAAATAGAAAACACTTTTTTTCCATAACCTAATATATGTATTATAGAAATGAAGTGTGTCGTGGCTTTACTTGCATTAATCTGATGATTGTTATTGATCTAATCAACTAACTATGTTTCTTTGTTACCTGATTTAAATGTACCAATTAACTCATTAGGAATTTGGGGCACCATGAGAGCGGTTGTTTAAAGAGTTACCAACCCCCGAATATAACTCTAAAGGACTTTACCTATCGCATCCGTAAAACAGTCAACATATTAATCATAACCTTGTATCGTATCATCATTCTGAACAGTCGTAGCCTCAGCCTTACTTAGGATTCAGTACTACACAAATTGGTTAAATTATTTATTTACTAGCTAACTAAATGATAACACAGGATAAACATACACACTTAATACATTAGAAAAAAGTCCTTAACAGACTGACATGGAGGGGGCAAGAGGGAGAGAGGGACAGAGACATAATACTTTGGTATATTTAGAAACTACTCTCACAGTAATCATATACTTTGCAGACGAACCGCCGCCCGTTTGGAGTAAGAAATCATGAATGTATTTACGTGTAAATGTCTTTGTCCGTCATGTAGTCCTGAACAGCACTACAGAGTTGATTCTCCTTCCATTCTCTCCTAAAGCTGCTTATTTGAAGATAGGCTAGCCAGCCGTGTCGATGGTTCTCGAGGTTGATGAGTATAGTAGAATACGACGCTTTGAAAAGTAGTAGAATGGTCCCACTTAAATTCGCTTTTCTAGATACTTTACTTTGGACAGCTAATCTGCTGTCATTGTACGGGAGGTGACATTATCGTCTCTACCTCATTTGTAGATTTCAGAATTCGAACCGTGAGCTGCAGCTCGACACCTTTCTGGTCTAAATGTTAATTCTGGTCTAAATGTTCATTTCTTTTCCAATCCTTTTATACACTCTGGTCGAAAGGGACGGTTCCGTCCGGCTGACGCGCTCTTTGACCTTACTGGCTGTGGCTACTTAGTGTGCAAAGTTTATAGGAAAAAAATTATCCTCTGCTGGCTCCTAAAATCAAATCCATATCTTAACAAAAATACTTTCATCATATTCCATATTTCATACACAACGTAGATGGAGATTTCAAGTTACAGTATTTCCTTTCTAACATTTTTTTATGACATCACAAAATAACAATCCATATGACATTATTATTCTTTAGATCGTCTCTGACCATTCCCCACATTCTATATTAGAAATATTGTTCCAGTATTCACTTTTGAATGTATTAGTAGGAAACTGTCTGTATAGACAAAGGAACATTCCTGTGTGAATTTGGAGAGGAATGTTCTCTCTCCTTGATTTACAACAGGGTGTGAACTGTCAAACCCCCACCAGTTCCCTCCTCCCCCCTTCTGTGGGTGAGAGAGGGTCTGGTTGAGGTCATTCATTGCCAAGCTGCCCTGACCTATTTGGATCCTCACAGGACAGTCATGACAACTGATTTGTGCATATTGTTTTTGTTTCTCTGTTTTCTTCTCCTAGGTGCGGTTATTGGTGACGGTCAGTCAGCTGTGGCCAGTAACATCGCCAACACTACCTACCGCCTCCAGTGGTGGGACTTCACCAAGTACAACCTACCTGAAATCAGCAACTGTGAGTGGACTAACATTGTTGAAGTTGTCGATTGGTTGGGATGGCGATTTGTTGGGGTGGAACAAGAAACTTAGGCCTTTCTTTTAACCTTTATTTTACTAGGCAAGTCAGTTAAGAACAAATTCTTATTTTCAATGACGGCCCAGGAACAGTGGGTTAACTGCCTGTTCAGGGGCAAAACGACAGATTGTGTATCTTGTCAGCTCGGTGATTTGAACTTACTAGTCCAATGCTCTAACCACTAGGCTACTCTGCCGCCCCATAAAGATATGCCCTACCTTTCTTTCCATCTTTCATTCCTCTGTGGGGATTGTTTCAGATCCAAGCCCAGCACTGACTGCTATTCTGTAATGCTTTCTCTCTCTGTCCATCTTGCCCGCCACTGGTCTTAATGGTCTGGTTCATTTCACAGTACTATCCCCGCAGGACCATGCTGAGTGCATTCTACTTTTGTCCCATACTTAAGGGTATGGGAGATTCAGTGGCTCTGTTTATCATCAGGCTCACATAGTGTCATGGTCTGGTTATTACTCTGCTTCAGGCCAGGTTATTCCTGACATCAGGTCAAAGACAGAGAGCAGAGGCCCGCTGCTCAGAACACCACCTCTAAATATTAAACCCACTGAGTTATTCTGCTCTAATGCATTCGGTGCCCAATCAAGCACCTTTTCTGGGTTTCGTTTTCTTTAACATTCCGTGTTTGAGGGTTTTGTTGACAAGCTATTATTTTTAAGGTTGTAATATGTTACGTAACAGTGTCTATTTTAAGTTTATTTTTTTTGCCAAAGCCAGCGGCAGTTACTGTAGTGTACTCCTAGCGGTTCAGCGTATCATTATACCCCTAATCTACAATAGACATTGGGAAAGAACATTATCCTCAAACTAAGCCATGACTTTTATAGAGGATTTCACTTCTAATTCACCTCTGTACGTACCAAAGGTCTGTAACTTTTGAGTGTTTGGTCCCCATGCTAATTGTCCAAACTTGGGCAATGTTAAAAGATTGTTCATTTGGGGGGGGGTTAATCAAATAAGAATCGAAGACACAGGAAACTTATCGCAGAATACAGGAAGCTGAAGCCTATGGTGTTCCCTAGACCAGGCTTCACAACTAAATTAATCCACGGGATGATTGTTTTTCTTGAGCGGATCGTTAGTGTGCTGGAACATAATTTGTAGACTGCAAATAATTTGTTGACCGCAAGAAACCCAATCAGATATGATATTTGACTAAATAATAATAATTTTCAAACCTTGCTTACACGATCACATATATAGTGCCTTTAGAAAGTATTCATACCCCTTCACTTATTCCAAATGTTGTTGTTACAGCTTGAATTCAAAATCAATATATATATACTTAAATTATCACCAATCTACACACAATACCCCATAATGACAAAGTGAAAACATGTTTTTAGAAATGTTTGCAAATGTATTGAAAATGAAGTACAGAAATATCTAATTTATAGAAGTATTCACACCACTGAGTCAGTACTTTGTAGAAACACCTTTGGCAGCGATTACAGCTGTGAGTCTTTCTGGGTAAATCTCTAAGAGCTTTCCACACCTGGATTGTGGAACATTTGCCCATTTTATTATTTTCACAAACTTCAAGCTCTGTCAGATTGGATTTTGATCATTGGTAGACAGCCATTTTAAATTCTTGCCATATATTTTCAAGTAGATTTAAGTCAAAACTATAACTAGGCCACTCAGGAACATGTTCTTCTTCTTAAGCAACTCCAATGTAGATTTTGCCTTGTGTTTTCGGTTATTGTCCTTCTGAATGGTGAATTCATCTTCCAGTGCCTGGTGGAAAGCAGACTGAAGCAGTGAATTGCTTTGCCACATTTTTACAGTATTACTTTAGTGCCTTCTTGCAAACAGGATGCATGTTTTGGAGTATTTGTGTTATTTACATGCTTCCTCCTTTTCTCACTGTCAATTCGGTTAGTATTGTGGAGTACACAATTGTGGAGTACAATGTTGTTGATCCATCCTCACTTTTCTCCTCGTTAAACTCTGTTTTAAAGTCACCATTGGCCTAATGGTGTAATCCCTGAGCTTTTTCTTTCCTCTATGGCAACTGAGTTAGGAAGAACACCTGTATCTTTATATTGACTGGTTGTATTGATACACCATCCAAAGTGTAATTCATAACTTAACCATGCTCAAAGGTGACGTCATCTACAAAATTGCTTCCAACACTCTACTCAGCAAACTGGATGCAGATTATCACAGTGCCATCCGTTTTGTCACTAAAGCACCTTATACTACCCACCACTGCGACTTGTATGCTCTAGTCGGCTGGCCCTCGCTACATATTCATCGCCAGACCCACTGGCTCCAGGTCATCTACAAGGCCATGCTAGGCAAAGCTCCGCCTTATCTCAGCTCACTGGTCACGATGGCAACACCCATCCGTAGCACGCGCTCCAGCAGGTGTATCTCATTGATCATCCCTAAAGCCAACACCTCATTCGGCCGCCTTTCGTTCCAGTACTCCGCTGACTGTGACTGGAACGAATTGCAAAAATCGCTGAAGTTGGAGACTTTTATCTCCCTCACCAACTTCAAACATCAGCTAGCTGAGCAGCTAACCGATCGCTGCAGCTGTACATAATCTATTGGTAAATAGCACACCCATTTTCACCTACCTCATCCCCACAGTTTTTATTTATTTACTTTTCTGCTCTTTTGCACACCAATATCTCTACCTGTACATGATCATCTGATCATTTATCACTCCAGTGTTAATCTGCAATATTGTAATTATTCGCCTACCTCCTTATGCCTTTTGCACACATTGTATATAGACTCCCCTTTTTTCTCTGTGTTATTGACTTGTTAATTGTTTACTCCATGTGTAACTCTGTGTTGTCTGTTCACACTGCTATACTTTATCTTGGCCAGGTCGCAGTTGCAAATGAGAACCTGTTCTCAACTAGCCTACCTGGTTAAATAAAGGTGAAAAAAAAGGGATATACATTATTATTATTTTTTAATCTACCAATAGATTGTGAGGCATTGGAAAACCTCACTTGTCTTTGTGGTTGAATCTGTATTTGAAATTCACTGCTCGACTGAGGGGACTTACAGATAATTGTATGTGTGGGGTACAGCGATGAGGTAATCATTCAAAAATAACGTTAAAAACTATTGTACAGTGTCTTTGCAAACGTTTACTTCTGAATTTATTTTTAGCTTGCCATAACAAAGGGGTTCAATACTTATTAACTCAAGACAATTCAGCGTTTCATTTTTAATTCGTAAAAATTTTGAAAAATATAATTCCACTTTGATATTATGTGGTTTTATGTGAAGGCTAGTGACAAAACAAAATAGCAATTTAATTAATTTTAAATTCAGGCTCTAACACAACAACGTGGAAAATGTCAAGGTGTGAACATTTTCTGAAGGCACTATCTCTTATGTGTGGGAATACTTTGGATCAGATTTTCTAAATTAAAATCACTTGGAGCTGATTTGCTGGTGTTTTTACAGTCTTATGTCCAAAAAAAGGAAAAATAAAGTATATTTGTTTTTGCTCAAAAACTTAGGGGACCATATAAATCACGCGCGAGCCGCCAGTTGGGGAACCCTGCCCATATTTATTTGAATTTTTTGCCCAATAATATACCTCAGGTTGGTGAGATGTGACTCACTCACTTCCAGCAATGTGATTTTAGACATATCCATAGGGGAAGTGTGGGTGGGATATCCATAAGGGGACAAGCAGGCGTGAGGGGGGAGCAGGTAGCTGACTAGTGGTGGCTATTCTGCAGCCTGATGGTAGAAACTATTCGCCAGTCTTCCAGTTTTTGCCATGACTCTTCTTTGTTGTCTGAGGGATTGAAGCAGGGAGAGCAGGGCGTGGCTGGGGTCCTTGATGATATTCTTGGCCTTCCTGTGAAATCTGGTGTTGAATGTTTTCTGTAGGGCAAGCAGTGTGCATCCAATGGTGTGTTCGGCTGCACGTATCAGCCTCTGAAGAGCCTTGCGGTCCACGGCAGTGGAGTTGCCATTCCAGGCTGTGATTCAGCCCTACAGTATGCTCTCGATGGTGCTCTTGTAGAACCCTGTGAGGGCCCTCAGGGACAGACCGAATTTCTACACATGCATGGGTTGAAGAGTCGCTGTCGTGCCTTCACCACGGTGTCTGTTTGGTCAGACCATTTCATCTTCTTTGAGATGTGTACGCCGAGAAATGTGAAGTTACTGACCGTCTCCACAGTGGCCCAATTGATGAGGTTGGGGGCATGTCAAGCATGGGAACAACGTTGTCAGAGTACCTACCTCCTCCCTGTAAGCTGTCACGTCATTGTTGTAAATCAGGCCTATTACTGTCAGGGAACTTGATGATGGAGTTGGAACTGTGTGTGGCCACCCAGTCGTGGGTATACAGGAATTACAGGAGGGGACAGAGGACGCACCCTTGTGGGGCACCCGTGTTGAGAATCCATGTCAAGTAGGTAATGTTGCCTACCTTCACAACCTCGGGGCAGCCCCTCAGGAAGTCCAGGATCCAGTTGCATAGGGAGGAGTTCAAACCCAGGGCCATGAGCCCTATAATGAGCTTATAGGGCAATATGGTATTGTCATCTAATCTGAAAAGTTATTTTTAATACTGATTTGTTATAGAATTCAAACAGGGATAACCTGAACTGAAGTCAAGAGTTAAAACATGTAAAATTAAAACAATATTGAATTAATCTGACCTATGCATTTGTAACAAAAGCTCAACGCTTATATTATGGAAAAAAGACTAGGTAAATCACCGGAATGAATGTAAATAATTTAAAAGCAATAATGATAACTTCGCCTCCTGATAAGAACTACATTTCAGAACGCTAGTACAGCAGATGTTCCCTATTCCTCCTCCTCTGTGAGAGTAAATTGTGAACTCAATGTGGTGTGTATGGCTCTCCACTAAGCTCCACAGACAGACTGGGCTATGGGCCCTCTCCGGAATGCTGCTCATATATAATTGATGTGGGTGGTGCCTTTAACAATGAACTGTAACAGCTGTTTGGGAAAGAGGAAGAGATGCGTTAACCGGTGTGTGTGTTTGTGTGTGTGGAGCTTCTCAGCAATGATTAAAAGCAGAGGGTCTGAAATACAATTACAGTCACTGCATATGGCTCTCCCCATCTTGATCTCGAAGTTCTTGCCAAATGCAGACTGGCTGATATGCTAATGCACATATTCAGCGAGACCTATTGCAAAGAAAAAGTTGTGCAATTACATAACAGTGTGGGATGTTCGTTAAGTTGAACGTCTGTGTGTTGCTGCTTAATTGAATCATTATCCTGTATCTTTATCTTCTAGGGCAGACAATAATATGGTTTAAAAAAGCACTTCGGTAGGCTATTTGTTCTCTACATTAGCAGTGATGGAACAACTTACAGGCTCTCCTAGGTCATCCGTATTTATTGTGACGTCTTATTATGAATCCCACTTTCTTTGCGGTCTCTGCTGTTTTGACCAGTCCACTAGTACATCTGCAGCAGCAGGGGTCATTAGCGTTCAATGGATAGACATGCACATCAGGGTTTGCGTCAGGAAAATTTGGCGCTGGACAACGTGACCGGCAGGATTCTAATTTACCGGACATCCATATGCGTTAGGGCTTCCACCCACTTTGTTCCAAATCACATGTAGATTATTGTAATTCACAGAATAGAAATTTGCCTGTAAAGTTGTAATAAAATGAAGTAGAACGATGTTCTTATACCCACATGACAGGTTTTTTTATTGAAAAGCAAAACATTGCCCTTTGCATCTTCAGCCCTGCTGCAAATCATAATTGAATATTATTTAGATTAGATTAAAAAAAACATTTGGCCTAGAAGAACAAGTCAGTAATGAAATACATCTTCAAAATATAATATTTGTCTAATATAATTTGCGAATGAACATGTAGGAACATGAATGAAACATTGAATTAATAAATAACAAAACACAGCTGTTATCAATTGCAATCTAGGCCACTCAAATACAACCCAGGCCTAATAACAAAAATAAAAATGTCTGTCTACAAACACCAGGGCCAGCCGGTCGTGGCTAGAAGGGATCCAGTTTTAGTCAAATTAACGTCAGATTTGACTTGTCGTAGCTGGTTAGGAAAAGGTTTAGGGTTAGGATTCACTACACTGAAGAAAAATATAAACACAACATGTAAAGTGTTGGTCCCATGTTTCATGAGCTAAAATAAGAGATCCTAGAAATGTTCCATATGCACAAAAACGTATTTTCGCTCAAATTTTGTGCTCAAATTTGTTTACATCCCTGTTAGTTAGCATTTCTCCTTTGCCACCTGACAGGTGTCGCATATCAAGAAGCTGATTAAACAGCATGATCATTACACAGGTGCACCTTGTGCTGGGGGGGCGGGCAATAAAAGGCCACTCTAAAATGTGCAGTTTTGTCACAAAACACAATGTCACAGATGTCTCAAGTTTTAGGGAGCGTGCAATTAGCATGCTGATTGCAGGAATGTCCACCGGAGCTGTTGCCATAGAATTGAATGTTCATTTCTTTACCATAAGTCACCTATCATTGTTTTAGAGAATTTGGAAGAATTTATTTAAATTAACTGATTTCTTCATATGAACTGTATCTCAGTAAAATCATATAAATGGTTGCCCGCTGCGATTCGGCACCACAGCAGTGGAAAGAGGACACTCTAGGCGGACGCAAAATGAGCAAATTATAAAACTTATTTTGGACAATCAAATTCGATACGTAAATAAACTATATTTGTTAAGGCTGATTCGTTCATTGAGAAATATCATATTTTACAATGCTCCAGTGAAATGAGTCCCGCACCATGCATTTACGAAAGCGCTTGTTTCCAAGGCTTAAATTATCTCACTCTTTTTACAGTTCTACTGGATGATGTTATAACGTTTTATTGTAATTTGAGCTATCGTGGGGTCTTGACTGATGTTATGTGCGATATACGTGGCTCATTGGTAACAACTCTTGTTTCCTAGTATAGGCAGTTCGCTGTCTAGTGACGGTAACATTGTAATTCTTTGTGTAATTCTTTGTATTTTGATGTGAATAGTTGGCAACAATGTTTTATTTACAGGTGCTACTGAATAAGCTCAACTGAAATGCACCAATTGTGCATATCATTATTCTAGTCTATCAATCCATTCCAGATCTTTATACTGTTCATGACACGGGGTGGCATATGTTGATCTTGCCTTGGGCAGCAAAACTGCTAGGACAGGGCCTCACGAATACAACAATTTGCTTCTACCTGCGTTTGTGGTGGAACTTGGCCTGCTCAAAGTGAGCTGCTGCTGTTGGGAAGTCAACGCTGTCCTACTCCTTGCAGCAGCTTGTGTATATCAGCCTCGTTACTTTGTCCTCAAGAAGGCGTGATCTTGAGGCTGTCTTTACTCTGTTTTGGAGAAAGAATCCCCTCTCAGCGGTCACACTGGAAACGGGTATAATCAACTAAATCTTTGTCAATTTAGCTCAGTCTGGGTACACTTAGCTGAAGTCCCTTATGAGAACCTCACATTTTTTGCGTAAATAAAAATAGAAATACACACTCCCAACACTAATTTCCAAGCAGGTTGTGGCTTTATTAGCCTATTGTCACGTTCTGACCTTTATTTCCTTTGTTTTGTCTTTATTTAGTAGGGTCAGGGCGTGAGTTGGGGTGGGCAGTCTGTTTGTTTTTCTATGTTTGGTTTCTGTTTCGGCCTAGTATGGTTCTCAGAGGCAGGTGTCGTTACTTGTCTCTGATTGAGAATCATACTTAGGTAGCCTGGGTTTCACTGTTGGTTTGTGGGTGTTTGTTTCCGTGTCAGTGTTTGTCGCCACACGGTACTGTTTCGGTGTCTTCATGTTTCTTTTGTTATTTTTGTATTCAGTGTTCAGTGCTTTTTTTGATTAAAGTTATGGACACTTACCACGCTGCATCTTGGTCCGATCCTTACTCCTCTTCAGACGAGGAGGAGATCTGCCATATGAAGTATATTTGCCTTTGAAGTTGGAGCACATCGAGTAGTATTTCCATCAATTAATAAAAAGCATTATTTGAAAATGTATTTTATTTCTTCCGTCCAGCAACAAATATATTTTATCGTCTTTTAATTTATTTTATCGGCCAAAAGACGGCATTTACCGGCTCACAGTAACCCTGCCGAGACAATATCAGTATCGCAGCACTCTATAGTATCTTGGCAAGGAAAAAAACACTAAGCGAATTTTACTTCTTTAGGAAAATAGCCCTAATGTTGTCATTGAGTCATTTTCCCAAGCTATTAGGACACAATATTTTACATACAGCAAGGTTTTTAAAGGACCAAAGAGTTTGGTCTGCTTCGTGTTTTCATTTTTTCCCTTGAAAAAATACTGCAATACTGCCTTTGTCACAGACCTAGTTCACATGCTAAAAAGTATTTTCACTCTTGGAGAGTAATTGGTGGTTTCAAGCAGATTGCATAAGTGTGGAACCGTGCCGATATCGTGAAACATTTTCAAAGGCCCCACTCTCTCTTCTCTTGCTAAATTGAATTGGTTGTTGGAACAGTGCCTTCACATCAATAGCACTCGTAGAAAGCTAGCCACACATATTCTTACAAAAAGTGTAAAACCAATGTGTCCTCAGATGTCTTGTAGAGCGGTTGCATGGAGGAAGTGGGATAGTAATCTCCCAAGGAAGGGATTACATTGTCCATCCTCCTATTTAGTTCATTTCTCCTATTAGTGACATTTCAGATGGAAGAGGTGGCACGTCTCTTCACTGTTACAGTGCCACTGTATTTTATTCCAGTGCCATTTCTATCACAACGTCGGTACCAAACATACTTTTCATGCAGTGTTATAACTTTTGTTGTTTTCACTTTAAATCTGCCTGGTACTTTTTGACCTTGCTTGCCTAGACGTATTTTATGTGACACACATTGTATGCTGTCTTTTGCAAATCCAACCCGTGTATATACAGTTGAAGTCGGAAGTTTACGTACACTTAAGTTGGAGTCATTAAAACTCGTTTTTCAACCACTCCACAAATTTTTTGTTAACAAACTATAGTTTTGGAAAGTCGACTAGCACATCTACTTTGTGCATGACACAAGTAATTTTTCCAACAATTGTTTACAGACAGATTATTCCACTTATAACTAAGTCACTGGATCTAAATTCCATTGGGGGAAAACATACACTAAGTTGACTGTGCCTTTAAACAGCTTGGAACATTCCAGAAAATGTCATGGCTTTAGAAGCTTCTGATGGGCTAATTGACATCATTTGAGTCAATTGGAGGTGTACCTGTGGATGTATTTCAAGGCCTACCTTCAAACTCAGTGCCTCTGCTTGACATCATGGGAAAATCAGAAGAAATCGGGCCAAGACCTCAAAAAACAATTGTAGACCTCCACAAGTGTGGTTCATCCTTGGGAGCAATTTCCGAATGCCTGAAGGTACCACGTTCATCTGTACAAACAATAGTACGCAAGTATAAACACCATGGGACCACGCAGCCATCATACCGCTCAGGAAGGAGACGCGTTCTTTCTCCTAGAGATGAACGTACTTTGGTGCGAAAAGTGCAAATCAATCCCAGAACAACAGCAAAGGACCTTGTGAAGATCCTGCAGGAAATGGATACAAAGCATCTATATCCACAGTAAAAACGAGTCCTATATCGACAACCTGAAAGGCTGCTCAGCAAGGAAGAAGCCACTGCTCCAAAACCGCCATAAAAAAGCCAGATACTGTTTGCAACTGCACAATAGGGACAAAGGTCGTAATTTTTGGAGAAATGTCCTCTGGTCTGATGAAACAAAAATGGAACTGTTTAGCCATAATGACCATCGGTGTGTTGGAGGAAAAGGGGGAGGCTTGCAAGCCGAAAAACACCATCCCAACCGTGAAGCACGGGGATGGCAGCATCATGTTTTGGGGATGCTTTTGCTGCGGGAGGGACTGGTGCACCTACCAAAATGGATGACAACATGAGGAAGGAAAAATATGTGGATGTATTGGAGCAACATGTCAGGAAATTAAAGCTTGCCGCAAATGGGTCTTCAAATGGACAATGACCCCAAGCATACTTCCAAAGTTTTGGCAAAATGGCTTAAGGACAACAAAGTCAAGGTATTGGAGTGGCCATCACAAAGCCCTGACCTCAATCCTTTGAACATTTGTGGGCAGAACTGAAAAAGCGTGTGCGAGCAAGGAGGCCTACAAACCTGACTCAGTTACACCAGCTCTGTCAGGAGGAATGGGCCAAAATTCACCCAACTTATTGTAGGAAGCTTGTGGAAGGCTACCCAAAATGTTTGACCCATGTTAAACAATTTATGTTTATGTGATGAAAGAAATAAAAGCTGAAATAAATCATTCTCTCTACTGTTATTCTGACATTTCACATTCCTAAAATAAAGTGGTGATCCTAACTGACCTAAAACAGGGAATTGTTACTAGGATTAAATGTCAGGAATTGTGAAAAACGGAGTTTGTATGTAAACTTCCGACTTCAGCTGTATGCCTGCTGGCGGAGTAGAGATCACAAGCCAGCATCCTCAAAAAAAACTAAACTGAATGGCCAGGAAGCTCCCATCTTCTCCTCCCAGGAATGTCCTGGATTAGGAAACATAAGGGTGGGTGCACAAAAGTTGCTTTCCTCTCATCCCAACTTAGTCAGAGCTTTGCACCATTACTGGCAGAATATCCCGCCTGTGAGTGGCTGAAGGGGAAAGCTCATTTGTAGTGCGAAAAACTGCCAAATAATGCTTGGAGAGCGGGTGAGGGAGCAAGAGGAAGCTGGCAGAGGAGGGGCATCCTCTGTCCTCAACGAAAATGAGATTTTAAACAAACCTGTCTGGGAGCTAAGTAAGGAGAGTGTTTGAAATGGCATGGCCATGCTGGACGAGCGATGTCGATTTGATCGATGACAGGATATGCCACAAGAGAGTACCTTTAAAAGAAAAACCAGGTCAGCTATAATATTCACTAAGCCTAGAACAGTTTGTGAAACAATGCCACGGTTCCCTCACCAGACAAAGCCATCCGTCCTATGGATGTTTGCCACATCTCATCCCAGTGGCATAGTATAGATTGTTCTCTTAAAATGCAAATCACAGTATGTTTGGCAGCTAGCTGGGCTAATTTTATTGCTGAGAGGCTTTGAGGTTTAATTTTGCTGTAAATAAATGTATTAGTTTAGCATTTGAATGTGAAGGTGTATTGCGTGACAATGAAAAGTATCCCTTTTCATTTTGACAATCCTCCACTTTTCCCACATTCTGTGTACGAGACAAATAAATACATCTTACGCAAACACTAATCATTTTGATTATTGTTGCTTAAGATTGTTGTTTGTCAGAAAGGCCAGCCATTAATTTTAATTAGGCTACTTAACAGTAAGGGAAAATGTAATAATGGTTTCTTGCTACAGTAATATGGTTACTCCACTTACATTAATGTATTTAGCTGTTGTTGATATTGTTGTTGCTAAAACAATTTCATGCTTGGGCAGTCTAAGTCATGGGAATTGTACTGCTTTTTGGCAGTATTTTTTTTGGCAGTTGTTTTTGAAGTGGTTTTTAAATATAGCCTACGTGTTCTAATTTATACGGAGCCACTGGAGATGAAACTGAAATCTAGAACCGTGTAGACAAATGTTATCTGGAGGCAAGTGAACTTTCTCAACATTTTAACTGACAACTGTGCTCAACTCTCTGTTACTCATACATTGCATACAGTGTACCCTATACAACGTGTATTTGTTTGTGAAAGGACAAATGGATGTACACAAGTTGCTGCTCCACTCGGGATGCGTGGCATGCCCACTCTGTCCATTTAGCTGTGCTAGATGGATTGAGCTCATAAAGCTGTCACAGAGGAAAACAAAGGGTCTGCCCCCAAGGCCCCGGCCCTACATTGCTACTACTTCACTACTTTACTTAATTATCATGGCCCAGCTTGAATCTTCCCCACAAGCAGCTGTTATCACCCCGTGTATGTGCCATACACTATGCACGCTGTCCACCCCTCCCTCACCAGCCATCACAATTGTCCTCACTGGACCCAAATAGACCACGGGTATTGGTTCCATGACAGGCATTCTTGGGCTAGGTTATTGGAAGGAGAGCTCTGCTCTCTCAACCAAGGTGTAGGCAGGGAATGATCAGCTAGAGGAACTGGAGCATGGTCTGCTAGCAGCTAACTGATTATATCCCTCTACTGCCTGCTGTATGTGACCCATTTGTTCGCTTTGGCACAGCTTGCCATAAGGGCACCCTTTATTTGTAAAATAAACACTGTTTTATACTCTTATTTGGGACCCTTAGCTTTTAGGAAAGCTGTTTTTTTCTTGATGTTGAATGGCTGATACAATCTAAATTGCATGACATTGCCAATGTGCTTGTGGATAGTTTCCCCTCTAAAAATGGAATTCTATTTAGCCTATTTCCATCAATTCATCAGGTTGTCAGTATAGTCATTAACAGTATTACTTCCCTTCTCCTTACAGTATCTCAACACTTGGAGGGGAGTTACGTGTTCATATAGCCGCCGCACTCAGCCTTCTTTGAGAAATGACTTAATCATGTTTTGGATCGTTGTCTCCTCTGGGGAGACGGTAAGGGATGTTGCCAGGTGTTGGAATGCAACATTAAGATCAATGCCAAAATAAATATTCAATGCCTTTTTCAAGTCTTCACTTTCGGTAAATATTTCTGAACAGACTGAAATTAGCATTTGTTTTCTTAGCAATGCTGTCTGGAAGTTTATTGGAAATGGGAACTATTCTTTCTTTCTTTTTAAGCAATTTACTATGTCAACGCAATGTGAACTAGTTTAGGACTTACTTGAGTGTGACTAATATGACCAGTATTGTTAACAAACATTTATGATTGAATGCTAATATGATTGAATGCTAATGTCAACCTTTTCTTCTCCTTGCATTCTCCCAACTTCGGAGACATTCACCTGTTTTTACAACATGACCTCTTTTGTATAGTTGATGTGCACCAGACATGTACACAGCGGGAGATGTGTGAAACAATGCTCACATCTGTCTTGTCTCCTCCACCGCAGCCTCGGTCAACGTGCTGGTGCAGAACTGCAAGATCTACAATGACGCCAGCTGTGACATCTCTGCAGACGGGCAGCTCCTGGCCGTGTTCATACCCAGCAGCCAGTGGGGCTTCCCAGACGAGGGCATCCTGGCTATCTACTCTCTGTCTCCTCACAACCTGGGAGAGATGCTCTACTCCAAGAGATTCGGCGAGTCGTTGTCTCTGTTGAGCGCGTGTGTCAAACTCATTCTACGAAGGGCCGGAGTGCCTGTGGGATTTTTTCTCTCCTCCCTTGTACTTGATTGAAATTGAAAGGAAAGAAGAAAAAAACAACCAGTAGACACTAGGCCCTTCACGGAATGAGTTTGACAACCCTGTTCTGAAGTAACACTGTGGCCCATAAATAGTCCATGAGCCAGGTCCCCAAAAGCAGGGGCCGGTGTGTCTGACACGGAGGGAGATAGAAAGAGAGAAAGTAGCCAAACCGACTCGCACAAATTAGACAAACTTGTTGCTGTGATAGGTTGTCTATCACCTCATCTGGTAGTGTCTGTCTCGACTGCATCACATCTATTTGAAGAAGCTAGCTAGCTAAGGCACTGCATCTCCGTGCTAGAGGCGTCACTACAGACCCTGGTTCGTTTCCAGGCTGTATCACAACCGGCCGTGATTGGGAGTCCCATAGGGCGGCGCACAATTGGCCCAGTGTCGTCCGGATTAGGGTTTGGCCGGGGTAGGCCGTCATTGTAAATAAGAATTTGTTCTTAACGGACTTGCCTAGTTAAAAAAAGGTCAAATAAACTTTTTTTTAAATGTATATTTCAGCAGAATTGTGTACATTTTAATATATTAAAGAAGGCGCATTAAGCATGAAGATTGAAAAAGGCAAATTAAAGCTTTATAATCTAAGCAACAGATTTTTGGGTGGGAATGTGGGAGGCCTACTTAATTAGCTTAGCCATAAATTCAAAACAAATGATTTAGAGCAGGTCTGGACCCAAAGTAGCTGTGAACACAGTAATTCACAGTTAATCTACTCTTGCGAGCAGTACACACACTTACCAGTCATTAAGACTAGGCAATAGCTTAATCAAGTACACAAATATACCTTTTAGATTTTTAGCAGGTGCAGGCTGCATTCAACAGAGAGGGACTCTCCATTTTGGATATAATCCAGATTCCTAACTGGATAATAATATCGGTTTCCAAATGGTTGCCTTTAATGAAAGAGGTTGTTTTACCGTATGTTTCTCAAGTGGGAACAAACATTCACCTGTCGTCAAAAAAACATTAAAACCATTCATTAAGAAATACTTCACTGGTTTGTTAGGAAATTCAACATGACTTGCGTTAGCCTGCTGGTACAGTAGCAGGCATCTAAGGCATCAGAGAAGGCAGGACAGTTTAATTTAATGGTTCATGTTGTCTGTTATTTATAGCTGCTTAGTCAATAGAGACACCCAGAATGCAATCCCAATTATATATAAAGGAATTTACAGTATGGAGTGTTTCAGACAGAATGTAAATACTGTTTTTAGACCCTCAAGTAAAACCATGACAAAAGGTGTTCAATATTTGCTTTAAGTTTATATGCCAAACCCATCCATGCTCAACATAAAGTAGCCTAACCATCTCTTTTTTTGTCTAGGTCCTAATGCCATTTCTGTCAGCCTGTCCCCAATGGGCCACTACGTGATGGTGGGCTTGGCCTCTCGCAGGATCCTGCTCCATCACAACACAGACCACATGGTAGCGCAAGTGTTACGCCTGCAGCAGCCCCATGGTGGAGAGACTTCCATGAGGGTGAGTTTGGCCAACGTTAACCCTTTGGAATTTCAGGAACAACAAGGTATTATATGCCATTTATTTGTGCTTTCATCAATGCATCTCGATTCAGGTTGATTTGCATTGAACTTGAAAATGCCAGCAAGACCCTAGACCCAAATCATCTGTAAGCATCTTCATGGTGACAGTATCCAAATGAAACCTCCCACATCTGGAGGTAAAGAAGATTGTAAATGATGAGCTTCTTCTGGCTGGCAAAGAGTACGACTCTTTATAAATAGCTACTTTAACTCCATCATTTGGGTGCGATGAGAACAATAGATCCCCCCCCCCCCCCCCCATTATCTCTAACCAACTGAACAGGAACGTGAGACAGACATTACAATTTAATGCAGCACAGTAGCTCAATAATACCCTCGCAGCTCCAGCCCTCTCACAATGGCCAGACAGATTAGCAACCCCAAACAATCAAACCAGTGCTGGCAGAGTCTGCATTGACTCTACTTTAACTGGATTCTGAAGGTACCAAATATCTTTATTTCCAAACAAGATGGGGGTAGAAAATGGGCTTTACAATCAGACTTTTCACAGGTGCTGGCTCTAGCCTTTTATATTCCAGCAGTGCAAAGTGAGCAAGTGTAATTGAGAAACTTCTGTGGCTCAACCCCAAGTAGAATCATGGTTATGCACATCTCATTTAGTCTTTAATCGACCCCTTGATCTCTCATGGCCCTTTGACTGACCACCTCTTTCAGAGGAACTTGTCTGCTGTTCCTGTCTTGATGATCGTTGATCAACAGCACTGTGAAACAGCACCAGTAACTCTTCTAACTCCAAACCTCTCACATTGCCAGTGGTGAAATTGTTGTGACATAAGTTTTCTAACTGAACAGTTACATGGTCTGAAGAGAGCCATACTTAGCTAAATCTAATTGAACAAATTTTGAATATTGTTTTTGTTTTTAAAGCTGCCACACGGCACATGAAAGCCCATCTCTGATTACAAGTGAACTAAGAGGTGTTTTTCTCAAAGCGTTTGGTCTCACGTTAATAACTTGGCACGGATCATCACATGATTGGCATTTATGTTATTACTCTTACATAATTTACATGTGGGAGAGGATAATAGAAATGTAATTGAAGCCTATTGGATGATAACTTGTTTTTAACTAGGACAGAAGAATTTATAACAGACCTTTTCCGACATAACATAGGTACAGCCGATCCACTTATTGTATGGGACACTTTTAAATGTGCCTTCAGAGGCCATGCAATTCAGTACTCATCTCTAAAACAAAAGCAATTTAGGTCAAGAGTCCATATTAACAAAGAAAATGGAAGCACTAACAGTACAGATAGATAGCAATAAAAACTGTACCCTAGTGGGTCAGAATAAGTTAGAGGAAAAAGAAATAGAGGAACTTAATCAAGATCAAGTGTAATATATTATACAAATAAAGCAAACTGGATGGAATATGGGAAAATGCACCAAGTGGAAGTAAAGTACTTTAAAGTAATATAAGGCAAGTACTTGAAACAATAGAACACAATGAAACATCTGGGAAACCAGGCCTGGTGTTCATAGCTGACTTTGATAAAGTACAACTGGAGTTTATATAAACTCAACAAAAAAAAGAAACGTCCCCTTTTCAGGACCCTGTCTTTCAATGATAATTAGTAAAAATCCAAATAACTTCACAGATCTTCATTGTAAAGGTTTTCAAACACTGTTTCCCATGCTCAATGAACCATAAACAATTAATGAACATGCACCTGTGGAACGGTCATTAAGATACGAACAGCTTACAGACGGTAGGCAATTAAGGTCACATTTATGAAAACTTAGGGCACTAAAGAGGTCTTTCTACTGACTCTGAAAAACACCAAAAGAAAGATGCCCAGGGTCCCTGTTCATTCGCGTGAACGTGCCTTAGGCATGCTGCAAGGAAGCATGAGGACTGCAGACTCCAGGGCAATAAATTGCAATGTCCGTACTGTGAGACGCCTAAGACAGCGCTACAAGGAGACAGGGCGGACAGCTAATCGTCCTCGCAGTGGCAGACCACGTGTAACAACACCTGCACAGGATCGGTACATCCGAACATCACACCTGCGGGACAGGTACAGGATTGCAACAACTGCCCGAGTTACACTCGGAACGCACAATCCCGACATCAGTGCTCAGACTGTCTGCAATAGGCTGAGAGAGGCTGGACTGAGAGCTTGTAGGCCTGTTGTAATGCAGGTTCTCACCAGACATCACCGGCAACAACGTCTCCTATGGGCACAAACCCACCATCGCTGGACTAGACAGGACTGGCAAAAAGTGCTCTTCACTGACGAGTCACGGTTTTGTCTCACCCGTGGTAATGGTCGGATTCACGTTTATCATCGAAGGAATGAGCGTTACACCGAGGCTTGTACTCTGGAGAAGGATCGATTGTGAGGTGGAGGGTCCGTCATGGTCTGGGACGGTGTGTCACAGCATCATCGTACTGAGCATGTTGTCATTGCAGGCAATCTCAACGCTGTGCGTTACAGGGAAGACATCCTCCTCCCTCATGTAGTACCCTTCCTGCAGGCTCATCCTGACATGACCCTCCAGCATGACAATGCCACCAGCCATACTGCTCGTTTTGTGTGTGATTTCCTGCAAGACAGAAATGTCAGTGCTCTACCATGACCAACGAAGAGCCCAGATCTCAATCCCATTGAGCACGTCTGGGACCTGTTGGATCGGAGGGTGAGGGCTAGGGCCATTCTCCCCAGAAATGTCTGAGAACTTGCAGGTGCCTTGGTGGAAGAGTGGGGTAACATCTCACAGCAAGAACTGGCAAATCCGGTGCAATCCATGAGAAGGAGATGCACTGCAGTACTTAATGCAGCTGGTGGCCACACCAAATACTGACTGTTACTTTTGATTTTCGACCCTCCCTTTGGTGAGGGACACATTATTCAATTTCTGTTAGTCATATGTCTGTGGAACTTGTTCAGTTTGTCTCAGTTGTTGAATCTTGTTATGTTCATACAAATATTTACACATTAAGTTTCCTGAAAATAAATGCAGTTGACAGTGAGAGGAGTTAATGAATCCAAGCATTCATTAACTCCTCTCACTGTCAACTGCATTTATTTTGAATTTTGAAGAATCTTTTATTAAATGGGTTAAAATCATGTATAGTTGCCCTTTGTGTAAAATAGTAAATAATGGCTACTTCTCAAAGTTTTAAACTGTCTAAAGGAGTAAAACAAACTGTCCACTATCGGCATATCTATTTATTATTGTCATTGAAATGTTAGCTGTTAAAATCAGATCCAACAATAATATTAAGGGTTTAGAAATCCAGGGCTTAAAATCAAAAGTGTCATTGTACGCTGATGATGATTTTCTTTTAAATCCACAATTTAGATCCCTCTACAGCCTCATAGAGGATCTAGATACTTTTTCTATCCTCTCTTGATTAAAACCAAATTATGAGTGTTGGATCACAAATAAATACAACATTTACATTACCGTGTAGTTTATCAATGAAATGGTCTGATGGTGATGTGGACATACTCGGTATTCATATGCAGAAAGAAAGAAATGATCTCACTCCGATTAATGTTAATAGAAACTTAGCAAAAATATAAGCTCTTGCTACCATGGAAAGGGAAATACCTGTCTATTTGTGGAAAAATCTCCCTGATTATCTCTTTCGTCATATCCCAGTTGACCTATTTGCTTATGGTCTAGCCTACACCTAGCGACCTGTTTTAAAAAATTTTTTTATAGAGTTCCTCTCTCCAGTGTCTGTGTTCTTTTGCCCATCTTAACCTTTTCTTTTTATTGGCCAGTCTGAGATTTGGCTTTTTCTTTGCAACTCAAAGAAAGACGCCTCTTCACTATTGACGGAGTCGCCTCTTCACTATTGACATTGAGACTGGTGTTTTGCGGGTACTATTTATTGAAGCTGCCAGTTGAGGTGTCTGTTTCTCAAACTAAGGGAGTAGTACACAGCGTTGTACGAGATCTTCAGTTTCTCGTTTAACGCTGTTTTTTTTTGGTAATTTGTCCATTAAAATAGCATCAAATTGATCAGTGTAGACATTGTTATAGATTTTCCATGGAATATCTATATAGGCGTACAGAGGCCCATAATCAGCAACCATCACTCCTGTGCTCCAATTGCATGTTGTGTTAGCTAATCGAAGTTTATAATTTTTAAAAGGCTAATTGATCATTAGAAAACCCTTTTGCAATTATGTTAGCACAGCTGAAAACTGTTGTTTTAATTAAAGAAGCAATACAACTGCCCTTCGGACTAGGTGAGAATCTGGAGCATCAACATTTGTGGGTTTGATTACAGGCTCAAAATGGCCAGAAACAAAGACCTTTCTTCTGAAACTCGTCAGTCTATTCTTGTTCTGAGAAATGA
Source organism: Oncorhynchus gorbuscha (assembly GCF_021184085.1). NCBI lineage: Eukaryota > Metazoa > Chordata > Actinopteri > Salmoniformes > Salmonidae > Oncorhynchus > Oncorhynchus gorbuscha. The sequence continues at coordinate 35,871,725 of NC_060177.1, read as the reverse complement.
AGGCTCTGCGAGAAGTTGCTAAGAAACTGAAGATCTTGTACAACGCTGTGTACTACTCCCTTCACAGAGCAGCGAAAACTGGCTCTAACCAGAATAGAAAGAGGAGTGGGAGGCCCCGGTGCCTAACTGAGCAAGAGGACATGTACATTAGAGTGTCTAGTTTGAGATATGGCTTTTTCTTTGCAACTCTGCCTAGAAGGCCAGCACCCCAGAGTTGCCTGTCCACTGTTGACATTGAGACTGGTCAAGCTACAATTGTCATTTACAACATTAACAATGTCTACACTATATGTCTGATCAATTTGATCTGATTTTAATGGACAAAAAATAAAAACATTTCTAAGTGACCCCAAACTTTTGAATGGTAGTATATGTAACTTGTTCTTTTTTGTTCAAAATTGAAATTATTAGATGTGTTAGATGTGTTCTGAATTTCTACGTTGAACATTTTGCATTCCCTGCGAGCACAACTGACACACCGCCCAAGTTATGGCAGCGTAGACAGTCCGAGGTTCTCTGAGCTGACAGCTCTTATGCAGATCCCCAATTATTCTGTCTTGCTCCTACGTTTGAAGATGAATGAAACAGCCTTTTCCCCCCTCTCCTTTGTTATTTCTCCCTATTTTGTCTGAGTGGTGTAAAATTTATGCAGATGTGGACAGACAGGTATATGTGGTCATTCATCTTCGCTTCACATGGTTAGAGGCAGACAACGCAGATGCAGGAAGTAGTACCCGTGTCTGTCACCTGATATGGTCTTCATAGCAGCAGTTTTGGCTAGTCATATTGAGAATTAGCGTGACAAGCCAAGGTGGCTGCTCTTAAATGAGCACTCCAACAACGTCCCTCCTGAACTTGATTCAATTGAGGGAACAGCCAACCGCTAAGAAGCGGCTCTCTACTTCAGCAGACAGACTAAAGGTCTAGTATTGTTCTGCTATTCCCACACTAGTAACAGATTATGTCTCAGGTTCTGAATCATCGGGATAATTGATAACCAATATATTAACATGAAATTAATTAATATGCGATAACATGCTAATCTATTGTGAAAAATAAAGCTCATTAGAAGATGGCGCTAATGCAATAAAATGATATAAAAACAGTAAAATGTTTAAGAGGTTGGGGTTGTAATCATATTGGGACAATAGTGATGCTCTTTGCTGTGGCTGTAATTTATTTATTTCCATATGTCCCCATTCCCTCCAGAGAATGTTTGATGTGGTGTACCCCATGGCCGCTGATCAGCGGAGACACGTCAGCATCAACTCGGCTCGCTGGCTCCCAGAACCTGGCCTGGGTCTTGCCTATGGGACCAACAAGGGAGACCTAGTCATCTGCAGACCTGTGTGAGTCTGCACTACACACTCTTTGTATAGTACCTTGGTTTCTCTATCTTTCTCTCTTTCTTGCCTTCCCTCTCGCACAGTGCAACCTGCCCCTGGCTTAGAGAACTAAGTTTGTCCTCACTACCTCTTCTCTCACTACCACAGAATGTTTACATCAGGAGTGGCCTGTGGCTAGATTTCTCCCATAGCACATTCTCTACATGCCATGTATTTGTTTTACATTTGTATGGAAAGAGTGAAAAAAGACGAATAGGCAATTAGTGTGTTTTCTATCCCTGCTTTAGATAAATATATGTTTCTGCTGAGGACAAGAATCCCCTCATTTGTGTGGTTACGTAATGGCTCGAGAGTCCCAGTGCTCATGGCTTTAAAGCCTTTGGCATTCGGGAAGGCAGGCAGCAGCTCCGCACCCACCCACGGCAGGCAGGCAGGGCAGGGAGAGTTGGATCGATGGAGCGCCCACTGACTTATTCAGCCAGCTGTCATCAGCTAAGTCAAGTCAGAGGAGCTTGTTCTCACTCACTCTTCATAAAGTTTCTCAGTTATGTTTTTCTCCATTCTGTCTGGCTGTCTGAAATACATTGTCTGGTGTTAGTGGAATAATGATTTGTTCTCCCAAGCCCCCGGGCCTGCTTTGTTACTTCGAATAACAAAAACTATATCATCCAACAACAGTAAAATGTGCATTATGAACAAATACTATTTTCTACACATAGAAATGACAAACCTTAGTGACAGACCAAAAGTTTACGAACAGCAATAGTTAAGACTAGACAAATGTTATCTGATTTTGAAGAGGAAATTTGGGGAATTTACATCTAAAAACATCCCTAAAGACGTTGCAATTCATCAACAGCAAAATTGTCTCTGTCAGCCTTTTTTAATGATCCAACCATAATCTTACCCAGAGAATCACTGTACATGCAAGAGAGACTTCCAACCGCATCTATAATCGTGAAGCCCTAATTGTGATCTGTAAAATTCAGTAATAGCATTCCTGCACACGCAGAGCACCACAGGTGCATAATAACCAAACAAACATCACAAGAGGAAGAACACTCACAGTACTCCCCATGGACATACTGCCTCACTCACAGGCACACATACTGTACACCACTGCGGCATAGACTCCACATCCCTATTGGGGAAAGCGTATTTTTCAAATGATTTTTTAAATACATTTTTTAAAATGTAACCTTTATTTAACTAGGCAAGTCGGTTAATAACAAATTCTTATTTACAATGACGGCCTACCCCGGCCAAACCCAGACGACACAGGGCCAATTGTGCGCCACCTTATGGGACCAGTTGTGACACAGCCTGGATTCGAACCAAGGTTTCTTTAGTGACGCCTCGAGCACTGAGATGCAGTGCCTTAGACCGCTGCGCCACTCGGGAGACCAATTATTATATCCCTGTGTGTTTACTAATGGTAGAAACAGTTGTGCTGCAATCAGTGACTCATCTCCTACTACACTGTCGAGCAGGGATCATTGAAAGAGGGGAATAAAGACCAGAATCCCAGGATGTGCATGTGTTTGTATTCTCTTGTGTTGTGTAAATGATATGATCAAACATGTCTAAGGGGGTTTTACAGCAGGAGCTCGTATATGGCCGGACCTCGAATAGCACCACTACCTCAGTTGCGAGGCAGCATGTTGCTGTACATACACCCTCTCTCTAGGATACCTAGTAGAGATGGATCAGCAACGATGCACACGTCGTCTTCGCTACTGAGACATCTGCATTTTCAGCTGCATTTGAATATCCGGCACCTCATATGTGTTGGCAGTCTGAAGCAGCGTGAGAGCAAAGTTTCCTGATTTGCCCACAGGCAGGCTTCTCCGAAGAAGAGGCAGTTTCCTCGCTCTGTACGTTTTCACGAGAACCCTGACATCTTCTTCAATCAATGATTTTTATTTTTTTCCTTACAACCCATAATATTTCATTTTCTGCTCGGATGAAAAACAATTTAAGGCTGCTTGTTTTCTCGAAGAAGTGTCCTTTTTTTCCCCCATCCACATTTCAGTTTTACTGGTGATTTCTCTCCAAGCCAAAACAGCCTATCAATGTCTCACTGCGTTCAGTTTGACATGAATCAGAGCAAACCATGATTGTCAGCCATTGTGGGTGATCGACTGTTGAGGGGATTGGTAATTCAATCAGCCCTTTCTTTGATGATGACCATCCTCTTGATTCATATTTGACCATCCTCTTGATTCATATTACTACAGTCCACAGGTTTGTACTGATAGCCACCTTTATACCTTGACCAAATGCCAATTGAGTGGAAAAGTGGTTGTTTGCCCCACAAGTGGAGTACAGTCTAAGCAGAGATCTGTTGGTCATAGTGTAGTCAAAGTAACCTCTTTAGCAACAGAAGGCACTGGGACCATGGGCACTGGAAGCAGTTGGGCAGAGGCCAATCATCCTAGGAAGCCTAATCGAAACAGCTGTGTTCTAACAGCAGCAAGCCTGTCAATCTCAGCTGTTGCACAGACTTCCTCACCGTCTCTGACTGTCTGATTTCTCAGCTTATTGGTCATCCCTCACCAAAATATCTCACATTCCGTTGTCTTCCATTGTCCTAGTTTTTGGGGGATTTGGGTAGAACTTTGTATTTACAGCCCATTTTCGCTGGCAGGTGTAGGTGGTTGTTGTGGGATTTATTTATTTTTTTCCACCCCCATAATTCAATTTTGCGTGCCTGGTGTGGCCTTTCTGTTTTATTATATAGAATAGCAGCATGAGAAATAATGCAATTTGACTTTTTATTTTATTTTATCAAGCATGCTGTGCTGTAAGCAGCTTTGCTCCGAGAGCATGGACGTGTTGTTGCTGATGAAACTGAAATGAGATCAGGACAGAGAGAGAGAGAGAGTGGCCTTGTTTTGGGAAATAGTCTCATAAAATAATAACTTTCCCCCTCTTGGTCCTAATACTGTCAATATTATTTCTTTATCCATCTCCTGAAAGTTTGAACAGCCATGTATTCTGTTCCTGGCAGATTTTCTTGGATTGTATACTTCAACTTCCTTTCAGATTCACGGCTAGTGTGCTTGGAGGTCTAAAATGTCAGCTTTTCACGGGCCAAATACTCTTAATGGTGCAGGTAGTTAGTACAGGGTCTACATCAGGTTAAATGCAGACTTTGATTAGTTGTCCGGCTAGAACCAGGGTTTCACATGTACCGGTACCTCAGGAAATATATCCTCAACTTGATTATCCCGCTCCTGCTTCTCACTTTACACAGTGGCTTTCTTACATTTGAAGCAGAAAATGTAGGGACTTGTAAAAACCAGATGCACACTCATGATATCCAGCACCTTCTCTCTATAGTACTTAATGTGTATCATCATCGCCATCCATCATCATCATCATCACATACTGGTATCCCATAAATGCCTCTTAACTGTCGTGAGGTGGAGCAGTGGCGCGGATCTGTGCCCGCCGGAGTTTGGAACAGCTGGAGGAGAACAGGCCAGTCACCCAGAGACTGCTGGGTAAAGGAGCCCTGAGGAAGAGCTCTCATTATTCCTTTTTATGGAGGCATTTTAAGACCATTGGCAAAACAGTTGAGGCTTCAGCTCTGTCCAAACGTTTCTCTATTCCAGGTTTTAGTCTTGTTCTAAGTGTGTTAAAGGAGATTCTAGCAAAACTGCACTCACTACAGCTGGACGTCGTACTGTGCTTGCTAATGAACCTCATCTGCTACATATTATCCAAGACAATTATGAATAAGCAAACAGTGCCCATACCCAATTACTGGCTCAGACACAGGTTTGAGTTGGGCATGTCCAAGCTTATGTCAAAATAACATATGCATGTGTCTAATGTAGAATCATTCTGGTGATATTTGCAGAGCTCAATGTTATATCTTAAGATAATAATACCCCCCCCGTTTTATGCAAATAAGAGAAGACACAGATTGTCTTCCTCCTTTGGGGATTTGGGCAGGTCTCTTCGACTACCTGGTGTGCTTGTTGTAAAGCAGACAATTTGACAGGTTTGAAAGCAGTAGCATGTCAGGGGCTGCCGTTCCAGCGATTTTAAGTGTCATGCACTCAATTTGTCTCTCAGATATATAGTTTTTGCCCGAGGGAGTGAGTGAATAGAATATCCCCTCTTTCTCCCTCTCTCTCTCTCATCCATTTTTTCTTTCAGCATACCAGTCCATCAACTGCACTGTTTACACACCAGAATATGGTCTTTGTAAATATACACATACTGTTTATTTACCTCCCGGCATGAGAAAGAAGAACAGTCCATATGAGATATCCACTTTTGTGCTCGATCTTCCCAATTTGATGCCTGCCAGCAGTTTTCCTAGATCCATGGTAACTACCCCAAAAAGAGCCGTTGCTAAGTTTCTTATCAAGTATTTCATTTCTCTGTCTCGTACTTATTTTAATTAACGGTTGTAGCGGAAGGGACGTTAAGTGTACATGAATTATCAGTGTCTCTCACAGGCTGCTGATTCGCTGACTCTGCTGCTTGTCCACTGATACTGGGGATTAATGGAACATGGACATTTATTTTGCTCGTTTCCTTCTAATAAAATGCAGTTCAATTAATCCTTCGAATAAAATGCAGCTTGGGATTAATGGAACATGGAAATTTATTTAGCTCGTATCCTTCTAATAAGATGCAGCTTAGTTTATTAATCCTTCTAATAAAATGCAGTTTGGGATTAATGGAACATGGAAACTTATTTAGCTCGTATCCTTCTAATAAGATGCAGCTTATTAATCCTTCTAATAAAATGCAGCTGGGGATTAATGGAACATGGAAAATTATTTTGCTCATTTCCAGCTAATAAGATGCAGTTTATTAATCATTCTAATAAGATGCAGTTTATTAATCATTCTAATAAGATGCATTTTATTAATCCTTCTAATAAGATGCAGTTTATTAATCTGTCTAATAAGATACAGCTGATAGATGCATTTAAATGGTGCTGTCTTCCCAGTAACCAACTGCTTGACTATCTCTAGCTATTCAATGTAACCAGGCTTTATGGAGGGCTTGCATTCTCCCAACACTCAGGCCACAATACTATTTGGGTGTGACTTAGACATCCTCTGTAACTATGGTGATTAATAAGTATTTTTTTAACCGGGTTGAAGAGTGTTGGAAGGTTACTTTCGTGTTTTTCCGGGGGCAGTGATATTCAGGGTATTACCCATAGTGCTGTAATACAGGTTGCCCATGTCGTCGAGGGCCAGCTCACTGCAGTCAGACTCAAAGGTGGGCTAGATGTGTTCCAGGAAGAGGGGTGTGTTAAGTTTCCTAAGGTGGCAGAATTGAAAGGCCCCCTTTTGGCGTTGGAGCGGAATGGGAGCAGTCAGACCATGTCACAGGCTTGTGGTCAGATACACCCAAGTTCGAGGACATCCAAGTTAGAGGCAGGGACATCTCCAGTGATAATGTATTGTGTGTCAACGATTGTGGGTGGGGAACATTTACATGTTGCACATGGTTTAGGCAGTCCAGCATGTTAAGGAAGGCAGCAGCCTTAGAGCACTTTGGTGAGTCAACATGGATGTTAGTCACCCAAAATTACAATGTTGGAGAGGATTTAGCGTACAGAGGTTAATAGTTCACAAAACTCAGGCCGCGCGCCTTTTCAATGTATTTATATCCAGGCAGAGCTGCCGCATTTAGATGCTAATAGTCCCCCTCTTTGTGCCATTTTTCAGTGAGGCAGATCAGGTCAAAATCATTCTCTGACATGAACTCATACAAAAGAGGAGACTTGTTAAGCCTTGAAGATTGTAGAGTGCCCGACGTGTGAAGGCATTGGTGGAAAAAAAACGTTCATTACATTTTGGTTGGTTCACTGCTCTCGGTATGGACTGTAATTGCCTTGGAGTGGGTGACGTAATTTGCCTGAGGGTCAGCCTGCAGAAATGGCCAGGCCCGTCCGTGATCACCTAACTCCGGTACTCTCATTGTTAGTGCATACAATAGACTTTGGTTTGTTAATTAGTCTCCTACCGCCTCGTCGTCCTCACCATGTTTTCCGTAGGAGCCCGTATCGAGAGGCTGTTCTTAAGGTCCTTACGCAGGGTTGTTTTAATCTGTTCAAAACGTCTGAGGAATCCTTCTGTGTCGTAAATGAAGCGAAAAATTCTTATGTTCTATACTTGCTAAGCTATCAAAAAACTAAACTTTGATAAAAAAACAATGCGCTTAAAAAACACATTTTTTTTTTTTTTTAAATTATTTAACCTTTTTTTAAACTAGGAAAGTCAGTTAAGAACAAATTCTTATTTACAATGATTGGGTTAGCTGCCTTGTTCAGGGGCATAACGACAGATTTTTAACTTGTCTGCTCGGGGATTCAATCTAGCAACCTTTTGGTTACTGGCCCAACGCTCTAACCACTAGGCTACCTGCCGCCCCCACTTAAGAAATCATTATGGATCATTTTGCAGGATTCAAATACCAAGGCTGCCTCTAGGTGAACTCCAGTGCCATTCCGTCTCTGTTTAAAGATGTAATCCAATCCTACTGGACAGGAATGTTTTAAATGTGAATTGAAGATCTCAAATCAAATCAAATTTTATTTGTCACATACACATGGTTAGCAGATGTTAATGCGAGTGTAGCGAAATGCTTGTGCTTCTAGTTCCGACAATGCAGTGATAACCAACAAGTAATCTAACTAACAATTCCAAAACTACTGTCTTATACACAGTGTAAGGGGATAAGGAATATGTACATAAGGATATATGAATGAGTGATGGTACAGAGCAGCATACAGTAGATGGTATCGAGTACAGTATATACATATGAGATGAGTGTGTAGACAAAGTAAACAAAGTGGCATAGTTAAAGTGGCTAGTGATACATGTATTACATAAGGATGCAGTCGATGATGTAGAGTACAGTATATACATATGCATATGAGATGAATAATGTAGGGTAAGTAACATTATATAAGGTAGCATTGTTTAAAGTGGCTAGTGATATATTTACATCATTTCCCATCAATTCCCATTATTAAAATGGCTGGAGTTGGGTCAGTGTCAATGACAGTGTGTTGGCAGCAGCCACTCAATGTTAGTGGTGGCTGTTTAACAGCCTGATGGCCTTGAGATAGAAGCTGTTTTTCAGTCTCTCGGTCCCAGCTTTGATGCACCTGTACTGACCTCGCCTTCTGATGATAGTGGGGTGAACAGGCAGTGGTTCGGGTGGTTGATGTCCTTGACGATCTTTATGGCCTTCCTGTAACATCGGGTGGTGTAGGCGTCCTGGAGGGCAGGTAGTTTGCCCCCGGTGATGCGTTGTGCAGACCTCACTACCCTCTGGAGATCATTACGATTGAGGGCGGAGCAGTTGCCGTACCAGGCGGTGATACAGCCCGCCAGGATGCTCTCGATTGTGCATCTGTAGAAGTTTGTGAGTGCTTTTGGTGACAAGCCGAATTTCTTCAGCCTCCTGAGGTTGAAGAGGCGCTGCTGCGCCTTCTTCACGACGCTGTCAGTGTGAGTGGACCAATTCAGTTTGTCTGTGATGTGTATGCCGAGGAACTTAAAACTAGCTACCCTCTCCACTACTGTTCCATCGATGTGGATAGGGGTTGTTCCCTCTGCTGTTTCCTGAAGTCCACAATCATCTCCTTAGTTTTGTTGACGTTGAGTGTGAGGTTATTTTCCTGACACCACACTCCGAGGGCCCTCACCTCCTCCCTGTAGGCCGTCTCGTCGTTGTTGGTAATCAAGCCTACCACTGTTGTGTCGTCCGTAAACTTGATGATTGAGTTGGAGGCGTGCGTGGCCACGCAGTCGTGGGTGAACAGGGAGTACAGGAGAGGGCTCAGAACGCACCCTTGTGGGGCCCCCGTGTTGAGGATCAGCGTGGAGGAGATGTTGTTGCCTACCCTCACCACCTGGGGGCGGCCCGTCAGGAAGTCCAGTACCCAGTTGCACAGGGCGGGGTCGAGACCCAGGGTCTCGAGCTTGATGACAAGCTTGGAGGGTACTATGGTGTTGAATGCCGAGCTGTAGTCGATGAACAGCATTCTCACATAGGTATTCCTCTTGTCCAGGTGGGTTAGGGCAGTGTGCAGTGTGGTTGAGATTGCATCGTCTGTGGACCTATTTGGGCGGTAAGCAAATTGGGGTGGGTCTAGGGTGTCAGATAGGGTGGAGGTGATATGGTCCTTGACTAGTCTCTCAAAGCACTTCATGATGACGGAAGTGAGTGCTACGGGGTGGTAGTCGTTTAGCTCAGTTACCTTAGCTTTCTTGGGAACAGGAACAATGGTGGCCCTCTTGAAGCATGTGGGAACAGCAGACTGGTATAGGGATTGATTGAATATGTCCGTAAACACACCGGCCAGCTGGTCTGCGCATGCTCTGAGGGCGCGGCTGGGGATGCCGTCTGGGCCTGCAGCCTTGCGAGGGTTAACACGTTTAAATGTCTTACTCACCTCGGCTGCAGTGAAGGAGAGACCGCATGTTTTCGTTGCAGGCCGTGTCAGTGGCACTGTATTGTCCTCAAAGCGGGCAAAACAGTTATTTAGTCTGCCTGGGAGCAAGACATCCTGGTCCGTGACTGGGCTGGGTTTCTTCTTGTAGTCCGTGATTGACTGTAGATCCTGCCACATGCCTCTTGTGTCTGAGCCATTGAATTGAGATTCCACTTTGTCTCTGTACTGACGCTTAGCTTGTTTAATAGCCTTGCGGAGGAAATAGCTGCATTGTTTATATTCGGACATGTTACCAGACACCTTGCCCTGATTAAAAGCAGTGGTTCGCGCTTTCAGTTTCACGCGAATGCTGCCATCAATCCACGGTTTCTGGTTTGGGAATGTTTTTATCGTTGCTATGGGAACGACATCTTCGACGCACGTTCTAATGAACTCGCACACCGAATCAGCGTATTCGTCAATATTTCCATCTGACGCAATACGAAACATCTTAAGGTTATTTTATGGTTCAACATGACATTCTATGCCTCAACACCAATGGAACAGACACTTATTGGTCAGATTCTCAGACCAGTGCAGTATTATGAAAACGATCTCAACTGTTTCACTGCAAGGTAAAATTCTGTACGTTTTATTTATACTCTACACGGAAGATAGCTGGAGTGCTTGCCCTGAATGGATTTTTATCCGATGAAATCACAGTTGTGGATGCATCCAGGTCTGACAACCTGCCTCAGTCAATGTTGTGTCATTCTGAGCTATGATGCAATGAAGCAGCAATAAAGATTTTTCATCTTAATGCTGGGGACCATTGTGAGGGATTTGCTTGTTGGTAATGTATGGACTGCTCATTCTGTCTAGCAAAACATTTTGTTTTATGATGTACAATACATCCTTTTTTGCTTGAAATACTGTAACTTATTGAAAGCTTTAGCATAACCTGCTGTATAGGTCTGACATGACAAGTGGGACATTGGAACTGAACATTTTTTAGTTCTCTGATTTAACATACAAATATGACCATTATAAAACATTAATGATGACATGATAGCACTGACTCATTGTACAATGTCTCTCTTTCCTTTTCTTTGTTTCTTTCTCGCCCTCTCTTTTTGATCTCTTTCTCTCTCCTTCGTCTCTCCCCTCCAGAGATGCCCAGTTAGACGGAGACGGCCCCACTGAGCACAGTGAGCCCGTATTTGCTGTCAACAACAATCGAGGCGGTGGTACTGGTGGGAGCCGCAACGGAGAGCGACCAGGGTGAGAATTGGCTGGGGCAGGCCTTTGAGGATGGTGTGTGTGAGAACAATAGTTAGGTAAATGTGGCTTTCAGAGAAGGGGGTTGGGGGGGTGGCAAGTAGAGTTTTTTTTTTCTTCAATGGAGATATGTAAGTCCTCTGTCTAGCAGGTGTTCTCTGAACTGTGCTTACATGTCTGTCAAAGGTAAATGCAGCACAGTAAGTTGTTTTTCAACTAAATGCAATGCCAACACTCAAGTGTCATACACACACTTATCCATATGGCCTTTATCAGCGTTGGCCATGTGGCTGTGTTTTGCAGGAACAGCAGGGCCCCCTTGAGGTCTGAAAGGGACATGGGGCTTATGAACGCCATCGGTCTCCAGCCCCGTCACCCTACCCCCATTGTGACATCACAAGGCACACAGACACCCATCCTACAGCTTCAGAATGCCGAAACACAGATCGACCGAGATCCACAGGTTCCCAGCACATTCCGGGCCTCCGAAGCAACAGACAGTAGGTCTACCTATATCTATACCCATGTCTCTCTCCCCCAGTCCCTCCAGCATTTACCCTGTCTACTAGATCTACAATGACATTGGAAAGTATTCAGACCCTTTGACTTTTTCCACATTTTGTTACGTTATAGACTTATTCTAAAATTGATTAAATGAATACAAATCCTCGTCAATCTACACACAATACCCCATAATGACAGTGAAAATAGGTTTTTCAAATGTTTTGCTAATTTATAAAAATAAAATAACAAACACCTCATTTACAAAAGTATTCAGACCCTTTGCTATGAGACTCGAAATTTAGTTCAGGTGCTCCCTGTTTCCATTGATTATCCTTGAGATGTTTCTACATCTTGATTGGAGTCCACCTGTGGTAAATTCAATTGGTTGGACATGATCTGGAAAGGCACACCTGTCTATATAAGGTCCCACAGTTGACAGTGCATGTCAGAGCAAAAACCAAGCCATGAGGTCGAAGGAATTGTCCGTAGAGCTCAGAGACAGGGTTGTGTCGAGGCACAGATCTGGGGAAGGGTGCCAAAATAATTCTGCAGCATTGAAGGTCTCCGAGAACACAGTGGCCTCCATCATTCTTAAATTGAGAAGTTTGGAACCACCAAGACTCTTCCTAGAGCTGGCCGCCCGGCCAAACTGAGCAATCGAGAGAGAAGGGTCAGACAGGTGACCAAGAACCCGAAGGTCACTCTAACAGAGCTCCCGAGTTCCTCTGTGGAGATGGGAGAACCTTCCAGAAGGACAAGCATCTCTGCAGCACTCCACTAATCAGGTCTTTATGGTAGAGTGGCTAGACGGAAGCCACTCCTCAGGAAAAGGCACATGACAGCCCACTTGGAGTTTGCCAAAAGGCACCTAAAGACTCTGAGACCATGAGAAACAAAATTCTCTGGTCTGAGGAAACCAAGATTGAATCTGGAGGAAATTTAACTCTTTGGCATGAATGCCAAGCATCGCATCTGGAGGCAACCTGGCACCATCCCTACGGTGAAGCATGGTGGTGGCAGCATCGTGCTTTGGGTATGTTTGTCAGCAGCAGGGACTGGGAGACTAGTCAGGACGGAGGCAAAGATTAACGTATCAAAGAACAGAGAGATCCTTGATGAAAATCTGCTCCAGAGAGCTCAGGACCTCAGACTGGGGCAAAGGTTCACCATCCAATACTTATGTAAATGTGATATTTCCCTTCTTTTTTTAATCAATGTGCAAAAAAATCTGAACTTGTTTTTGCTTTGTTAATATTGGGTATTGTGTGTAGATTGATGAGGGGAAAAACTATTTAATACATTTTAGAATAAGGCTGGAATCTTAACAAAATGTGGAAAAGGTCAAGCGGTCTGAATACTTTCCGAAGGCACTGTATATCGTTTTCATAATACTGAGCTGTTCAACTATGTGATGTCTTAACAGGTAAGTCACAATATGCAATATATACGCAGAGAGCCCAACGCTCCCCTCAAGCATAAATGTGTCATTAATTGAGCGAGTGAACTGTTTAAATCACCATTCTGGTCTTGTGATTAATCATATCAGCTAGTGACCCTCTTGGATAGTCAGTGATGGTAATGATCACCCCATCACTGAATTTCCGTTTTACTGCACAACACTTTCTGCTGTTCTGTTTCAGTGCATTTCTACAATGGTTGTGTTTTTTCATGAATGGGGAATTTGTTCCTCGTTGCTGTCAGGAAATACAACCTGGCAAATTAGTAGCGTCATAATTGAATTCACTTTTTATAGAATCCTTTTCATTTGGCATTTAAGACTTAACCTAATTGCAATCATTCTTAACATCCTCCTTGACCTCATTCCATACAGAGCAGAACAAAGACCTCAAAGGCATGCACTAAAGGCTTATTCAGAACCTGGCTACAGGAAGCAAATACTTATTTAGTTAATTAAAGGTACATTTCACAATTTTTCAACTTCCTATTCGTCATCTTCAGCACCACCCCAACATCACCATACTGTATGTGAAAATGCCGTGTTTCTATATTTTGTGGTAAAAAAAAAGATAGAGGAAGATACTGTGTCTTTCCAATGACATCATCAACCAATTCGTAGGCAATGCCTACTCATAATTGATTAAAATCACATGATGCACATCAATGATGTCATTTGGAAATACTTATACTTCCTCTCTTTTTTACTACAAAACAGAAAGGTGCCATTTTCACATATGTTGATGTTGAGGTGGTGCTGGACATAATCAATGTGAAGTAAAAACTAAATAAATTTTTTTAAAGAAGTGAAAGTGCCCTTTAAGACAATAACCTCTGAATTGCCCTTGGTTCCAAAGTCAGGTGAAGTGGACCATTACTTGTCTGTTGTCCCAGTGGTAATATAGCAATACCAATTACCCGATATCTCTGCATTAACTGTCTTAGTAACAGATCACAGAAATATATGTCGTGATTTTGGGTCTCATCCAAAACACGTCTCTCTTGGGGCACTGAAATATAATTTTCATGACTGTGTCTTTATGTTTCCCAGTGGCACATCTGGGAAAGTGAGCGCTGTCAGAGAAAATGAGACCTGCATGGTCTACTTTTGTGTGTCTGGGCCTTTTTAAGGTAATACTATAGGGGTTTTAGACTCAATTCCATAAGAGTCCGCATCCACAAACAGAGCACCACAGTCCATTTCGGCTCGGCTGGAATGTTGTACACGAGGCATTACGTTGTGAGAGCATTACCACACCTCCCATTATACTCATTGCAAATGAATGACTGAAACAAACACCTGGCGAGGAATCGAAAGCAAGCTCTCATGCCAAGCCTTTGCGATCAAGGGCCTTTCACCTTTCGTCCAATCGTATCCGGCACTTATCATTTATCTCTGTTTCTACTCCCCTATTGTTGTTCATGTACCGATGACTGGTATAATGATTATATAGCATAGCAAGGAGATAGAGAGCCACTGTGCTGTATGTAGGAGTGTACTAACTGTACCTCACTTGGAACCAGTTCTGACCGTGTCTGTTTATTCTGCCATGGTCCTCGTCATGCAGGTTGAGCTACGAGAGGATTCTCTTGACAGGTGTTCAGGAGTTCGGCGGTAATTAAGGTTGATTGTTTTGACTCCGACCCGCCGCCCTTCAAAAGTTGACTGCTCAGACGCCACTACTCTCCAGTGGAAATGGGCCTATTTCTTGAAGTGTAGTGTTTTCCTTCCCATAAAAAAAGACTTGAGTCCCTCTTATATAAGAAACGCTGGAGATGAAACGCTGTAAGAGAATCTTACATGATACCTACTTCCTTACCCAAACCTGAAGTTAGGTTTCATAATATCTAATATTATCTGATATATATCATCCAAGGAGTTTTCAGTGGTAGATGGAGGTATTGTTTGCAAATTATGGAGATACAAAACACTACTATCAGGAAGCCTAATATTACTCAACACAAAGAAAAGGTTTTTAATGATTAAAACCTGAATTTATTCATCATAATATTACTGGTGTGTGCAAATTGACTGTAGGTCAAAAGTGAAATTATATTTACGTATCATTCGGATCTGAGTCATCCATCCACATACTGTGAGCTGGCTGGTTTGACCAATCAGCATCTCCACGGCTGTGATGCCTTAAGTGACTCTTTAGCAGCTCTCTCCAGTGCATGCCTGATGGAGTGTTGCTGTTGGATAGAGCAGGCATTGGGAACACGCCTCCGCACATCGCATTGAACAGCACACTCCTCAGACCCTACTCTTGAAACATTGCTCGACGTGTTCATTTGAAATGGATTAGCAGCACTGTTGTGAGAGGATGATCGCATTTTATGATAATAAGAGTCATTACACACCTACCCTATTTATGCCTTGGCAGAATAGCTGGCTCAAAGAACACTCTTGCCCAGGGTCTTACTTTCACTTTTGTGCAAGGCCTAATATGTCATTTTAGTTAAGTAGCTCTGATTTATCGTTTTCCCGAATGATCCCCAAGAAAGAAACCAACCAGCATCTCTGTTACACCCACCTGGCAAAGTGACTTTAGCCAAGATTCCGTTTGAGTCGAGTCCCCTCCAGCCATTCTGACACCCTATGTTTTGTGCAGAGGAGAGTAATAAACACACACTTCCCACCTGCTTTCATTAAGGCAGCGACACACTTTGGAAAGCCCTAATAGCCCCACCGATCAGGTAAATCAGCCGCAATCAATTTGTTAGGACAGCGATGAAGCTAAAGCGCCTGAGTTGCATTATGACGCCAAATGATCATTTATCCCACAGAGAGAGAGAGAGAGAGAGAGAGAGAGAGAGAGAGAGAGAGAGAGAGAGAGAGAGAGAGAGAGAGAGAGAGAGAGAGAGAGAGAGAGAGAGAGAGAGAGAGAGAGAGAGAGAGAGAGAGAGAGAGAGAGAGAGAGAGAGAGAGAGAGAGAGAGAGAGAGAGAGACTACAGGAAATGCTCAGCGCTGGTCCTCTGATGTGCCAATAGAGGCCGTGTGGGTACGGAGGAAACGTTCCCTCATTACCTGTGTTTTTGGGGCCACGCTTGGGAGATGATACAGGGCAGAGCAATAAAGCAGACGCTCTCTTACTCCACCGAAGAGGATTTAAATGGCGCCTCCCTCTGTTCGATGGGGATATGGAGAATAGACTGAGGATATTTGACTAATCAACAGTAGCAATAGAGGACACCCAGGACTTACCATTTCCTATCTGAGTCGTCAAGAAACCTTTCCAATTTTAATGACTGGAAACTTTCAGTATTTTGAAAAGAGTGTAATTACACAGGTTATACCGTATATGTGTGGGGTGAGGGAGAAATGATCTTTCAAATCTTCAGTTTACTTTTTTTTTTTTTTTACTGAACTATGGTTTAATGGTTTGAATGAGAATCATCTTAGATCCGAAACGTCACCACACAGTTTTTGTGAACATTGTTTTTTTTCTTTGTGGTTAACCAACCAAGGCTCGTCTGTCATCTACTTATTAAGAGGAGGCGTCGTTAAGGTGTATGGGTGGAATCCATCACTGAAAACGTCCTGTCGTCCCTTCTAAGGTGAAAACCTAAATGCATTTGTACCTGTCAAGTTTATACTGTGGGAAAACGTCCACTCTAAAAAGGTTCTGCAGTTCAGTTAGCAGGTGGACAGGTGACTGACATTGAGAGTGCTACTCACGCAGCCTCTGGCCTTGTGGTATCGAACAGTCAGAATGCCACCCACTGGCACATCTTATATCCAATTCCCTGATGCCATGCGAGTTTCGGTATAATCCCCTAGCCTTGTCAGTCTCTGGTTTGATTGGATCTGGAGGTGAAAATAGTCACAGCAATATTCACCTTTGATGTCACAATCAGATATCCACGATTTTGGAGGTATGAGAGAACATGTATAGGAGAAACTGTTCCTAGTCCAGTTTTGCATACGAGAGACTTAAAATGTTACTATCCTCACCCGCTCTCCTCATCGGCAGACGGCAGCCGCCCAATGCAGGCTTTCATCTCTCCACCTCGCAGATGGAGCAACAAAACACTGCACTAATCCGATTCCTCTCCCCCTCCCTGAGACGACACATTTCTTTAGGAAACATGTTTCAGGGATATGGTTAAACACAGCACAGGTTTCTCAGTCAGAGTAATAAGTCTATATTTCTACAAATATATCATTGTACGGGGTACTACACTCAGTACAGATCCATCTCCTTGACGTGTATTTCTTTTTTGGTGCAGATCACCTTGAAGAATTCCCTTCACAATGAGCTTGTTTTGGGAGGAATTGAATGAGTTTGAATGTTTACCTGGGTAAACGGTTGTAATCTGACTGGATGTAGTTTTCCTCTTACATGTCGAACACAAGATTCTGTCGGCGTCACCAAGGCACGCACATTTTCTAAACCGTATAAAAGGAAAGGTAAATGTACATTCTCTCCCAGCGAACAAGGTCTCAACATGTGCTGAGTTTATTTCCTTCCTCCCCGAGTTGGTAGACACGTAAGGGACCTTCATCCAGGCAGCAGCACAGAGATTGCACCGTCTCTGTCAGCCGAGGCCTCCTCAGAGGCCAGCACCACCTTAGCTAACCCAGGTAACCCCATCCAGTCCTCCTCCTCACACCTGATTCTCAGTGTAAATACAATCTTATCTCAATTTGAGTGGCATTTGTGGGGTCATCATATGCCACAAAATAGTGTTAAAAGTCAAGACAAACTTTGCCTGAGAGCAAAACGGTTGCCAAATAGGAGACATAAAGGAGACATAATGTAGCTCCAGGTGAGTCAGAGAAAACACACACGAGGTCATCTCAGTTCTTTATCTATGATCTGAACACCGTTCTACCACCACATCATTAGCAAGACCAGTCAGTCAACAGGGGTGGTTGGCTGTGATAAATACCTTTGGTCCTTGTCTGAGAAGATTGTCAGTACTCACTGTCTCCTTATCTCTGGGACTGAGGAAACCGAGGGAGGAGGCCTCCCTCTTCCTCCCTCATATTCTCCCCTTCATTAAACCCGTTAATGGCCTCCCCCTTGTAGGGGCAACAGAGCATTATTACGGCTGGGATTATTACAGCCCAGTTGTCGACGCTCACACATTTCTTACACTCTAAGGAATATGATCTATAGACCACAAATTATCGTAGTGAATACAGTAGCCATAAACTGTGGAGTGGATGTGACTTGCCAGCAAACATGGTGCGAAAAATAATATTGTACATCGTAAACAGTAGCTCTTTTGAATGTTCTTCCAATTTACAGTTGTAGCCTCGTCCAAACGAATTAGGGCACTGCCAGGGCCACTGTCCTGCTGGCACACCCAGTGAATTCTGCAGATAACGGTATAGTACCATTGTTCAGAAACTTTTATGGTTGCTTGGAGCCCAATTCAAATGAAGAACAAAAACATACTCTTCCAAATTGACACATTCCCAACAATTTAAGCGCCTGACAAAAACAACAATACAGATGCCTCCTGTTTTCAGTAGAAGGGACAGCCATAAGTACAATAATATATTTTTTTAAGGACTATGTTCATATCCTGAATGCCTGACGTTTTGGACGCTAAAGTTGCTGTGTTTCCACCTTATGGTACTGCACTTGTGTGCTTCTGACTGTGGCTTTGTTTTTGACACAGATTTCAATATGAATTTCCTTTGCAGAGTCCCGGGAGAGTCCGTGACTGACAGAAAACACCCAGTACTCTGATCTGTCAGTCTGGCTTCTCCATGCATCGCTAGAGGCAGCCGACTCACTCTCTCATTTTCATTCCCCGCATCACATTAAGTGCGATTGCAAAACATTTAGGCTGCCGACGTTCACACAGTAATCTTCATATACAGTTTTTTTTTTTTGCCTGTAGAGGAATATATTTTTTTGAATTCATGGGTATGAACAGCCAATCACGTTGTGGCAAAGCCAAATATCCATGTGTGCTTGACAGATAGGCGTAACACTTGAGTTGCATCATGTCTCACTCTATTCATACTCCAGTGATGTTACAGTACACGGCTGTCTAGTTTCAAACATTTATTTGGCTGCACTTCCTCCGCTTAATATATCTTTTAGGCTCGGTAAATAATCTTTGATTTCCTTTCAATAGGGGATTGGGATAAATTGAACTCTGCACCAACAGCAGCTGCCCGACTAATATGATTACTGTATGTGGTATTACTGTAGGGGCTAGATGCTAGAGCAGACTGGTAACACTGTTTTAGGAGTGGATTTAGCCAGGCTAGTTGGACACTAAGACATTAGCCAGCCTTCTAATTACCTATATTTTTCCCCTGTCAGGTAACGTGGCCATCATTAGGGCTAGCGCGGATATCACCGCTCCGTGCCAAATCACAGAGAAGAGGCCCACCTCCATCACGTCATGCCTGCCACTTCCACCTTCCCTCAAATAGTTTATACTGTCTGGTTACAGTTATGGAGGCAGTTTCTCAACCGCCAAGCAGAGGACATGCATCTGTGTAAAAAGTGGAAATTGTTTGTTTTTCATGTGTGTGTAGTTAGGTGCAAACAACATGTTGAGCGAGTAGAACATTGCGAACCAACATGTTTTTGTTTCAGTAATGAAGTGAATCCAACATTGAGGAAATTAATGTAACTGTTTCTACTGTATGTGTTACCAAGCTCTCCATGTCTTTTCCTCCTCCTCCCCGCCCAGGGGAATCTCAAGACCAGGGCAGTGGGGAGGACGCCGTTTCTCGGCTCCGCGGGCTGATCGCTGAGGGTGGTATGACGGCCGTGGTCCAGAGGGAGCAGAGCACCACCATGGGCAGCTTCGGTAACAGCATCATCGTTAGCCACCGCATCCACCGCGGCTCCCAGACTGGGACAGAGGCACCGGGTGGGGACAGAGGCACCCAGGGCAGGGGTCAGGGTGGTGGTGATGGTTGGACGTCCCTCTCTCCGCCCCACCGGGGCACTCTGTCGTTCACAGAGCCCACCACCCGTATTCTGACCCACCAGAGCATGTAGCTGGGTGAGAGCTCAGCATTCCTGTTAGAGCCCTCTGTGGGGCCCATAGCAGGACAGTAGCACCTCTCCCCTTCCAGTACATCAGTCTCTTTTCATCTCAGCCCTCAGGGGCCCATTGGGGTGGAGGAGGGGGCCGATGGGACCCCTATGGACACAGACGATGCGTTTGAGGGTGTGGGACTTGTCGATGATCTAGATCTACACTCCCACTCTGCTTCCTCCTCCTCTTCTTCAACCCTGTCCCCTGTTGTCTCCCCTCTCGACAACAACAGCTACAGTGCCAGTTACCATGGAGACCTCTACAGTCAATAGATGGTCATGTGCTTTTCATATCCATCTGATCTCTACCTAGAAGACTCTCCTTCCTCTAGCCTTATTACATTGACTACTGTTTTTTCTGGAGGCTTCCAATCCCAACAATGAAATCCAATCCCAACAATGAAATCCTACTCCTCCATTGCATGTCCTGATTTCTATCCAAAAGTAGGCTGGATGAGACCTATCTTCAACCTAGGATTAGGCTTGGTCTCTTCCTTGGATGTGGTGTTATTTTCCATGCCCTGACTTCAGTTTGAGACTTGTGTCATTGCCCAATTGAGTGCAAGAATCCAAAGCTACAGTTTGACCATTCTATCGGAGGGAGGTGGACCTGAGTGACTCTTTTACAATCAGGGTTCAGATCGGTGGTTTTCAAAGGCCATCTAGGACCAAATTCCATGATCAAATTGCAACTTTTTTTGCAAAACGTGTTAAGACTCTTGATCACTATTAGCAAGAAGCTGATATGCTGAGTAGAAGCACATTTTATTAACCAATCACATTGGTACAATTTGATTGTGAACCTGGATGACTATCTGTTTTTTTATGTCTATGAATTATATTTTATTGTGTGAGAGAGAGAGAGGATGTTCTATGTCACCCTTTGTGGTTGCAAAACGTTTCATTCTTCCTTTATAGTCGTCATGGTTGATTAGTGGTTCGCAAAGATGTAGTTGACCCAATATAACTTTGAATCTCTTGTACTACATAGGAGAGCAGCATTACATTACAGAGTAGAATTTAGGGTTGGGCAATATTTAGGGAGACCAATTCCACAATATGCTACTCCAGATATGGGCGATATTCGATATTATCGCTGTGTGCTGTTAATGACAAAATAGTTCCCGACTCCTCCTTTTTTGTGTGTTTTTTTTGTTGCTTATTTATGATGTCATAACCTCCTTCTCATTTAGACTTATTTTCAACATATTGATACTGCCTTACTGATTAAGCTGCGCGGTTTTGATTTGTAAAGTTCAAATAGTGCGTCACAATAGCTCGACCATATAGTTGATGACAAATATTGCCGATCCTTCGAGATGTCATACGTTAAGCCGAACCTAGTAGCATTACAAGACTTTGCTCCCAGACAGTGGCCAGATAATACCATTACTCTTTTCTCCCCAGTGTGATGCCTGTATCTGGTGTACAGTGTGCAGTCGGGTGTGTCTGTGACAATGGCTAATCCGTACCCGGGAAAAGAAAACAAACAGCATGACTTATGTCTTTCAAAGGTTGATGAAATAATAACAGGGTACAGTACACATGTACTACTGGCATGTAATGATCATGAGCTCTAGATCCGCAGCCTCGTAACTTCGAAACGCGTTTTGAAACACCTAAATGCTGTGCCAAGTATTTGAAGTGAAGCATTTCGACAATAGTGTATCTCTTCTACGATTTCAAACGGTCACCCCATGTTTTGTGATGGTTGTCTTTTATACAGTAGGATTCCTTCTCTCGGTTCACTGTGGTATGTTGAGCCCAGTCATCTAAGGCTAAATGGAATTTGAAAAGGAGATGCATCCAGAAGGCTCTCTTTAAAAATGGCCCGTTTGCCTCCTACGAGCCGCCCCGGTGCCTTGAGGGTTGTGTCGTTGCGACAGAGAGGCAGTGGGAGGTGCACAGGGGCGATGGTGCTGATAGCATTCCGAGTCACCACCGGGGCAAAGCTCTCTAAATGGACTTTAATAATAATAATATAATATATGCCATTTAGGTTGAATGGACTCCTTGGGTGGTCCCGGGATCTTGGCAAAAACTGAGCTTTGGTCAGTTCTTAGTCCTTTTTAAAAACTGGTTTTAAACAGTAATCTGCAAAAAATAATACATTTTATTTCTTGTTTTTCCTATCAAGGTGGTCGGTTGTGACAGTGAAAGAAACTGTGTTGAATTAATGAATTCGGAAGTGCTTACTGCAGCTCCATGGTGAATGGGTTACTTTTTTGATATTTTGATGTGAAAAGTTACACATTATGAACAGGTTTTTGTCTCTCAGCCACTGTTGGTCCAGCCAACTTGCACTGCTTATATCTGTCTCTCTATGTATTGTGTATATTGTGATTGTATCTGTTGAGTTTATTTATGTTTTAGAAAGATGATGGTTATAGAAGATATGTCAACTTAAGCAATAATGTAAGGTTGATCATAATCTTTTTTTCATATAAATTTAACCAGAGTTGCATTAGTCATGTTGAACCTGCAGCAGCACTGTCTATCTCTGTTGTTCAGATCACTTCTAGGAGAGCAATGCACCATTTGTCTGTTCATATGCTGATCTAACGACAAACAACTTCAGGAAGATTGTCAAAACGATAAATATATTTTGTTCATTCGTTTATCCGATTGTGAAATTGTCTTCCCAGTGTTTTCCGATACTCTATCACTGACTACTCACTTGTACTGTGCCGATCTTCATTTGAATTTGTCCTCAATGGGGCGGCAGGGTAGCCTAGTGGTTAGAGCGTTGGACTAGTAACCGGAAGGTTGCAAGATGACAAGGTACAAATATGTTGTTCGTTAACCCACTGTTCCTAGGCTGTCATTGAAAATAAGAATTTGTTCTTAACTGACTTGCCTAGTTAAATAAAGGTACAAATAAATAAAAATAATAATTGATCCCATTATGGCTTGTAATGACTCCTGTAAGGTTATGGGAAATACTAGATTACCTCTCATAGCGTCAGACTCAGAGTGAAATTAGATTTGGACAAATATATGCTTGTTATTCCAGCATTAATTTGTTTCATGTTAGCGTATGATCCATGAGGGACAATACCATTCTGATTTTATACAAAAATCATCTGTTTACAACAACTTCTAACCATCGACCCTTGGAAAGAGCAGGAAGACCGGAGTCTCATTTACAGTTCTTGAGTTGGATATCAGAGTGATCTGGGTAGTAGAAAAGGGTGTAACGGGAAAGTGTTTGCGACAGACAAACCAAGAGACACATCAGGCATCGGAATGGTTCAGGCTAACCCAGATCTGTCAGACTCTGCTCCTGAAAAGCCCCCCCCCCCTTGGGGAACTGGAGCCGACAGCCTGACACTTTTGTTTCCCACGTTTTTTATTTATTTTTTTGAGCACACTCATCTCGCGTTTTTCTTATTTGTTTTGTTTTTGAACGGGTGGAATGTACGGTTTTCTTTCACCTGTTTTCTATTGTATTTGAAGAGGATATGATGGACTGCATTCTAGTGTCCTGTTGGTCAAGAGGGCTAATGGGGAAAAGGATGTGTTCTAAATCAGAAGACAGGAGCTTACAGTGGCTTCATGGGTGACTGTTGGGTGAGGTGGAGCAGGAGAGCTGAACAGCTGCTCCCTGTGGGCTCCGGTCCTGCTGGGTTTGAAGTGTGGGGGAAAACGCAGTGAGCGAAAGAGCAGCGAAAGAGCAGCTTTGGATTTGGTCACCCTTGATGCTCATGCAGCATTGCGTTAGATGAGCTCATCTGTTTCGGCTTTCACCTTCTATCTGTGCTCTTTATTCGTCAGTTCAACAACACACAATAATCCGCCAGCGTGCGCATCAGTTCAAAACTCAATCAAGAACCCTAGTTAAATAGTGGAACTATGGTATATACAGTAGAAATCGCCACATTCAGTTCTCCACAGCCCAGGACGTTTTGCGACTACCCGTGTTTTTAGATTTTCTGTGCAATTTAAGGGCAATATGTAATCACATCACATACTCAACGTATTTACTTAACGCTTTACACTGTTCACAAAACTCAGTGTTGTCAAGGCATTACACTGTCATTTTTTCATACAGCTAATATTCATATGTTTGTGCAGCAGAATAAAAATGTCTGTGACCTTCTGGATATGATTTGAAATTTGGATCAAATCTGTTTAGGATTTTTTTTTTATATATATATATTTGAGTCTGAAATGTGTTTATAAATTGAGGATAATGAGCTTCCTATATGAATACTTTCAGGGAAATTCTAAAGGTCATGAGTGTATTTGTTCTGTTGTCACTGACTCACAATGGTGTCTCTTTCTCACGTGTGTCAATATGTGATCTCTTGAGTGTACGTGAACTCAACAAGGAAGTGTCTTCAGTGTGCCTGTTTTTTTTGTTGTAGGAGATTGTGATTTGGAGTGGTTTTCTATCGACTTTTTAAAGGGTAACCCGCAGTATATGACAGTAGTCAATGTGCAACTAAGGGGTGTTGGAACACCAAAGATCCTAGAAAATACATGTTGATCATAAACAAATAAAAATGTGAAGCTAAGAAACAATACATTTTTTTTCTTTTTTTTTCTCCAGGATGAAAGACGATATCGTACATTTTCCTTCCATCTAGTAAGAAGTGGTCCCCTTACATGGTGAGCTGTTATGACCTGTTTGAAACCTTGTCATCGTCTCCCTCCGTGCTATTTTACAGTATGATAATTTCAAGAGAATGTATCGTATCATTCATGCATTAATTGATAGCACTACGGCAATATATCCTGCCAGCTGTTTATAATCCCTGAACATTTTGTGTTTAGTCAATTTGAACAAGGCACTGTCATTGGGGGTGGTCATGTTCACAGTACAGAATACTGTGCACAGGATCTTCAAGACTGACTCCCTGCTCTTGAGAGCTTGGACCTCGTGCTAACGTTAGATGGAACTAATTCTTTCTGTGGGTATTTTGCTTCCTCCATTTATTTTTAGCATCTTTGTGGAGCTTTGTAGGTTTATTCATGGCAACTGTTTCTGGTAAACAACCCACATCCCCTCCTACAGAAAGACACACTTTTGGCTAGCAAGGCATTGAGCAAAAATAACAAGAGCAATTAAAATGAAAATAATATTAGGATTGTTTCCCACTTGGGGTTTTTCATGTCTTCCAGAATCATTTCCTCCTTGATATTTTTTTATATTTTTTATTATCATGAAACTGCAACCTTTTTTGTTTTTTACTCCAACTAAAAGGATAACTATTTCTAATCTGCTGAATTATTCATGTTTTCTTGATAACTACTCAGGGGGAAAGATATAAAATCAACCGAATCGCTGGATTACTCACAGTCGCTGCTCTGCTGTATCAGATCTGGCAAAGAAAAGGTCCCACTATGATCTGACGCATGGATACCCTGGGGGTTTGAAGAGGGCGAGCGTTATCTAGTGTTGGCCCACCTGAACAACTGAGGCTGTACGTGTTTACACTCGAGATGAAGATTCAGACCGGTGCAAAGAGGTAACGGGGAAACAAACAAACAAACAAAGCCGTGCCTCTATATCAACTGGTAGGATTACACAGCGGTGTAAATGGATGGAAACTAGACCTGGGAAATTGATGAAAGCATTGCACTTAACTTTATAAATTCCCATGGAGAGTGCTGTTGGAAGTGACTGTGGATAGGACCTGGCCTAGCCAGTCTGATTCCCCATACAATCCCTCCTTTTGCCACTGTGAATTTAGCTGAGGTGCAGGAGGCAGAGAACAGAGAACTTCCAGAACTACAGTATGCTCCTCTTGTGAATGGATACTCCCTCTGAAGCACCTACACAGACTAGCCTCTGATCCAGCGCAATCACCAGGATATTGAGTCAGATAGGTGGCGGAACTAATTGGATGCTGAAGCTCAAGTTACACCAGTCTTGTTGCAGTAGCCATCTTCCAGCCCCAAAACTTTCTCCCGGGAGTCCAACTCTGGGTTGCGGCCCATCTGCAGTGGCTGCTCAATGTTCTTGACGAGGAGAGGCTTCAGTGAGGGGAGTCGATGTGTTTAATTGTATGCCAGGTGCTCTGGGGAAATACTGCCACAAAGTAGGAAGTTTTTAGAAGACAAAGGCCTCCTCCCACTTATTTCCTCGCTCTTTGTTTGCCCCCTTTCTCTGTTGCTCTCACTCTCCCAAGTTTTCCTTCTCGCTCCCTTGCCCTCTTCCTTCCCACCTCCCCCCACTGTTCCATAGATGCTCTCTTTCCTCCCTCTTATCACCCCACCCATGGTCTCTCCACTCCCATTATAATTTCTGCATGCCTCTCCGCCCCCCTGCCATGTCTCCTGTGAATAAGAGGCTGGCACTTCAAAGCAATGCTTTTAATTAATCCAATTTGGCGAGGCAGTTCTAGGAGGGCACCTACCGTTCAGGAGAGAGGGTAGCAGGGTGGATGATGGGTGTCCTCAGAGGTGGTAAGGGGAAAAAGAAGCCATTACCCATACTCCACCACTCCATAAGTGGGGCCTGGGGATGTTCGGGTGAACTCCTCACTTGGTGTGTCTATAAAGACACCAGGTACTTTCACTACTTTAGTTATCGATCTTATCTTTAATGAGTTCAAGCGTATAAGCATGCATAACATGCTCAAGTAACGCATGCAATGGGCAAATAACAAATTAGGCCAACATCCAAATTTCATAGGAAGACTACGGAGACAAAGTGCTCGACTGTCTTTTAGCCTCAGATCCCCTCCAAATGAATTAACTGTTGCAACAACAAAAAGGATTGATGCAAAAAAAATCAGCCCCGTCCCAGCTCCTAAATGCTCCCCTTTTTTGGTGAAATTGGGGCCACATTTTTTTTTATCAGAGTAAACATGAAGACAGAAAACCGCATTAGGACTTTTAAATGGGTGTGGAGTTTGTCCTAGAAACAAACAAACACGCACACCAGCCGGCTTTGCTGCAGCTACGTTGTTCCCGGTAGAAGAATTAATGCTGTTAAAGCTACACCACTAAATGTCTACCCTTACTACTACAGGGGAAGTTGAGCACCAGAACTAGTCAGGGATTGTCCCCGATTCATTTCCATTGTCCTCACACAACGAGGAGCAGCAAAGCCATCTCATAATGATCCCCTGAATCATCATTATCTTTCCAATGCATGAACTGTCACAGAACACCGAGGTTGTGGTGAGATTAATTGTTAATGGTCTATTGAGAGTAAGGGCCGTTATCTTATTCTCTCTCGCATATGCATTCAAGCTTATCTTTCTTTTTTAAAATCTGCTTTGTTAAATTAGTGTAAATCTTCCCTCTAGCTTCAAGTAGTGTGATTTTGATGTAATAAGGTGCTTTATTGTTGTATGAATTACAGTACATAATAAAGGGACACAAAGCACCAATCATATTGTATTACATTTACTACATACAATTTTGTGCTGAAGAAATACAGGTTATTGTGCAACAACTGGGGTAGTAGAGTATACTATGTACCAGTGGAGGCTGGTGACTTGAAAAATCGAAGAGGATGGGAGACCCACGGGCATAGGATAGGAGCGGAACGCGCGGAGACGACAGTGTGTTTCGAAATGTCATCAAAGACTAATTATTTGAACCTAAAGCATTTAATAAAGACATGTATAGTACAATATTATGGGGAATGGGAATGAGAGGGCTACTTACACCGTGTTGGAAAGGGATTATAGCAGTGATTGAATGAGGGTAGGAGGCATGAGTTGAGGTGTTCAGAGGCTTGACCAGTGCAGTACAAGATTTGACTGGGAAGACCCAGAACAATAACACAACACACTACACAGGTAGACAAAAGAGATACGAATGAATTAGTCCAAGCAAGGAATAGAATCATTGATGTGTAATAATGTGATTGTGTATGTGATTGACTCTACATACAGTCATGAGAGAAAATGAATAGGGGTTCTCACAGTGTGTGGAGGGGAAACATACAATGTGCCAGTGGATGAGTGGGCACGTGGGATGTGGCTTCAGTTCATGTCAGGAGAGAGTTGACAATGGTAGTGGAGTGGAGTAGTCATCACCTCTTAATCAGGGAACAGGAGGGGACTTAGCTGTAAATATAAATAGCAGATACATTCCATTACAGCTGCGCCACCATAGGTTTGGACAAGTTTCTCTGATGTTAAACTCCGACATCTCAAAATTCATCAAATCAAACAGACTGCACATCTCGCCCACTTGACACATCAAAGAAGCCCAAGAAATGTTCCTGAATAAAGCCCTGATCATCCACGTACCTGACTACTGACAACTGAAAGCAGACTGGTGGCACCATAGGTCTCAGAGCGGTGGGGCAAATTTGATCCCCTGGGGCCTGGAGTTTTTCATTATATGTTAACCTAACTAGGAAAACTCTGACCACTATACCCTTTTGGACTCCCGAGTGGCGCAGCAGTTTAAGGCACTGCATCTCAGTCACTACAGTTCGATTCCAGGCTGTATCACAACCGGCCGTGATTGGGGGTCCCATAGGGAGGTGCCCAATTAGCCCAGCGTCATCCGGGTAGGCCATCATTGTAAATAAGAATTTGTTCTTATCTGACTTGCCTAGTTAAATAAAGGTCAAATAAAATAAGGTATATAAGGGGTTCTTCAGCATTGGCCATTCTGGCAGAGAAAACTGCACACTCCCTGGTAGCTAAGTTAGCAAGGCAAATTGAAATAACATGTACTAACTGGACACAAAAATAAAGTTCTGAAAACAATTTATAATATACCTCCTCCGTCTCCTGTAATTTGAAAAAACTAATTTGAATTGAATAATATTCCCAAAATGCTCAACTATCCAACAATGTCACAAAGCGTCTCAACACAGAACCCCCATAATGCTCTGTAGCGCAATCCCAATACAACGCACTAACTTTGTTCTCTGATCCTAATTCTATGATTGTATGGACATGTCAGTTCACTCAAGTTTTGTATTGAAGTCAATATAGCTAGAGGAGGAAGGAAACTAGCTGTCCTCTGGCTACACAATGGTGCTACTGCAGACAGTGCAGTTGAAGTTACTGTAGACCTTCATTGCATTCATTGCAAAACAGTGTATTTTAATCAATTATTTGGTGACATATAACATTTTTTTAGTATATTTCTATTTTTATTAAATTTCACTGAGGGGAATGGTCCTCCCCTTCCTCCTCCTCGGAGCCTCTACTGCTATGTACTGGAGTGAAGCATAGCAGGTGGGTAGGTCTCACAATGGCTGGGGAGTAGGGGACCTTCTTTCGTGAAAGGTGTATTTGATATAATATCATTGGGTGAAACACGAGAGAAAAGGAACATGACAGTGTTGTGGCACATCACTATGTTGCAAGGGACTGCGAAAGGAGGAGCATGAATAAATACAATTCTAGAGGTTGGAATTAACACGGAGAGGTTGTAATTAAGAATAAGCCCATGTAATATGTATTACCTATCCTTTGTCAGTAGCTGAACATTAAAGAGATGTTATAGGATTCAGATTCCAGCCAACTCCAACATTTACACAAGGATATAACCATGGAAATGGATTTTATTGGGTAGATGTAGCGTATCTACCACACTGCCACTCACCCACATAGCCTATGACAGGACAGCTCTAGGGCAGGTTCACAGAGAGGAGCGGAGGAGGAGAGGGAGAGGGAGGTAGAGAAAGCAAATGGACTGAGACATAGAGGGGTGAGTGGTAGTTGAAGAATGGATGGACAAAAGGCACTAAAGGCACTGTCCTCCAGGCTACATGAACTAGCTCATCTAGCATAGTTTCTACCTTGATCCATGTGGT
The DNA here is from genome assembly GCF_021184085.1 of Oncorhynchus gorbuscha. NCBI lineage: Eukaryota > Metazoa > Chordata > Actinopteri > Salmoniformes > Salmonidae > Oncorhynchus > Oncorhynchus gorbuscha. The sequence continues at coordinate 35,841,967 of NC_060177.1, read as the reverse complement.
ATCTTTATGTGTTTGTTGACCTGTGTCGTGATGCAGGAAATCTCCCCATCCTAGATAACTGAGCCATGGTTCTCTCTTTTCTGGGTGAATGACCTCATAAAGCTTAAAGCCAAATCCTTACAGGCTTAATACCGGGGTGTTAGTGTCCATCCATAACTCCCCATGTCAACCTCCTTCAGTGTAATTCTGACAAAATGATGATTAAGCAATACATAATTCACTCTTGACTGACCAATCCACACCACGTTTGGATTTTCCTGGAAAACCAGATTTTATCAGATGTTCTATTTTGTTGTCCTAGGGTTTTGAAAAAATTGCATTCCGAAGTCAAACATGTAGAAATTCCACTTGGGTTGATTAGCATTTTTTTTTTTTACTACACATTTACAAAATATGTATCATTATCAGCCAGAAACCATTATGTATAAGTCATATGCTTACATGGAGGAGAGAATAAATGACCTGTGTGCTTAATGGAAGGAAAGAGAGGATTTAAAGCTGCGAGGCACAGGACACGTCCCTTTCAAGACCGTCTCGATCCAGTTAAGCTGGGTGGCTTTTTTTTCTCTCTCCAAATTACAATGCAATGCATCAGAGGCACGGCCTAATGAAAACCAGTCTGCAAAGGACCTTGCAAAAAAGTATTCCGCAGCTAGTATCGATCTGCCGCAGCTAGTATTTATTTCTCTTCACCAGTGTCGATGCATTCGGACATGACAGATTTACATATTGTGTATGACACGTTGCAGTCAGATTCTGCTTTAGTGAGTCGTGTCTAATGGATATTCACTGGGAATTAAACTTCTATTTTATCAGCAGATGTTTAGAGCCAATCAGGTTCTGCAAACCTGTCTTGTTATGGTGCCATGGTGGTGATGAGCATCAGTGAAGAGCGGAAGAGCAATCGGCATGGTCTGCTATTAGATGTATAAAGTATAGAAGGCTGTGCAAAGTCTCTCAGCTAAAATAGGTCTTGGGGTTTTTCCTCACTAATAAATGCAAGTGCAATTTATTCAAGGAATGATTTGTAGAATGAGAACATAAGCTTCTGTCCTGTAATATAATAAGACATCTGGGAATGTAATCTTTTGTTTCGTAACTTTGAAGGATAACAATTTCATGATTCAGTTTAGCCATTTTAGTGGAACACTCTTAAGCCAGGGCATCAATGAAGCTATTGCATCATGTCAATATATCCATGTTTAAAAAAATAAAAATAAACATTGTGTCACTGAGTCAAACGTACATCGTTCGGTGTCAGATAACCTTATGCATCAAGTAGATCATTTCTCCCTTAAAGTGATCACCCTCTTTGTTCAGGCAAGCCTAAATCACTGTAGTTCAGGAGTCAAATTTGGCTTAACAAATCACATAATAAATTACATGGACTCACTCTGTGTGAAATAGTAGGGATTGACTCCCCCTTCCTCTTTCCCGCAACATCTGTAAGGTCCCTCATTCAAGTATTGAATTTCAAGCACAGATTCAACTATACTGAACAAAAATATCAACGCAACATACAACAATTTCAACGATTGTACTGAGTTATATATAAGGAATTCAGTCAATTGAAATAATAAATTAGGCCCATCTAAGCTATGGATTTCACGTGACTGGGGAGTGATGCCCAGCGAATCAGAATGAGTTTTTCCCCACAAAAGGGCTTTATTTATACTCCTCAATTTCATCAGCTGTCCGGGTGGCTGGTCTCAGACGATCTCGCGGTAACTAAGCACGATGTGGAAATCCTGGGCTGGCATGGTTACACGTGTAAAGTGTTGGTCCCATGTTTCATGAGCTGAAAAAAAAGATCCCAGAAATGTTCCATACACACAAAAATATTATTTTGTGCACAAATTTGTTTACATCCCTGTTACTGTGCATTTCTCCTTTGCAAAGATAATCCTGACAGGTGTGGCATATCAAGAAGCTGACTAAACAGCATGATCATTACACAGGTGCACCTTATGCTGGGGGCAATAAAAGACCACTCTAAAATGTGCTTTTTGTCACACAACACAATACCAAGATGTCTTTAGTTTTGAGGGAGTGTGAAAGTGTCATGCTGACTGCAGGAAAGTCCACTAGAGCTGTTGCCAGGGAAATTGAATGTTCATTACTCTATCATAAGCAGCCTCCAAGGTCGTTTTACAGGATTTGGCAGTATGTCCAATCAGCCTCACAACTGCAGGCCACATGCAAATCTGAAAATCTATTGCAAGACTTCAAAATTGCTGTGTAGCCATGACCCCCAATACCTTGACAGAGCTTGAAGAATTTAAAAAAAGAATAATGGGCAAATATTGCACAATCCAGACACGGCAAGCTCTTAGAGACTAACCCAAGAAGACTCACAGCTGTAATCACTGCCAAAGTTGTCTCTGACTTGTATTGACACAGGGGGGTGAATACTTATCTAATCAAGGTATATTGGTGTTATATTTTTTATTACCGTTAATCCCGCTTTGTAACATAACAAAATGCGAGGAAATCCAAGGGGACGATACCCACTGTTACAAAGTCCCACATACAACAGGTACAAGTCAATGCAACAAGAAGTCCCTGATAACTTCATTCTCATTTAAATTAAACTGTTGACACCGTATACACAATTGCTGATAATTATAATAATTAGTTTGCACTTTATATACAGTACACCTACGTACACACTAGGAAAAAGGTTCTACCCCTAGAACCATAAAGGGCTCTTCATCTGTCATATTTTTAAGGTGAGGAAGTGGTAAAAGGTAGAGGTTTAAGACCTAAAGGGCAGATGTATAAAGTTATAGGGTATAAAGGGCACTGAAATACTGGTGGCCTTTTCTGCAACACCATCAAAATGTTCCGTAAATATCGTGCTTTATGAAGTTCGGTTTAAGGCTTCATAGACCTTTCAGATAAGTATTTTTCACCTTTTCACACTGACCCCGGCTGAATTTTTTTGGGGAAGGAAATGTCAAGGCACTCACGTTTTTATATCAAGGACTTTCATCACAGGGTTTTCTATTTTATACCACCTTTCATTCAAACCCGATGGACATGAATAGAACTGGTTTGACGATCGTTTATCTCAGTATTTTAGTTATAGATAATACCCCCTCTTTTGGTACTGTTCTTTAAAAGTACTTTACTACAACCATTGGCAAGAAAACAAATTATTCTAAAATAAATGCTTCACACTTTGTCAGTGCAAGCTATTTTAAGGTTGTTGACATAATGGTTCGTTTTGTGCCTTCTTTCAAGCTACTGGTACAATTTGCTCAGTTATTTCTGGGACAGGAAAAAAAGATCCTGAACCGGCATCAATATTTCATTTTCAACATCAAGAATCATTTGTTAGAGAAAGCACATATGTTTACGGGTATAATTTATCTTGAAATCACTGAGTCAATTATCCAATCATTCAGAATGCTGCTGTCTGTGGTATCTCTAAATTCTCCCCTGTCATCACAGTGCTAAATCTCTCTGTACTGGTTCCTGGTTGCTTGCTGCTAGCATCAGACTCCAGGCCCTCAAGCTTTCCTAGCGGGTTAATTCATCTCTTCACTCTCCCTTCTCCTAGTGCTGAATCATGTGAAAGCTCTCTCTATCCTTGATAATGTTTCTTTGTGCAAGAGGAAAGTCTTGCACATGAAAACCCCTGATGAAGGCCAAGGGCCGAAACACATTGGCTTTTTGTTGTATATAGTAAAGAAGCTATTTTATCAACTTCCAATGTCTTCCAAGAGTTGCTGAATTTCCTTTTTTTTAACACATTGTTTTGTCTTTTGAACAAACACTAGGCCTGAGTAATACGTTGTGAAGATGATGCACTATCAGCTGTGAAACAACCAGCACCCTTACAGCAGCAGAATATTTCATTCACAGAGGAAACCTTTTAGTTTGAAACAACCTTCAGAACTACGGCAGCAAACCCACAATAAACACACACATGAAAAAAAGATGAACTCTCTGAAAAGACTAAATGCCTCCATACGTGCAGGTATTACCATTGTGCACCTTGCTCGATCACTAAGACATCCAGTGTGCCCCGCATGTGGTGAGAGGACATATGGATGCAAAAATAGAGAATATCGATTATTAATCCAAATGTTGATTGACAGCTAAAAATTAAAACTGCCCTTCTAAACGTCACATCTATGGCATATTGTTTGTAGAGAGAAATCATGAGATACTGTGGCTTAGGAGGATAAGGTTCATTGTTGCATAGCTTCTCTACAGTAACATGTTAGTCTATGATGTCAATACTTGCTTTAGGTTTCTGAATATCACCAGCATACAGTAGAACTACCTCCAATGCGTTTTCCAATGGCTAACAATGTAGCCAGTGGTATGGGGTCTGTTTCTTTGTATCATAAATACTTGATTTGGTGATTAGCAGATTACAGTTCCCAGAAGATCTGTTCATAGATCAGATCTGCTCCCAAAAAGCTAGCCCTTCAATTCCCACCACAAGTTGTTTCGACATAGTGTCTGTGTTTTCACATCTTCTCTTCTGTTTTGTCAGATGTGTCACGGTTCAAATAGGCCAATTTGAGACCACTTCGACACAGGGGGATTATGGAAGCTAATGACCCAGTAATCCTTGTGGGAAGCCAACAAAAAAGCAGAGCAAATACAAACTGTGTCCTGCACTGATTGCTTTACCTCCCTGCTTCTGAGCAATTAGATCAAAATAGCATCTTTCTCAGTTTCCTTTTTCGCTGACAGGCTTTTCCCGGAGAGTTGAGAAGGTAATCATTTGTGTATAATGTGTTGAATAAATGCATCTTTAAAGTGTCTTTCAAAACTTTCCTGTAGTTGATTTTGGTAACAATAAGTGAAAGTCTGAGAAATGTAGCACATCCAAAATGAGCTTAATCTCTACATCCTCAGACCGATTTTCGTCTGCATTGTCCTCTCAAATGTTATTTGTCACATACTTCATAAAATAACAGATGTAGGCGAACAGTGAAATGCTTACTTAGGGGCCTTTCCCGGTTAATGCAGAGAGAATAAATTCACAATGAGTAATGATACTTTGGCTATTTACATGGGAAATGAATACAGAGTCTACGTGCAGGGATAGGAAGTAATTGAGGTAGATATGTACTGTACATATAGGTATGGGTAAAGTGACTAGGCAACAGGATAGGTAATAGGCAGAAGCAGCAATGTATGTGCTGAGTCAAAAGAGTTTACATTTACATTACATTTAAGTCATTTAGCAGACGCTCTTATCCAGAGCGACTTACAAATTGGTGCATTCACCTTATGACATCCAGTGGAACAGTCACTTTACAATAGTGCATCTAAATCTTAAAGGGGGGTGAGAGGGATTACTTATCCTATCCTAGGTATTCCTTAAAGAGGTGGGGTTTCAGGTGTCTCCGGAAGGTGGTGATTGACTCCGCTGTCCTGGCGTCGTGAGGGAGTTTGTTCCACCATTGGGGGGCCAGAGCAGCGAACAGTTTTGACTGGGCTGAGCGGGAACTGTACTTCCTCAGTGGTAGGGAGGCGAGCAGGCCAGAGGTGGATGAACGCAGTGCCCTTGTTTGGGTGTAGGGCCTGATCAGAGCCTGGAGGTACTGAGGTGCCGTTCCCCTCACAGCTCCGTAGGCAAGCACCATGGTCTTGTAGCGGATGCGAGCTTCAACTGGAAGCCAGTGGAGAAAACGGAGGAGTGGGGTTCCGGTTCCGGTTGGAGCGAGTGGTCGCATCTGCACTTCGCTCCAACGGGTAGTATAACTTTTTCATTATATTTCATTATATCACAACGGTTTGATTGGTCTTATCTTAGCAATTTCTTCTCAGCTAGCTACATAGCCGTCTTTGTATCAAAGATAATTGCGTAATTATCGTATTTCGCCGTCCTAACGTAGTCTTCACTAGCCAGCTAGCTAACGTCCACTGATTAGCTGCACTGGAGAAACTATTACACTCAACTGAACGACTTGATTAGTTTAGTGTTAGCTAGCTACATAGCTGTCTTTGCTGTCTTCGTATCATCGTATCCAAGATAATTGTGTTGTTTAGGTTTAGAGTGTGTAGTCTTAGAGTGATTATCTTAATTTACCGAGGTTAGCTAGCCAGATATTTGTCGTCCTTAACGTAGGTGACTCTGCTAGCTAGCCAACGCTAGCCAACGTCTTCTGTATAGAACTCAACTACCCGGTCGCATTCACAGGTAGTATCACATTTTCACTTCATTTCATTACAGTACAACGGTTTGATTTGTTTGATCGTAGCTAGCTACTTAGCTAGCTACATAGCCGTCTTTGTATCAAAGATAATTGTGTAGTCTAGAGCGATTTTCTAGGTTCGCTAGCCATCTATTGTCGTTCTTTTAACGCAACGTAACGTAAACAACACTGCTAGCTAGCCTGCTAGCCCCGAATAGCAACACTGCAGAAACTATTACACTCAACGGAACGACTTGATTAGTGTAGTGTCAACAACGCACCCACTGCCAGTTGGCCTACTTCAGCAGTACTGTATCATTTTAATCATTTTAGTCAATAAGATTCTTGCTACGTAGCTTAACTTTCTGAACATTCGAGACGTGTAGTCCACTTGTCATTCCAATCTCCTTTGCATTAGCGTAGCCTCTTCTGTAGCCTGTCAACTATGTGTCTGTTTATCCCTGTTCTCTCCTCTCTGCACAGACCATACAAACGCTCCTCACCGCGTGGCCGCGGCCACCCTACTCTGGTGGTCCCAGCGCGCACGACCCACGTGGAGTTCCAGGTCTCCGGTAGCCTCTGGAACTGCCAATCTGCGGTCAACAAGGCAGAGTTCATCTCAGCCTATGCCTCCCTCCAGTCCCTCGACTTCTTGGCACTGACGGAAACATGGATCACCACAGACAACACTGCTACTCCTACTGCTTTCTCTTCGTCCGCCCACGTGTTCTCGCACACCCCGAGAGCGTCTGGTCAGCGGGGTGGTGGCACCGGGATCCTCATCTCTCCCAAGTGGTCATTCTCTCTTTCTCCCCTTACCCATCTGTCTATCGCCTCCTTTGAATTCCATGCTGTCACAGTTACTAGCCCTTTCAAGCTTAACATCCTTATCATTTATCGCCCTCCAGGTTCCCTCGGAGAGTTCATCAATGAGCTTGATGCCTTGATAAGCTCCTTTCCTGAGGACGGCTCACCTCTCACAGTTCTGGGCGACTTTAACCTCCCCACGTCTACCTTTGACTCTTTCCTCTCTGCCTCCTTCTTTCCACTCCTCTCCTCTTTTGACCTCACCCTCTCACCTTCCCCCCTACTCACAAGGCAGGCAATACGCTCGACCTCATCTTTACTAGATGCTGTTCTTCCACTAACCTCATTGCAACTCCCCTCCAAGTCTCCGACCACTGCCTTGTATCCTTTTCCCTCTCGCTCTCATCCAACACCTCCCACACTGCCCCTACTCGGATGGTATCGCGCCGTCCCAACCTTCGCTCTCTCTCCCCCGCTACTCTCTCCTCTTCCATCCTATCATCTCTTCCCTCCGCTCAAACCTTCTCCCACCTATCTCCTGATTCTGCCTCCTCAACCCTCCTCTCCTCCCTCTCTGCATCCCTTGACTCTCTATGTCCCCTATCCTCCAGGCCGGCTCGGTCCTCCCCTCCCGCTCCGTGGCTCGATGACTCATTGCGAGCTCACAGAACAGGGCTCCGGGCAGCCGAGCGGAAATGGAGGAAAACTCGCCTCCCTGCGGACCTGGCATCCTTTCACTCCCTCCTCTCTACATTTTCCTCCTCTGTCTCTGCTGCTAAAGCCACTTTCTACCACGCTAAATTCCAAGCATCTGCCTCTAACCCTAGGAAGCTCTTTGCCACCTTCTCCTCCCTCCTGAATCCTCCGCCCCCTCCCCCCTCCTCCCTCTCTGCAGATGACTTCGTCAACCATTTTGAAAAGAAGGTCGACGACATCCGATCCTCGTTTGCTAAGTCAAACGACACCGCTGGTTCTGCTCACACTGCCCTACCCTGTGCTCTGACCTCTTTCTCCCCTCTCTCTCCAGATGAAATCTCGCGTCTTGTGACGGCCGGCCGCCCAACAACCTGCCCGCTTGACCCTATCCCCTCCTCTCTTCTCCAGACCATTTCCGGAGACCTTCTCCCTTACCTCACCTCGCTCATCAACTCATCCCTGACCGTTGGCTACGTCCCTTCCGTCTTCAAGAGAGCGAGAGTTGCACCCCTTCTGAAAAAACCTACACTCGATCCCTCCGATGTCAACAATTACAGACCAGTATCCCTTCTTTCTTTTCTCTCCAAAACTCTTGAACGTGCCGTCCTTGGCCAGCTCTCCCGCTATCTCTCTCTGAATGACCTTCTTGATCCAAATCAGTCAGGTTTCAAGACTAGTCATTCAACTGAGACTGCTCTCCTCTGTATCACGGAGGCGCTCCGCACTGCTAAAGCTAACTCTCTCTCCTCTGCTCTCATCCTTCTAGATCTATCGGCTGCCTTCGATACTGTGAACCATCAGATCCTCCTCTCCACCCTCTCCGAGTTGGGCATCTCCGGCGCGGCCCACGCTTGGATTGCGTCCTACCTGACAGGTCGCTCCTACCAGGTGGCGTGGCGAGAATCTGTCTCCTCACCACGCGCTCTCACCACTGGTGTCCCCCAGGGCTCTGTTCTTGGCCCTCTCCTATTCTCGCTATACACCAAGTCACTTGGCTCTGTCATAACCTCACATGGTCTCTCTTATCATTGCTATGCAGACGACACACAATTAATCTTCTCCTTTCCCCCTTCTGATGACCAGGTGGCGAATCGCATCTCTGCATGTCTGGCAGACATATCAGTGTGGATGACGGATCACCACCTCAAGCTGAACCTCGGCAAGACGGAGCTGCTCTTCCTCCCGGGGAAGGACTGCCCGTTCCATGATCTCGCCATCACGGTTGACAACTCCATTGTGTCCTCCTCCCAGAGCGCCAAGAACCTTGGCGTGATCCTGGACAACACCCTGTCGTTCTCAACTAACATCAAGGCGGTGGCCCGTTCCTGTAGGTTCATGCTCTACAACATCCGCAGAGTACGACCCTGCCTCACACAGGAAGCGGCGCAGGTCCTAATCCAGGCACTTGTCATCTCCCGTCTGGATTACTGCAACTCGCTGTTGGCTGGGCTCCCTGCCTGTGCCATTAAACCCCTTCAACTCATCCAGAACGCCGCAGCCCGTCTGGTGTTCAACCTTCCCAAGTTCTCTCACGTCACCCCGCTCCTCCGTTCTCTCCACTGGCTTCCAGTTGAAGCTCGCATCCGCTACAAGACCATGGTGCTTGCCTACGGAGCTGTGAGGGGAACGGCACCTCAGTACCTCCAGGCTCTGATCAGGCCCTACACCCAAACAAGGGCACTGCGTTCATCCACCTCTGGCCTGCTCGCCTCCCTACCACTGAGGAAGTACAGCTCCCGCTCAGCCCAGTCAAAACTGTTCGCTGCCCTGGCCCCCCCAATAGTGGAACAAACTCCCTCACGACGCCAGGACAGCGGAGTCAATCACCACCTTCCGGAGACACCTGAAACCCCACCTCTTTAAGGAATACCTAGGATAGGTTAAGTAATCCCTCTCACCCCACCCCCCCCCTAAATTTTAGATGCACTATTGTTAAGTGACTGTCCCACTGGATGTCATAAGGTGAATGCACCAATTTGTAAGTCGCTCTGGATAAGAGCGTCTGCTAAATGACTTAAATGTAAAATGTAAATGTAATGTAAATGTGAGAGAACTTGGGAAGGTTGAACACCAGACGGGCTGCGGCGTTCTGGATGAGTTGAAGGGGTTTAATGGCACAGGCAGGGAGCCCAGCCAACAGCGAGTTGCAGTAATCCAGACGGGAGATGACAAGTGCCTGGATTAGGACCTGCGCCGCTTCCTGTGTGAGGCAGGGTCGTACTCTGCGGATGTTGTAGAGCATGAACCTACAGGAACGGGCCACCGCCTTGATGTTGGTTGAGAACGACAGGGTGTTGTCCAGGATCACGCCAAGGTTCTTAGCGCTCTGGGAGGAGGACACAATGGAGTTGTCAACCGTGATGGCGAGATCATGGAACGGGCAGTCCTTCCACGGGAGGAAGAGCAGCTCCGTCTTGCCGAGGTTCAGCTTGAGGTGGTGATCCGTCATCCACACTGATATGTCTGCCAGACATGCAGAGATGCGATTCGCCACCTGGTCATCATAAGGGGGAAAGGAGAAGATTAGTTGTGTGTCGTCTGCATAGCAATGATAGGAGAGACCATGTGAGGTTATGACAGAGCCAAGTGACTTGGTGTATAGCGAGAATAGGAGAGGGCCTAGAACAGAGCCCTGGGGGACACCAGTGGTGAGAGCGCGTGGTGAGGAGACAGATTCTCGCCACGCCACCTGGTAGGAGCGACCTGTCAGGTAGGACGCAATCCAAGCGTGGGCCGCGCCGGAGATGCCCAACTCGGAGAGGGTGGAGAGGAGGATCTGATGGTTCACAGTATCGAAGGCAGCCGATAGATCTAGAAGGATGAGAGCAGAGGAGAGAGAGTTAGCTTTAGCAGTGCGGAAAAGGGGGTCAATGCAGATAGTCCGGGCACCTATTTGGTTAACTATTAGCAGTCTTATGGTTTGGGTTAGAAGCTGTTCAGGGTCCTGTTACAGACTTGGTGCATCGCTACTGCTTACCGTGCGGTAGCACAGAGAACAGTCTATGACTTGGGGGGCTGGAGGCTTTGACCATTTTTAGGGCCTTCCTCAATGGTGCAGTTGTAGAACTTTGTTGAGGATCTGAGGGCCCATGCCAAATCTTTTCAGCCTTCTGATGGTGAGGAGGCATTATTGTGCCTTCTTCACGACCGTGTTGGTGTGTGGACCATGTTCATTCCTTAGTGATGTGGACACAGAGGAACTTGAAGCTCTCGACCCGCTCCACTACAGCCCTGTCGATGTGGATGGGCTGATGTTGAGGGAGAGGTTGTTGTCCTGGCACCACACTGCCAGGTGTGACCTCCTCCCTATAGGCTGTCTCATTGTCGTCGATGATCAGGCCTGCCATCATTGTATCTACAGCAAACTTAATGATGGTGTTGAAGTCGTGCGTGGCCACGCAGTTGTGGGTGAACAGGGAGTACAAGAGGAAACTAAGCACACACCCCATATGGGCCCCCGTATTCAGGGTCCGCATGGCGGAGGTGTTGTAGCTTACCCTCACCACCGGGGACACAGTACAAAAACATCTGGAAAAGGGGAGGGATCTTTTTACTACATAATGTGATTTTAATCAGATGCATTGTGGGCTAATGAGTTACATTAAACAGTAATGGGGGTAATTTGCACACCTCATGTGGCCCATTGATTCAAGTCTCCCCCTTAGCCTCACACAACCATTATCACCATACAACCATACTGTACAGTTATTTCCAGGTGAAAACCCAACGAACTGTTAAAATACATGATTCACTCAACTCTAAAATGTAAATGCATACAAAAAAATAGGTCCTCTATTTTTTTGTTCTCAGACATTTGAGAGTGATTAGCTAGATTAATGTCAGTAGTAGCCCAATAGGATGGATTTCATATTCGTTTCACTGGCTACGCATCATCTCCAGATGAAGTGGACTGTTTTGAGAGGAAATATCTATGGAAGGACACTCACAAGAAGTAGTTCATCCAAAAAGCTTTTTCCGCTGCCATGCCCATCTGTCTCGTTGAAGAGTCTCATACCTGCAATCTGTTTCAGCATGTTAAACATGTTCATACAGCTTCAAATGGGTGTCCGTGTCAAATCAGACACACACTGTGTCAGGGGTTAGAGTGAATTCAATTAAACCCACCAAAAATAATCAGTTCAGGGAAGATTGTTGACAGGTACTAGTATCAGTTTAGTTAATGTTGTGTATACCATCATGATACATTTTTTAAATATATAAACACTGCATCTGCATTAATAAATAATTTATTTACAGTGTATTTGGAAGGTATTCAGACCCTTTGACTTTTCCCACATTTTGTAACATTCTAAAATGGATTAAATTGTTCATTTTTTCTATCATCAATCTACACACAATACTCCATAATGACAATGAAAAAACAGTTTTTTTAAAACATACAGATCATTCAGACCATTTCCTCAGTACTGAAGCACCTTTTGTCACTGCTGTTGAAGGAACTGGACTAAGGTGCAGCGTGGTGAGCGTACATTTTCTCTTTATTTGGAAAAATGAAGCAGAACAAAACAATAAACACTACAAAAATAAACCGTGAAGCTAAAGGCTATGTTCCCGAAACAAAGTCAACTTCCCACAAAGAAAGGAGGGAAAAGGGGCTAACTAAGTATGGTTCCAATCAGAGACAACGATAGACAGCTGTCCCTGATTGAGAACCATACCCGGCCAAAACATAGAAATACCAAATCATAGAAAACGAAACATAGAATGCCCACCCCAAATCACACCCTGACCAAACCAAATAGAGACATTAAAACGCTCTCTACGGCCAGGGCGTGACACCTTTGGCAATTACAGCCTTGAGTCTTCTTGGTTATGATGCTACAAGCTTGGCACATCTGTATTTGGGGAGTTACTCCCATTCTTCTCTGCAGATCCTCTCAAGCTCTGTCAGGTGGGATGGGGAGCGTCACTGCACAGCTATTTTCAGGTCTCTCCAGAGATGTTCGATTGGGTTCAAGTCTGGGCTCTGGCTGGGCCACTCAAGGACATTCAGAGACTTGTCCCGAAGCCACTCCTGGCTTCTCTTGGACTAGAGTCGTTGACCTGTTGGAAGGTGAACCTTTGCCCCAGTTTGAGGTCCTGGGCGCTCTGGAGCAGGTTTTCATCAAGTATCTCTCTGTACTTTTCTCCGTTCATCTTTCCCTCGATCTTGACTAGACTCCCAGTCCCTGCCTCTGAAAAACATCACCACAGCATGATGCTGCCACCACCATGCTTCACCGTAGAGATGGTGCCAGATTTCCTCCAGATTCAATCTTGGTTTCATCCGACCACAGAATGTTGTTTCTCATGGTCTGAGAGTCATTTCCATCTGGCCTGATTAGTGGAGTGCTGCAGATATGGTTGTCCTTCTGAAAAGTCACCCCATCTCCACAGAACTCTGGAGCTCTGTCAGAGTGACCATCTGGTTGTTGGTCACTTCCCTGACCAAGGGCCTTCTGCCCCGATTGCTCAGTTTGGCCAGGTTGCCGGCTCTAGGAAGACTCTTGATGGTTCCGAACATCTTCCATTTAAGAATGATGGAGGCCACTGTGTTTTTGGGGGACCTTCAATCATGTAGAATTTTGGTACCCTTCCCCATATCTGTGCCTCGACAAAATCCTGTCTCGGAGCTCTACGGACAATTCCTTCGACCTCATGGCTTGGTTTCTGCTCTGACATGCACTGTCGACTGTGGGACCTTATATAGACAGGTGTGTGCTTTTCCAAATCATGTCCAATCAATTGAATTTACCACAGGTGGACTCCAATCAAGTTGTAGAAACCTCTCAACGATGATTAATGGAAACAGGATGCACCTGAGCTCAATTTCGAGTCTCATAGCAAAAGGTCTTAATACTTATGTATTTCTGGTATTTCTGTTTTTATCTTTTATACATTTGCAAAAAAATCTTAAACCATTAAGGGGTATTGTGTGTAGATTGACAAGGGAAAAATTTAATTTAATCAATTTTAGAGTAGGGCTGTAACGTAACAAAATATGGGAAAAGTCAAGTGGTCTGAATACTTTCCGAATGCACTGTATGTAACAGGGTGAAGATTGCCTTGTCACACATCAGTGCAAAGTATCTGTATACACAGTGAGACTCCTTTCATCTGTCTTTTGGGATCGTACACTCGACATGACTTATGATAAAAATAAAACAAATCTGTTATTATCTTCGCACCCCACCGACATCAGAGGAAGGCGTTGGTCTGGTCGCCTCTGTTTATACGGTGCTGGACGTGATCAAATCAAAAGTCAGAACAAGTCAGAGAATAGGCTGCGTGGTTGTAAGAGGAGGCTATTATTTCAGCAGGGTCTTTAGTTTGTGTCTGTCCCCATCTCTGAGCCTGCTTCAATAACCACCCCCTCTGTCATCGCTGAGACTGCAGCCAGTACTGTCCGTTTAACTCCGTATTGATCGTGCAGGGATTGTGGTAGATTCACTATCAATTCTGGGTGAAACCGCTTGCGGATTCGATGTACAGTGATGTCTCATGAGCCCACAACGGTCACTGCTAGGCCTGGGAAGCACATTACAGAGTAAGTAGATAAGACATCAGGGAATTTAGTTCTTACAAAATGACTTTCGACTCCTGTAAAGAAAGAATATTGGACGCAGTGAGCTCCCTCCTCATACTTCATGTAATTCTATTGCAACTTGGAATTTTAAGCATGACATTTTCATATGCCCTTCTCCCCCCTGTAATCTGAAGCGATGTATTACATTACAACCTGTTACGTACTGATCAAGCCAAATGAAGGAAACATAAATGCTATCGTTGTGAGTAGTCCACTGGCAGTCCCTGACTCCTCATTACCTTAGCTAAGAGCCTTAGGCCAAGCTACCAAACCTCCCATCCCCTCCTAATGGATGAACAGTGGGCCGACTCCATGTGCAATTACATAACAGTTCCGACAGCTTTACTTTGTGTCTGGAGCTTGTGAGTTTTGAACTTGGAACATCACAACTCCGTGTGCAGCCTTCTCATGTGGATGTACAGTACGGGAGAAAGGCCTTCATTTACCTAGAAGCCCTCAGGCTAGCTCTACCAGGAAAGACTCAAGTACAAGTGTTCCCCTGTGGGATTCATCCCACTGTAGAGCTCCATTGTTGAGACATTGATCCAATGTGATCAGCTACATTGCTCGTGAAAACCACAGGTAGTTCAAGGCTAACCTCAAGGAAAAATGTGCAAACTTGCAGTGACAATGTCGTGCGTCCTTGGGTTTTCCTTTATGACGTTCCCGCCGGCGTTTTTGACAAGTGAAGATATTTCAATGACAAATAATATTACACAGATATTTTGCATCAGTGATAATTACAGTGCTGTTACAACCCATAATTAACCTTGACTCTAAACTTCAGCAATTTACAATGTAGATTGAATGAAGAAAGATACCATGTGCTGTGGTGGATTTATTCCTGAAGGCCACTACATTGTTCCATGAGTTCTGTGAAAAAAAGTAATGAGCTACCATGTGTATAGGAATCAATTAGCAAGACCTCCACTGGCACTGCTTGTCTCGTATGCTAGCTAAGCGCCAGGCCCCATCTGACTGTCTGTCCCAGGGGCAGGTGGGAGTCACGGAGGGCATGTGGAGGGAAGAGAGCTCCCCTCAGAAGGTGCCAACACTGTTTTAATTTAGAGGTGGGAGGAAGCTGTTTCCCTGGCAGCATAAACACAGGGTTAGCTGACCCTGCCGTGAGCACTGTGGCCCTTCCCTCTGATGGGGGAGGGAGAGGTGTTGTGGAGTAGGTAGGAGGGAGAGGGGGCGAGAGAGTGTTCAGTAAAAGCCCCGGGAAAGCTGACAGGCTGGCGTATCTTTGATGGTGTGCTTTTTAAACCTCTTCCACACAGATACAATGATGCACTGCTGTCGAGCTCAGTGACTTGTTATTTGTTTATTGCAGCACATTCTGTCCCTTTGAAGGGACTCAAAGTAGCTATGGGACCAATTTGTTGAGTATGATATTATTCCTTCCAGTTTGCTAATTCAGATCATATGTTCGTTTAGCACATTAATGGACAGTACAAACTGTGTAAACCAACATATTTCACATTCTGTGTCAGGACATTTCCCTCTATTCATTAAAACAGTCAACATGAATTTACAATGATGTCACCTCAGAAGTTTCATTTCTAGAATAGTATGAACCCTGTTCGAGCAGCGGACACTCAGCCCAACAGTCCGTGACCAGGCTTCGTTTGTCTCACTTTGACATTTCCTGTCAAAACACTTGATGCAACCTTGACTCAAAGTTGATTGGTAAACGTAGTTTGCCTCTGAGAGGAATGCTGCTGGTGTGTGTGTCTAAAAGTGGACAATACCACAGAGACCTGTTATTTTCCTTGGTTTTAAAGATCATGTTCTGTAGACTGTTGAAAAGCTCTGTAGCTTTTTTTCATCTGTGAATTAGTTGCCATTTTATGTGAGAAGCTGTGTCTGTAACGGCAGATCTCCTCTTCGTCTGAAGAGGAGTAAGGATCGGACCAAGATGCAGCGTGGTAAGTGTCCATAACTTTAATTTAAAAAAGCACTGAACACTGAATACAAAAATAACAAAAGAAACGTAAAGAAACGAAACAGTACCATGTGGCGACAAACACCCACAAACCAACAGTGAAACCCAGACAACTAACGACACATGCCTCTGATTGAGAACCATACTAGGCCGAAACAGAAACCAACATAGAAAAACAAACAGACTGCCCACCCCAACTCACGCCCTGACCATACTAAATAAAGACAAAACAAAGGAAATAAAGGTCAGAACGTGACAGTGTCATCATGTGAGATTTAATTATGTTTCTCTGAAACAGGCACTTGCTTGGTGAAGTGAGGTAACAAATCAAAAGAATACTGTAAATATTGTTTCAGCATAAAATACTAAGTTTAATCAACTGCCTGCACACCATTTTATGAAAATAACAGTACTTATTTTCAGCTTTTGACTCAAAGGCTACTTTTACACAGACAGCCCAATTATGGGCAAACATCTGATCTGATTCTGCAAAAGATCTGATATAACTGTAAATGCAGCCAAAGAGACGGCTGCTAAGTATGAGGGCGGAAAACCAACTTCATCCTCTTATCATCAGTATCAAAATCAATGTCAACAAGCAACTCAACCCCTATCAGATGTACAGAAGTTTGTTTTGATCAACAGTCATACACTGTGCAAATAACAATTCAATCTCATGAAATGTGTGTCATTAGTAAAAAATGAAAATATAAAAAAATGTGAGGACTCCACATTAGACAGTGGAGCAATGCAGCCATTCCACGAGACCTTAGCTACTCTCCTCCAAAAGTAAACTGCTTCATGACTCCGTCATCCCCTCACTTTACCCAACGTGCCCCACCGGGAATGTATAATCTCATCAGCGCCGATTATCCTCCTCTCAGGAGGCTGTCCTGCACGGGTATAATTATGGCAGGGTGGACTTTTAGGAAGCATATGCCATCTGTAATAGGCGGCTAATGCGCTTGATTGGGTCTGCCTGGTCACATGAGTAGATAAGAGGGGCCCTTTGGGGGTTTGAACAACAGGGGTTATTATTCAGACAAAACAACCTTGGGGGTTTTTCCAAAGCTCTCATAATTCCTTGACATTATCTGTCTAAAAGGATGCAGAAGACTGTCCTGTGAGCGCATCCTAGCCAGGAGAGACGTAGAATTTGTGGATGTCCAGACCAATTACACTTAGGAGGTTGACTGATCACCGATTTTTGTAGTTCATTGTGTTGACACAAAGACACTGCAATATTGATGCTTTGGTTTGTTTGATTTTGTCGAACACATAAACTGGTACCGAGATTGAGTTGGATAACAGTTCAAAATGACCTCCAGGGGAAATGCAGGAACATGTGGAAGATAGGTCCATGAAATAGAAGTTGGATCATATTGCTTGAGCAGGCATAGAAATAAGTGAGCAGGTACTTTTCCTGGGATTATCCAATCAAACAGTGTGTTTGCATGTGGGAGTTTCCTTTTCCCCTCCCTTTTCAGTAGAAAGCCTGTGGGATTTTTTTCCTGTGAGGTGAGTGTCTTTGATATTTTATTAATCAGGAGAAGTGTGTGTGTTCAGATTGAGAGAGTGAAGGGTGGGGAATGTGCTCAGAATCCTTTGATTTGCTGAAGCAAGTATCAGCCCTTTTGCCAGAGTGAGAAGAAAAAAAAGTCATGGCTTTTCATCTGTGTCTATTCAATTCTATTTAATATACCATTCGATGGAAGCCTATGAAAATTTCAATAGGGGGGTCAACAAAGACATTTAACCTCTATGGTATTACTGAACACACATTAAGAATTTAAATGCCGGTTTTATGTATTGAAGTGTCACGGATATAATAATGTAAGAGTGTGAATTTCGAGACCCAAAGGGACTTCACTGCTGAAACCAACGTTGTGTGCATGCATATTTGCCATATTTTCTGTGTGAAATGACTTCATTTTAACTGGATGGTGAAAATTGGAGCATAATAATGCTTTGCCCACAGTAATCATCCTCCCCCTTCATG
The DNA here is from genome assembly GCF_021184085.1 of Oncorhynchus gorbuscha. Classification (NCBI taxonomy): domain Eukaryota; kingdom Metazoa; phylum Chordata; class Actinopteri; order Salmoniformes; family Salmonidae; genus Oncorhynchus; species Oncorhynchus gorbuscha. The sequence continues at coordinate 35,823,773 of NC_060177.1, read as the reverse complement.
TCCATCATCATTGATAGTAGGCCTTTTGACTCACATAAATATTAATGACATCTGAGTGTGGCAATGGTGTAGCTAATTACTGAGAACAAATTGCAAAATGACTGTGAACCGACAATGGAGGTCTATTTCATAAGAGTGTTGATATTCAGCCTCTAATGTCTCGTGCATGGCTGATGTTTGTTGACTCTAAATTCCTCTCCCCATGGATCCCTGATGCCATTAAAACACAGAGGGAAATGTACTGTTCTTTTATAGCATGTTTCAATCATGCTGTGACCCTTGATAATGAGTAAAAGCTAATTGAACAAAAGGTGAGATTCACCCAGTTGGTTGGTTTTTCAACAGAATGAATTGTGTTTGATCAATGTCATTATGTTTTAGTCACCACCGACTCTGAAAGTCAGGTGCCCGAGAAGTTTGATCAAATACTTGATTTTCAGTAACAAAGCCTGATTATCTTGTCTTCTCATCATCACAAAACAAACCCAGTTTGTGTTTGGAAAGTATTCAGACCACTTCGCATTTTCCCACATTTTGTTATGTAACAGCCTTATTCTAAAATATATTTTTTATCAATCCTCATAAATCTACATGCAATACTGTCACAACTTCCGCCGAAGTTGGTCCCTCTCCTTGTTCGGGCGGCGTTAGGCAGTCGACGTCACCGGCCTCCTAGCCATCGCCGATCCACTTTTCATTTTCCATTTGTTTTGTCTTTGTCTTACACACCGGGTTTAAATTCCCCAATTACTTGTTCATTATTTAACCCACTGTTCCCCCATGTTTGTTTGTGAGTAATTGTTCCTTGTAAATTGGTCCGTTATTTGTAGGCTCGCTTTATTGCTTTCTATTTGTGTATTTTGAGTAAAATACGTTATTTACTCATATCTGCTGTCCTGCGCTTGACTCTCTACACCAGCTACACACAGGACCATTACAAATACCCCATAATGACAAAATGAAAACAGGTTTTTAGAATTATTTGCACTTTTTAAAAACTCTACGGGATCAGTGACCCCCGCGGGACGGATGAGCTAACATGCGCTAATGTGATTAGCATGACTTTGTAAGTAACAAGAAAATTTCCCAGGACATAGACATGTCTCATATGTTAATCTAACTGCGCTGTCCAATTTACAATAGCTATTACAGTGAAAAAAAACCATGCTATTGTTTGAGGAGAGTGCACAACAACAACAAATGTTTTATCACGACAACTGGTTTGATACAGTCACCTCTAAAGGTAAATAATGTACTTACATTCAGTAATCTTGCTCTGCTTTGTCATCCTGAGGGTTCCAGAGATAAAATGTAGCATATTTCTGTTTGATAGAATCCACTTTTATAGTCAAATGTAGGAACCTGGTTCTACAGTTTGAAGCCCTGCTGTGTCTGCAGCATTGAAGGCCTCCATCATTTTTAAATGAAGAAGTTTGGAACCACCCAGACTCTTCCTAGAGCTGGCCGCCTAGCCAAACTGAGCAATCAGGGTAGAAGAGCCCTGGTCAGGGAGATGACCAAGAACCCGATGTTCACTCTGTCGTGTGTATAGGTGGCAGGGAAGTCAGGCGCAGGACAATCAAACTGAATGAAATGGAGTTGTTTAATAACAAGAAATGAAACATAACTCCAACTCTAAATAACAATAAAACAAAGTGGGTACGAGGACCCGTCACGGACCAATACAAACAGAACACCACTGAACAAACAAACCATCTCTGACAAATACATGAGGGGAAACAGAGGGTTAGATACACAACAGGTATTGAATGGGATTGAAACCAGGTGTGTAGGAAGACAAGACAAAAACCAATGGAAAATGAAAAATGGATCAATGATGGCTAGAAGACCGGTGACGTCGACCACTGAGCACCGCCCGAACAAGGAGAGGCTTCGACTTCAGCAGAAGTCGTGACACTTGTCTGTCAGTTGTGCAGACCAAAATTGGTTAAAGAAAATTGTGATAAATAAAAAATATATACCACAGTCTATTGCACATGTCATTTTCCTTTTATAACGCATCCTTATTTACAAAGCTATTATTATTATTAACCCTGCATTATACTTCTATAAATGCCCCTTAGCCCCTTCGGTATTCTCACAGACCAGATTTGCCCTAATGAAAATGCCCCTTAGATATTGATTTAGAATCCTCCAATACTCTAAATGTTATTATTCACGGAGAGACACGTCATTGGCAGAGAGTCAGGCGGCATTGGTGGAGTTGAAGAGGGCGAGGAACGAGATGGAGTCACAATCCGTGCCAGGCTAACATACAGATGTTTATTTCAACTACATTTTAGTTGCAACAAGTCCAATCGGGTTTAAGTCAGGAGACCTATATGTAGAGATGAAAAAAATATTTTTAGATATACTGTTGGCCTACCGTAGGCGACATGAGTCTCACTAGTGTTGAGTAATGTGCTGTTAAAAGTGATGTAGGAATTTAATTATTTTTATTTAACCTTTCTTTTGCTACATAAATGTCTACTTACTCTGCTGGCGTCTTGACCCTCATTTGCAATGCAAACCATAACAAATTACTATGGGAATAAATGGAAGAGGCAAGTGGAAGAGGGGGGAAAAGTAGAGGAACTTCTCTGTCGGCCCTACATAGACATCTTTTGAAATCACGGTTTTCAAACACTTGTTTTTCACAAGGGCTATTAGCAAGACAATAGACACAATGTGGCCCCAAAAACACCTCTGACATAGGGTCCAGCATATCTCTTGATGATGTCATTGAATGTCTCGCCAGCTTTGATCCATGCCTGGGACTGCAGGACGCAAAGTTCTTTGTTTGTCAGATGAATCATTGAGTCGAAACTACAGAACAGTACAAAACAAGAGAACGCAGATGGTTCATGTTCTGAAAAATATATATATATGCATACACTGCCGTTCAAAAGTTTGGGGACACTTAGAAATGTCCTTGTTTTCCATGAAAACATACATGAAATTAGTTGCAAAGGGAATAGGAAATATAGTAGAGACATTGACAAGGTTATAAATAATTATTTTTAATTGAAATAATAATAATTGTATCCTTCAAATTTTGATTTCTAGAATCCAAGATGGCATAGCAGTTCAGACGTCTTTTGTCCTCGTCTTGTCGTGTCCCGTATATATATATATATATTTATGTATATATATATAACTTTTTCTCACATACCTCTTTATATATATTTATTTTCCATAAACTCATCTTCAAAACACTTTCCTGCAACCCGCCTCACCAATTTATATTTATTTAAAAAATTAATATTATTTACCTCAAATCTGTAATCCTCCAAAAAGCTAGCCAGGAGCTAGCCAGAAGCTAATCCAGAAGCTAATCAGAAGCTAATCAGAAGCTAGTTAGCTTCTTCACTGGCTAATCGTTAGTATTCAGCTAACCACGGTTTGTGGTCATCAGCTATCCTTTAGCTCAAAAATCTATCGCCAGTTTTGTACGGCGCAGTGCGGCTCGGAACGGAACATACCGGACCAATTTTCCTCTCCATGTCCCTGGATTTCAACCGCTAACTCTGGACATTCATACCTGGATCTCACAGCTAGCTAGCTGCTATCCGTGTGACTATCGGCTTTCGTCGATTCAGGAGCAAACATCAATTATTCCGGTGCTAGCCAGCTGAAGAGTTCCATCAATCACTCCTGGGCTACAATCACCTATCCGGACCCATTTTGCTGCCTACGCGGAGCCCCACCGGGCCTTCACAACTGGACTGCCGACGTTGTCTACCAGAAGGAGTTATCCGGCTGGCTCCTCCGTCGCAACGTTACCTGAACGCCGATCTGCGGCCTGATAACCGTTAGCTGTCTTATCGGCTGCTATCTGAATAGACAATCGGACAATTTATTTATTTTTATTATTATTATGATTATTTTTTCTTCTTGGGCCTCTATAACTATATATATTGTTTTTTTGTTGTTGTTGTGTGATATGAATGAATCCCCTCTACCACACGGAACCCTACTAATCTACTGACGGAATGCAAGAGGTGGCTAATAACAGACCTCCATCCTATGCTAGCTTGCTACGGATGGCCTGGCTAGCTGTCTAAATCGCCGTGATCCCCAGCCAACCTCTCTACTCACTGGACCCTTTTGATCACTCGACTAAGCATGCCTCTCCTTAATGTCAATATACCTTGTCCATTGCTGTTCTGGTTAGTGTTTATTGGCTTATTTCACTGTAGAGCCTCTAGTCCTGCTCACTATACCTTATCCAACCTATTAGTTCCACCACCCACACATGCAATGACATCTCCTGGTTTCAATGATGTTTCTAGAGACAATATCTCTCTCTTCATCACTCTAGGTTTACCTCCACTGTATTCACATCCTACCATACCTTTGTCTGTACATTATACCTTGATGCTATTTTAACGCCCCCAGAAATCTCATTTTACTCTCTGTTCCAGACGTTCTAGACGACCAATTCTTATTGCTTTTAGCCGTACCCTTATTTTACTCTTCCTCTGTTCCTCTGGCGATGTAGAGGTGAATCCAGGCCCTGCAGTGCCTAGCTCCACTCCTATTCCCCAGGCGCTCTTTTTTGACGACTTCTGTAACCGTAATAACCTTGGTTTCATGCATGTTAACATTAGAAGCCTCCTCCCTAAGTTTGTTCTATTCACTGCTTTAGCACACTCTGCAAACCCGGATGTTCTAGCTGTGTCTGAATCCTGGTTTAGGAAGACCTCCAAAAATTCTGACATTTTAATCCCAAACTACAACATTTTCTGACAAGATAGAACTGCCAAAGGGGGCGGTGTTGCAATCTACTGCAAAGATAGCCTGCAGAGTTCTTTCCTACTATCCAGGTCTTTACCCAAACAATTTGAACTTCTACTTTTAAAAATCCACCTCTCTAAAAACAAGTCTCTCACCGTTGCTGCCTGCTATAGACCACCCTTTGCCCCCAGCTGTGCTCTGGACACCATATGTGAACTGATTGCCCCCCATCTATCTTCAGAGCTCGTGCTGCTAGGCGACCTAAACTGGAACATGCTTAACACCCCAGCCATCCTACAATCTAAACTTGATGCCCTCAATCTCACACAAATTATCAATGAACCAACCAGGTACCTCCCCAAAGCCTTAAACACGGGCACCCTCATAGATATCATCCTAACCAACTTGCCATCTAAATACACCTCTGCTGTCTTCAACCAAGATCTCAGTGATCACTGCCTCATTGCCTGCATCCGTAATGGGTCAGCGGTCAAACGACCTCCATTCATCACTATCAAACGCTCCCTGAAAAACTTCAGCGAGCAGGCCTTTCTAATCGAGCTGGCCGGGGTATCCTGGAAGGATATTGATCTCATCCCGTCGGTAGAGGATGCCTGGATATTTTTTTTAAATGCCTTCCTAACCATCTTAAATAAGCATGCCCCATTCAAGAAATTTAGAACCAGGAACAGATATAGCCCTTGGTTCTCCCCAGACCTGACTGCCCTTAGCCAACACAAAAACATCCTATGGCGTTCTGCATTAGCATCGAACAGCCCCCGTGATATGCAGCTGTTCAGGGAAGCTAGAAACCATTATACACAGGCAGTTAGAAAAGCTAAGGCTAGCTTTTTCAAGCAGAAATTTGCTTCCTGCAACACTAACTCAAAAACGTTCTGGGACACTGTAAAGTCCATGGAGAATAAGAACACCTCCTCCCAGCTGCCCACTGCACTGAAGATAGGAAACACTGTCACCACTGATAAATCCACCATAATTGAGAATTTCAATAAGCATTTTTCTACGGCTGGCCATGCTTTCCACCTGGCTACTCCTACCCCGGTCAACAGCACTGCACCCCCCACAGCAACTCGCCCAAGCCTTCCCCATTTCTCCTTCTCCCAAATCCGTTCAGTCTGATGTTCTGAAAGAGCTGCAAAATCTGGACCCCTACAAATCAGCCGGGCTAGACAATCTGGACCCTTTCTTTCTAAAATTATCTGACGAAATTGTTGCCACCCCTATTACTAGCCTGTACAACCTCTCTTTCGTGTCGTCTGAGATTCCCAAAGATTGGAAAGCAGCTGCGGTCATCCCCCTCTTCAAAGGGGGGGACACTCTTGACCCAAACTGCTACAGACCTATATCTATCCTACCATGCCTTTCTAGGGTCTTCGAAAGCCAAGTCAACAAGCAGATTACCGACCATTTAAAATCTCACCATACCTTCTCTGCTATGCAATCTGGTTTCAGAGCTGGTCATGGGTGCACCTCAGCCACGCTCAAGGTCCTAAATGATATCTTAACCACCATCGATAAGAAACATTACTGTGCAGCCGTATTCATTGATCTGGCCAAGGCTTTCGACTCCGTCAATCACCACATCCTCATCGGCAGACTCGACAGCCTTGGTTTCTCAAATGATTGCCTCGCCGGTCAGAAAATCGGGCACCTCCCGCCTGTCCAACATCACTACTCTGGACGGCTCTGACTTAAAATACGTGGACAACTACAAATACTTAGGTGTCTGGTTAGACTGTACACTATCCTTCCAGACCCATATCAAACATCTCCAATCCAAAGTTAAATCTAGAAGTGGCTTCCTATTTCGCAACAAAGCATCCTTCACTCATGCTGCCTAACATACCCTTGTAAAACTGACCATCCTACCAATCCTCGACTTTGACGATGTCATTTACAATACCCTACTCAACAAATTGGATGCAGTCTCTCACAGTGCAATCCGTTTTGTCACCAAAGCCCCATATACTACCCACCATTGCGACCTGTACGCTCTCGTTGGCTGGCCCTCGCTTCATACTCGTCGCCAAACCCACTGGCTCCATGTCATCTACAAGACCCTGCTAGGTAAAGTCCCCCCTTATCTCAGCTCGCTGGTCACCATAGCATCTCCCACCTGTAGCACACGCTCCAGCAAGTATATCTCTCTACTCACCCCCAAAACCAATTATTTCTTTGGCCGCCTCTCCTTCCAGTTCTCTGCTGCCAATGACTGGAACGAACTACAAAAATCTCTGAAACTGGAAACACTTATCTCCCTCACTAGCTTTAAGCACCAACTGTCAGAGCAGCTCACCAATTACTGCACCTGTACATAGCCCACCTATAATTTAGCCCAAACAACTACCTCTTTCCCTACTGTATTTTATTTATTTATTTATTTTGCTCCTTTGCACCCCATTATTTTTATTTCTAATTTGCACATTCTTCCATTGCAAATCTACCATTCCAGTGTTTTACTTGCTATATTGTATTTACTTTGCCACCATGGCCTTTTTTGCCTTTACCTCCCTTATCTCACCTCATTTGCTCACATCGTATATAGACTTGTTTATACTGTATATACTGTATTATTGACTGTATGTTTGTTTTACTCCATGTGTAACTCTGTGTCGTTGTATGTGTCGAACTGCTTTGCTTTATCTTGGCCAGGTCGCAATTGTAAATGAGAACTTTTTCTCAACTTGCCTACCTGGTTAAATAAAGGTGAAATAAAATAAATAAATACAATTTCGTCAAAGAATCCTCCATTTGCAGAAATATCAGCCTTGCAGACCTTTGGCATTCTAGTTGTCAATTTGTTGAGGTAATCTGAAGAGATTTCACCCCATGCTTCCTGAAGCACCTCCCAAAAATTGGATTGGCTTGATGGGCACTTCTTACCTACCATACGGTCAAGCTGCTCTCACAACGCCTCAATAGTGTTAAGATCCAGTGACTGTGCTGGCCACTCCATTATAGACAGATAACCAGCTGACTGCTTCTTTCCTAAATAGTTCTGGCATAGTTTGGAACTGTGCTTTGGGTCATTGTCCTGTTGTAGGAGGAAATTGGCTCCAATTAAGTGCCGTCCCCAGGGTATGGCATGGCATTGCAAAATGGAGTGATAGCCTTCCTTCTTCAAGATCCCTTTTACCCTGTACAAATCTCCCACTTTACCACCACCAAAGCATCCCCAGACCATCACATTGCCTCCACCATGCTTGACAGATGGTGTCAAGCACTCCTCCATCTTTTCATTTTTACTCATGAATGAGTTTCATGAATGTTCTTCTTTGTGATCCGAACACCTCAAACTTAGATTTGTCTGTCCATAACACTTTTTTTCCAATCTTCCTCTGTCCAGTGTCTGTGTTTTTTTGCCCATCTTAATCTTTTCTTTTTATTGGCCAGTCTGAGATAATACTTTTTTTTCAACTCTGCCTAGAAGGCCGGCATCCCGGAGTCGCCTCTTCACTGTTGACGTTGAGACTGGTGTTTTGCGGGTACTATTTAATGAAGCTGCCAGTTGAGGACTTGTGAGGCGTATGTTTTTCAAACTAAACACTCTAATGTATTTGTTCTCTTGCTCAGTTGTGCACTGGGGCCTCCCACTCCTCTTTCTATTCTGGTTAGGGCCAGTTTGCATTGTCCTGTGAAGGGAGTAGTACACAGCGTTGTACGAGATCTTCAGTTTCTTGCCAATTTCTTGCATGGAATGGGCCATCATTTCTCAGAACAAGATTAGACTGACGAGTTTCAGAAAAAAAGTTACTTGTTTCTGGCCATTTTGAGCCTGTAATTGAACCCACAAATGCTGATGCTCCAGATTCTCAACTAGTCTAAAGAAGGCAGGTTTAATTGCTTCTTTAATCAGAACAACAGTTTTCAGCTGTGCTAACATAATTGCAAAATGGTTTTCTAATGATCAATTAGCCTTTTACGATAAATGATAAACTTGGATTAGCTAACACAACATGCCATTGGAACACAGGAGTGATGGTTGCTGATAATGGGCCTCTGTACGCCTATGTAGATATTTCATAACAAAAATGAGCCGTTTCCAGCTACAATAGTCATTTACAACATCAACAAGGTCTACAATGGATTTCTGATCAACTTGTTATTTTAACGTATAAAAATGTGCTTCTCTTTCAAAAACAAGGACATGTCTAAGTGACCCCAAACTTTTGAATGGTAGTGTATATAAAATGTTTTACAGAGCCTTTCCGTAAGTCACTGAAGTTTCTTCAACTGTCTTTCAGACTGTGATTAGAGCGATGTTTATTGCTTTTGCCGATGGCTCATCATCTTCACCCATCAGTGAGTCCATCTTACCGAGTCCACCGACATGTCACGGTTCAGCTGATGAAGGTGCACATTGGTTGGAGACTATAAGAGTACATGGCCCTAAAGGCTAGATAATTTTTTCAAACATTCATAGATGACCAGCAGGGTCAAATAATATAAACAGTGGTTATAGAGGGTGCAACTAGTCAGCACCTTAGGAGTAAATGTCAGTTGGCTTTTCATAGCCAAGCATTCAGAGAGAGAGAGAGAGAAGTTTTTTATGACTTGTTTTTATGCTACTGTTTATCATTTTGTTAATTAATATACTGTCAGTTCTAGATGAGCAGACAATTGAAATAAGATGTGTCATTGCATCTCAGAGGAATGTGCAGGTACACAGTCATTTCAAAAATCCACCTGCAACAGAGCATTCTGGAAAATATGACAATGAGGCCCCTCCCACATCTGTGGATAACTACAGATTTAACTCCCCCGTCTCTGGTTCCTCTTAATGCAGTTGAAAGTACTCTGTCCCAATGAACTCCAGTTATCAACATTAACTCCAGGGAGCGTATCACTCTCTTGAGGTTTATGATAACTCCAAGTATTGTAAATGTAACACTGATTTCAACTATCCTTGATTTATTGTGTAGTGTCTTATATTAGCACGGTGGGCACTTGAACGTACTGGGGCTGTACTTACTAACATTATAAACAGTATAAATTAAACAGTGTGCATCAGCGAATTAAAATCCGGGTGATTTACTTGCACGGGATAGAACGCTACATTGTAGCTGGTCCCATTAGAACCTGGCACACCTTTAACCCTATGCTAACCTCACCAGATGACAGTGATTATTTCCTGGAACAAGTTTTGTATCAGCCAATTAAAAATGTTGACATAGATCAAAGTTCCACAACTGCCGGTTTTATTTGGCCCCCCAAGTTTCCATGTTTTGACATAAAAGACTAAAAACACAAGGAAATCAGCTCCAAGTGATTTTAATCGAAGAAATCGGTTTCTAATTATTCCTACGCATAATAGAGAGAGATATGTGATTGTATACAAATGTAAGCAAGATTTGAAATGATTAGGTATTAGTCAAACATATCTGTTCGGGCTTCTGTGGACAATTTGCAGTCTTCTAATTAGTTGTAATTATATTTCAGCCCCCCGACCATCCTCTCAAGAAAGAAAATCAGCCCATGGCTGAATCTAGTTGATGATCCCTGATGTAGATGGACAGGAACAAACACTTTTACATAAGAGTGTCCTTAAAACTTCTTAAGGCTAGGGGGCACTATTTTCACGTCCGGATGAAAAGCGTGCCCAAATTAAACTGCCTGCTACTCAGGCCCAGAGGCTAGGATATGCATATAATTGGTGGATTTGGATAGAAAACTCTAAAGTTTCTAAAACTGTTAAAATAATGTCTGTGAGTATAACAGAACTGATTTGGCAGGTGAAACCCCGAGGACAAACCATCCAGGGAAAACGAAAATTGAGGTCATTGGATTTTCCAATGTGTTTCTATGGGATACCCTTATTATTAGGAACCTGGTTGCAGTTCCTGTGGTTTCCACTAGATAGCAACGGTCTTCAGAAATTGGTCAATGATTTTCTTTTGCGAAATGAAGAAGTAGTGCTATTCATTCCATCTGTCAATCTGAAGGTCCCTACTATTTTGGTTCGCGTGAACAGGAGGGCGCTCCATGTTATTTTTCTTCGGTATTGGAAACAGATTATCCCGTCTTAAAATTTATCGCTTATTTACATTTTTAGGATACCTGAGGTTGGATTAGGAACGTTGTTTGAAATGTTTGGACCAAGTTTACAGGTAACTTATTAGATCCCTTATAGTCATGTTGGGTGAGTTGGAACCGGTGTATTTCTGAATTAAACACGCCAAATAAATGGACATTTTGGGAATATAAAGAAGGAATTTATCAAACAAAACGACCATTCATTGTGTCACTGAGACATTTGGGACGGCAAAAAGAAGATCTTCAAAGGTAGGGCATTTATTATATTGTAGTAAAACGCCAAAGGGATCTACCTCCTGGTCCTCTTCCCCTGTCTTACCCACCAAGGGTAGAGACAGAGATGACCTCGCCTACTGAAATACCGGATTGGGCAAAGCCGTCAGAAGACGACTCAAGCCAACCAACTATTGAACCTGACTGGTGTCAGGAAGAATCACCCTCTGCCTCAAGTGACACCTCTGAATGGGAACAGCTGTTAGACTCATTGCTGATAGAGTAAGGGCACTGTCATAAACAGAGGCCCATATGCGCACTGTAAGAAAAGTATTTCCTCATTGTTGCTAGAGTAATAGGCTCTGTCATAAACAGAGGCCCATATATGCACTGTAAGAAAAGTATTTCCTGTTGTAAGATATGTCATCGCCCTCTCTGCTCTGAGGGAATGGGAGGAGCAGCGGATCGGGTGCAGAGAATCAAAAGGTATATAAAGAGACATTTGCCATTACTTTGGCGCTGACTTCTTGAATTCTGAATTCATTTAGACAACTGTTTGACTTCGGGTAATTGCCACCTGACTCAAATTACAGTGCCTTGCAAAAGTATTCGGCCCCGTTGAACTTTGCGACCTTTTGCCACATTTCAGTCTTCAAATATAAAGATATAAAACTTTATTTTTTTGTGAAGAATCAACAACAAGTGGGACGCAATCATGAAGTGGAATGACATTTATTGGATATTTCAAACTTTTTTTAACAAATCAAAAACTGAAAAATTGGGCGTGCAAAATTATTTAGCCCCTTTACTTTCAGTGCAGCAAACTCTCTCCAGAAGTTCAGTGAGGATCTGATCCAATGTTGACCTAAATGACTAATGATGATAAATACAATCCACCTGTGTGTAATCAAGTATCCGTATAAATGCACCTGCACTGTGATAGTCTCAGAGGTCCGTTAAAAGCGCAGAGAGCATCATGAAGAACAAGGAACACACCAGGCAGGTCCGAGATACTGCTGTGAAGAAGTTTAAAGCCGGATTTGGATACAAAAATATTTCCCAAGCTTTAAACATCACAAGGAGCACTGTGCAAGCGATAATATTGAAATGGAAGGAGTATCAGACCACTGCAAATCTACTAAGACCTGGCCGTCCCTCTAAACTTTCAGCTCATACAAGGAGAAGACTGATCAGAGATGCAGCCAAGAGGCCCATGATCACTCTGGATGAACTGCAGAGATCTACGGCTGAGGTGGGAGACTCTGTCCATAGGACAACAATCAGTCGTATATTGCACAAATCTGGCCTTTATGGAAGAGTGGCAAGAAGAAAGCCATTTCTTAAAGATATCCATAAAAAGTGTCAGCTGTAATCGCAGCAAAAGGTGGCGCTACAAAGTATTAACTTAGGGGGGCTGAATAATTTTGCACGCCCAATTTTTCAGTTTTTGAATTGTTAAAAAAGTTTGAAATATCCAATAAATGTCGTTCCACTTCATGATTGTGTCCCACTTGTTGTTGATTCTTCACAAAAAAATAGTTTTATATCTTTATGTTTGAAGCCTGAAATGTGGCAAAAGGTCGCAAAGTTAAAGGAGGCCGAATACTTTCGCACGGCACTGTATCTATGAAGTGTTCAAATGATTATGCAGTGCCTTTTGAGTAAGATAATGCTTTCCATCCATTATTGTTCTGAGTGTCTTGAGCAGTAAATATGAAAATATTTACATCATCCTATACATGATAATTTTTACATCACAGCAAGCATGTGAACCTATACCCAAGGCTCATCACATTTGTCTTAACCTCTCTTCTTCAACTTGTTCACTATTGTGTCAGTAAAAAAATCTACCTAAATTAGTAATTGAGTGAATGTTTAATCAACAATCTATGTATATTTCCGGGTCTTCATATTTCTAGTTGTCAGTGTAATAATTATGCTCGGTGCTTAAACTAAATGTTTCTCTCGCTCGGTCGGCCGCAATGAAACACCTCATCAGTCGCTACCAGGGATGATTTGGATCAGTGTGTGAAATTCGTTGAAAGCTCTCAATGCACCCGCTAAGAAATTGAGGATGAATAAGTGGCGCGTACAATCAGGATGCCCTCTGAATCGTACAGTATGAAGTAAAAGACTAAAAAGTAGGCCTCAGTGGAGGCTGGTGGGAGGAGCTATAGGAGGATGGGCTCATTGTAATGGCTGGAATGGAATGAATGGAACAGTATCAGAAACATCAAACATATGGAAAACAAATATCCGTTCCATTTATTCCATTCTAGTCATTACAAAGAGCCTGTCCTCCTATTGCTCCTCTCACCAGCCTCCTCTGGTAGACCTACCCCCAACTCCACCACTGTGCATGTTCTATTAATATTTTGTTTACCCATTAGTTTCATGTTTAAAGCATGCTCTGTTTAATTCCGGGCCCACATCAAAGCCAAACGTTTACTACAGTACAACAGTAGAGGTGACTGACAAAATAAAGGAAACAGTTGTAATTGAGAAATACAAGGTATATTGAAAGCATGTCCCACTGGGCACCGCACGTAATTTTAACATGGAAAATTTGGGTAATATTTGGTTGAGACGTTGACCAATGAGATTACAACCTATAGTCAACCACTCAAAAAGACAGACAAAAGTTAGTTGAATTTCCAATCTGCTATCACTGTGCTTTCAGCTATCTAAAAGCATAACCACACTCGAATGGAAAAACAATGGCACATTTTTGGTTTAAGTTGTCACCCAAATGTTTATCACTGCATTTTCAACCATTTAAAAGCACAGCAAAATTTGAATGGGGAATACAATGTCAGATGTTTTGTTTATTTACACGACAGAATAATGTGTTATCATTGTGCTCGGTCTGATAGCAGAACCAAATGACCAGGATTGCAGTTGAGTTTACATGGTGCAGGCGAGCAACGCCGTTTGAGATTCTGCACAGATTATTACAGCAATTGTGAAGATCTCTACAGACCTGCGATGATTTCGGCATGCCATCTTGAACATGCACGCGTTATACGATTACATAAGAAGACCTTTAAGCTACAGTAAACTCCAAATGTGGCCATGGATGTGTTACTCATTTTGAGGTTGAATGATTCAATTTTTACGTGCCAAGTTTTATTTGTCACACGCACAGTGAAAGGCTTAACTTGCAAGCGTCAGTAAGTGTGTGAGTGAGGGTGTATGTGAATGTGTGTATGTGGATAAGAGTGACAGTGAGAGAGTGTGTGTGTCTGAGTGGGTAGAGGCCTGTGGATGAGCATGGAGTCAGTGTGGATAGTCTGTGGGAGATGGAGAGCAGTAGTTGTTAGCCATTTAACAGTCTTATGGCCAGGGGATAAAATCTGTTTTTAGGAGTCTGTTGATCTGTGCCTTGATGCACTGATACCATCTGCCGGATGGGAGCATGGAGAACAATCCATGTCTTGGGTGGATGGAGTCTTTGGCAATATTTCGGGCCTTTCTCAGACACCGCCTGACATCTATGTTCTGGATGGCTGGGCCATCCGCACCAACCTCTGTAGGCAGTGGTGTAAAGTACTTAAGTAAAAATAATTTTAAGTACTACTTAAGTCATTTTATAGGGGTATCTGTACCTTACTTTACTATTTATATATTTGACAACTTTTATTTTTTCTCCACTACATTCCTAAAGAAAATAATGTACTTTTTACTCCGTAAATTTTCCCTGACACCCAAAAGTACTCGTTACATTTTGAATGCTTAGCAGAACCGGAAAATGGTCTAATTCACACACTTGTCAAGAGAACATCCTTGGTCATCCCTACTGCCTCTGATCTGGCAGACTCACTAAACACAACTCAACAACAACTCTTCCACCAAGGCACCTGCAAGTTCCTGGACCTTTCTGGGGGAATGGACCTAGCTCTCACCCTCCGATCCAACGTGCTCAATGGGATTTAGATCTGGGCTCTTCGCTGGACATGGCAGAACACTGACATTCCTGTCTTGCAGGAAATCACGCACAGAATGAGCAGTATGGATGGTGGCATTGTCATGCTGGAGGGTCATGTCAAGATGAGCCTGCAGGAAGAGTACCACATGAGGAGGAGGATGCCTTCCTTGTAACGCACAGCATTGAGATTGCTTGCAATGACAACAAGCTCAGTCGGATGATGCTGTGACACACCGCCCCAGACCATGATGGGCCCTCCACCTCCAAATCGATCCCGCTCCAGAGTACAGGCCTCGGTGTAATGCTCATTCCTTTGACAAAGTAATGTCTGGTGAGGACCTGCCTTACAACAGACCTACAATCCAGCCTCTCTCAGCCTATTGTGGACAGTCTGAGCACTGATGGAGGGATTATGCGTTCCTGGTGTAACTCGGCAGTTGTTGTTGCCATCCTGAACCTGTCCCGCAGGTGTGATGTTCGGATGTACCGATCCTGTGCAGGTGTTGTTACACGTGGTCTGCCACTGCAGGGACGATCAGCTGTCTGTCCTGTCTCCCTCTAGCGCTGTCTTCGGCGTCTCACAGTATGGACATTACAATTTATTGTCCTGGCCCCATCTGCAGTACCCATGCCTCCTTGCAGCATGCCTAAGGCACGTTCACGCAGATGAGCTGGGACCCTGGGCATCTTTCTTTTGGTGTTTTTCAGAGTCAGTAGAAAAGCCTCTTTCTACTGACTGTGACCTTAATTCCCTACCGTCTGTAAGCTGTTAGTGTCTTAACGACCGGTGCATGTTCATTAATTGATTATGGTTAGTTGAACAAGCATGGGAAACGGCGTTGAAACCCTTTACAGTGAAGATCTGTGAAGTTATTTGGATGTTTACCTATTATCTTTGAAAGACAGGGTCCTGAAAAAGGGACATTTCTTTTTTTGCTGAGTTTAGCTCATTTGAAATGTAAAGGCAACTGCATCCACGGTAAAGGTTGCATACAGTATGTCGGCTTAATTGGAAATTACCTTTACATTGTAACGAGGATCTTCTGCAATACAGATTGAATCCAGTCTTAGTCATGGCTTTTTCTTCCAGTTTGTCTACCAATGAATAATTCATACAGTATGTTGGATTCACGTTTAAGTCAAAGAATAGGGAAAATCTAAGTTAAAGAATAGGGCTAAATCAAATCAAACTTTAAATGCATTTTAATGAAACTTTGATTCGATTTAGTCCTGTTCTTTATCTTAGATATTTGGTTGAGATGGAGACGTGAGTCCAACAAATAAATTATTAATTTGTATACAAACTGAAATTAAAGCCAGACTAAGTCAATGGCACAGATGGAACTATCCAAGCAGAAGATTAATCTCCCTCAACTGTCAATATTGATGTATATTTCTAGTTGAATACCTGGATGAATTGAAACAATAGCTGTTAATTACTTTTCAAGTGCTATATACAGGTAACTTCCAAAATAATGGAAACACTTGAGTAAATGAAGGATACACATCTGCAGGAAACCTAATGAAATCCATATGGTTAAGTATGCTGGTGGCAGCATCATGCTGTGGGGATGTTATTCAGCGGCAGGGACTGGGAGACTAGTCAGGATCGAGGGAAAGATGAATGGAGCAAAGTACTGCGAGATCTTTGATGAAAACCTGCCCCTGAGCTCTCAGGACATCAGAATGGGGCAAAGGTTCATCTTCCAACAGGACAATGACCCTAAGCACACAACCAGGACAACGCAGGAGTGGTTTTGGGGCAAGTCTCTGAATGTCCTTGAGTGGCCCAGTCAGAGCCCGGACTTGAACCCAATCAAACATCTCTGGAGAGACCTGAAAATACCTATGCAGCTACACTCCCCATCCAACCTGACAGAGCTTGAGAGGATCTGCAGAGAAGAATGGGAGAAACTCCCCAAGTACAGGTGTGCCAACCTTGTAGCATCATACCCAAGAATACTCTAGGCTGTAATCGTTGACAAAGTTGCTTCAACAAGGGGTGTTAATAATTTCTGAAGGCATTGTATATATTATTTGATGGTGGAAATAACGTTGGAGATCTGATGTTGTTTTACATGTACAATATAAGGTTTGTCTATATTGAAATTTGGTTACCATGATGACATTTTCCCTTAGTTGAAATTTCACAATCAAAACAACAGTTTATGTTGACAACTTTTTAAAAAATCCATTGTATATTCCACACAGATTCCACATATGTTGACAAATTACATTGAAACTACGTTGATTCAACCAGTTTGGGCCCAGTGTGGTGCTTCCACACAAGTGTCTTTCCTGAGTTAATTAAGCAATTAACATCCCATCATGCTTCGGGTCATGCATAAAAGTGTTGCCCATAATTAAGGCTACCATGGCTAGAAGAGATCTCAGTGACTTTGAAAGAGGGGTCTCAAAGGAGCTGATGGGGTTTAAAGTGTGTGCGTGCGTGTCTCAGTCACCAGACACAACACAACTGAAAACTTACAGAAGATTCTGGACACCGTTTTCCACCACCATCAACAAAACACCACTGAAGGAATTTTTGTCGTGGAAGAATTCTCCCTTGTAAACTCCATTTACAAGAGAGCTGGCCATGGTGCTGAAACTGGACGCCTGTTCTAAAACGACTTGTCTTCTGGAACTCCACATCATCCCGTTATCTTCCTTGGTAATTTAAAGTACCTGATGTCGTGAAAGTGTCACTGCACTTTTTCAATAGATTGAATTACCTTTTTCTTACATGGCTACATCGTCAAAAGCACTAACATACATAGACTAGGCTACAAAGCAAAGAAATCAGACAGTAACCACTGATTGCGACAAACATCGAACACTGTACTGGACCACTAATTCACAACTTTTTCTACGCCACGTCGAAGAAATTGCCAAATATAAGCCACCATTTTATATCATAATTACAAGAAAATTACATTTTAACTGGAGCCCTCCACACCCGTTTTCAGTGCTGCAAAGCGAAGATTGAGCGAAAATGAATAACACTAGGCCTCCAGGTGATTGGTTAGACTTGCATGACATCATTAAAAGTCCATTCTCTCGTTGCCTGTGAGCATGCAAACTTGAAAAAAAACTGTCTCTCACAGATCAGAGCACATCTGCCGGAGTCCGAACTGCTTCTTTCGAGAGAGACTTGCACACCTCAGCTCGGGGCGTTTCGGTCACCAGTCACTTGGAATTGTACTCTCCGTATCAAGGCTCTCTCTCTGGTACCTGCCGAAAGACATTCTGACATGAAAAGGCATGATGTGATCCAATATGTGCCAATTATTATGATACCGCACAAAATTAGGACATCGTCGTCTCTATCCGGGAAAAACTTATCAGAGTAAGATTGAGAGAGGGATTTTTGCCTGGTTGAGTACCATCTAAACATGCAACATGAATCCCACTAAGAGCACTGGAGCTGGTGGGCTTGAGTCCTGGAACTTTAACAGTAAGTTGTAACATTTATAATGCACTTGTCGCATTTGAAATACAACAAATGGGAAATATAGGCTATTAGAACGTGCGAAATCTAACTTCCCTGTAAACAATATTTTCTATAGGTTTTTCAAAACAATGTGTGCATTCTGATAAATCCACTTTTGCAAAGGATGGCTGTTCAAATAACCTGTCACCGAGTTATCATGAGCATTATTTTAGAATCCCCAAGGATAGTCTTTTTGCAGATGTATTAACATTGACGGAATCAACTAAATTAATTGTTCTCAGAAATACCATTGTGTCACTCGTTCTGATTTCCACCATTTATTTGATAGCACAACTTAGTGACGGAGAAACAAGCGCGCAACAAGGTGCGCTTGATCAATGTGTATGGTTCGGCTGTGATATCGGAGTAGGCAGCCTTTGGGTTAGGCTATTGTAGAAAAATGCCCACATTAAAATAAATAAAAACAGTTTTTAAAAATCATGTTGTGGTCCTATCGACGTGACGTTATAGTGGGCTATATTGTGCAAAACGATGTTAAAAGATGGCCCCACTTGAAGTAAAGAAACCGTAGCCTATATATCCTTATCTAAAAAAAACGAATGTGTGCTAACTGTTGATCTTCATCTTACGTTCGTGGTGTTTGTATATGTATCAGTTAAAGTAGTTGTACATTATGAAGTTTGAAACCTCAGACACCATTACTTTAAGGGTTGTTCTAATGAAAGAAGAGAAACGTGCGCGTTTTTGGAACGCGTTCGTTAGGATGGCACCCCACAGTGCTCTTCAGATTATTTGATGAGTTAATTGGGTGGATATTTGACCCGCTGGAGTTTAGGCCAATTATGAGATGTGTATGCTTCTGGTTCTGAGGAAGTTCATGTAAACATTCTTAATGCGTGACACTTGCTTCTCCATTTTGGTTTCTCTCTCTCTGTTTCCATTAAAATGTCTGACTCATTGCTGTTGTTGAATGAATGCATTTTTTCCCTTCATTTTTGGGGGGTGCTGAGGTTTCTAGATCATAGCTAATCATACAGGGAAACCCAGTTCAGTCAAAGCTCCCAATGCAAAAACTGTGCTGATGTCCATCTGTAGTCTATGATAAAGTTGATATATACATTATACAATTGACATTCTCATCACAGTGCAGATACCCAGTCCCCCATACTCACTGCACCTGCAACTGACACAAAGCCATTCCACAATTCATCTTACTTCCCTCCACTTCTTTCTCCCAGCTGCCGGGCATCCCTGAGATACCTGCTTTAAAGTGTTTCAAACTTCCTGATGGCGGCTTTTTGTGCAGGCAAATGCCTGAACCTCATTGAGATGCAAAGCTCTCCCTGCAGCCCCTCGGGAAATGAGCATCCCGACTGTCAGGATTTGTGTCCCCTCTACAATCATCAGTGGCAGCAGCACACACAGGCAGACACCCAGAGAGCTCATCAAATGTCTCACAGCTGGGACAGTAGTAGTCCTGCTTATGACTTCCACAGAGGAGTGGAGTTTTTTTTTTTTTGGTGTGCTGGGTTTTAATCCTGTCCCTGTTTTGGTCCATGGCTGTTGGGTTTGGCTGCATTTGGCGTGGTGGACACTTTCAGCTGGTCTGATATTAACCGCATGGGACAGACTGTGGATGGGGTCAGGAAAGCCATTGGCCTTCAACCCAGACACATCAGTTAGGGTGCCATTTTGTTAATTGAGCGTGAGAGGCTGAGAGGTCTGTGATGTTCTTTTGGCCATCCCTCTTGCCCCACCCCCCTGGTCAGGGTTGTGCATTTTCTACCAGGGTTGGGCTCTTGAAACTTTCGAAATGAATAGCGTCGACTTGATATTGAGCCCAACCCTGTTTTCTAGGAAAGAGTCAAAGCAAAGTCACCTACACAATTTCAATCATTTAGAATAATGCGTGGAACCTATTTAGGATGTTTACTTGGGTGAAATGAGCTCAGCCCAAAAGAAACTCCTTGTGTATACACTATAGTCAGAGAGATAATGTAGTGTATACATTTGGGTCATATGCTACACCCAACCCCCATATTAACCCCAATACTCCCCTCCCTGCCTGCTTCATAACCTAGTTTTAGGACTGACGCTTCTGCAGCACTGCTGTGTGCCAACCCTGGGCACAGATGTTTCACACTGGCACGGACGGGCGTAGACTGGGCTGGATGAGTTAGGCATTGCTCTACGCCCTGGCCTGCGGGCTAAGGGACACGTTTAATGCCCTCTTCAGATTCATGAGCTCCAGGAATTTAGTCAGCTCTGACTCATGGAGAGATGGATCATCTTTCCTAGGGTTTAGTTTTCATGAGACTGCTCGCTGGGCACATCACATCATTTCAACGTGGACAGCTGAGTAATATTTGGTTGAGACCTTGATTAAATGAGATTACAACCTATATTCACCCACTCAAAAATATAGCCAAAAGTTAGTTGAATTTCCAATGTATTATCACTGTGCTTTCAACCATCTACAAGCACAAGCAAATTCCAATGGAAAACAATGTCAGATTTTTTTTGTTTAGTTGTCACCCAAATATCTATCACTGCGCTTTCAACCATTTAAAAGCACAGCAACGTTCAAATGGGAATACAATATCAGATATTTTGTTGATTTAATGTGCTATCCCTGTGCTTCATATAATAGCAGAACCAAATGACCTGGCTTGCAGTTGAGATAGCTTTAAAAGTCCATGGTGCAAGTGATCAATGCCGTTTGAGATTCTGCACAGATTATTACAGCAATTGTGAAGATGGCCACAGACCTGCGACGTCCTATGCATGCTACAGTATCTTGAACATGCACGCTTTATATGATTACATAAGAAGACATTTATAGTTACAGGGATCTCAAAATGTGGACATGGATGTGTTAGTCATTTTAAGTTTGAATGTTACATTAGTTTGTAAAATAGCCTCAACTAAGGTATTACATTTTTTTGATAGTGGAAATAATGTTGAAGATCTGACATTGTTTTAAAGGTAGAAATTCAACATATTTTATGCAAGGTTTGTCCATGTTGAAATTTGGTTACCATGATGACATCATCCTGTGCTTGAAATTCCACCCTCAAAACAACAGTTTGTTGATTACTTTTTTCAAATCCAATGTATTTTCCATGTAGATTCGATGTCACAATACGTTGACAAATTACGATGAAACAACCAGTTTGTGCAAAGTGGGTGTAGTCTCAAATAAATTCAACTATCAATTTATATGCTTTACTTCGACAGTCTCCCATCATCCACTGTAGCTTGGAGTTTCGCGTTCAGTTTTTCTATGATATTAATATTGTTCTTCAATCCAGACACTCAGGAAACACTGTTCCACAAAATTCAACCATTTTGTGGGATCAATAATAATTCATGATATTTTCTTCCCTCTGTTAGCCAGGGTTGTGGACCAAATGGGAACATGATATTGGCCATATTTTGCTCATCAACACTGAAACTGTGTTCGTTTGTACTCAGTGGCTGGTGCGTGTGCACAATGTACAAATGGTGGTGGTGGGTGGTGAAGTTGGTGGGTGTGCACAATACAATGATTCCATGCTGGAAAACATTGTCAAGTTAGGGAAGGGCGGAAATAATTGTCAGTGGTCAGTGTTGCTGTGTGTTATTACTGATTAACAATATTAAATACAGTAGATTCATTTGATTAACGTTGGGTTCCCTCTAGTACTGAGCGATTAGCCAAAATGCTGTTTTTCCTGGTCATTAAACATCTAATTGAACGACGTCTGTTCAATTACTTGAAATCCATTTAGTTTTTTTGTTTTTGTGATCTCAATGCGCTGTTTCTCTAGAGAAAATGTATTAATTTACATTTACATTTAAGTCATTTAGCAGACGCTCTTATCCAGAGCGACTTACAAATTCACAAGAGAAGTTAAGTCAATAACTATGTGGGACGCTGGGCTGACGGGAGTTGTAGTTTTCATTAGGCAAATATTCAACCTGGTTCAGCACAGAAACATAGTAATTAACTACAATGACCATAATCCATTAAACCCGTTCTTCTCGGCTCGGACAATAGTGTTTGATTGCGGTCTGCTATAGAGTACATTATACCCATAAAACGTACTGGTAAGAAAATCCCACCATAGGGAATTTTAGAAAAATAAGGGCTGTGTTTCGGGTCGGCCTGGCGTGACATTTTGATAACCGTGTAAATCTCTCTAGGAGAAGTTGACCCCCCCCTTGAGCATCCTATTGGTTCCTGCATGTGGGTCATGATTATCTATGCAAGTAAAATGGAGGTCAAAAGATAAACGGAAGTTTTTCATTTAAGCTATGCCATCATTGTAGTATAAATAATTCTGTGATGTTTTGGCTCAAAATGTAATCTGTTGATTCGTTGGATAGTAGACGTAAGATATACCAGCCACCCATGCACCACTCTATCAACGCTGTAAGGAAGGGATGTAATAAATAAACAGACACAGACAGCCTCACCATAACGTTAACAGAACTGCGGGTATGCAGTGATCTGCAGGTGGGGGCGAAGGACACTGTCTACCAGTGTCCTAGCCCAGTGTCGCCCCGGAGTCCTAGTTAGCAAGCTAGCTAGTGCATAGTGTCCTTCGCCCCCTACCGACCAAGCACCTGCCCGCGCCGTAACGTTAACAGAACTGTGGGAAAGCAGTGTTCGGCAGGCAAGGGCGAAGGACACTGTCTTACCGGTGTCCTAGCTAGCTAGTGGTGTCACCCCGCCTCCCGCCCGTGTCTTCTTCTGAGAGGTTTATCTGCTGTTGGTATCCAACGTTATGATACATTACCGGCACCTATTGTAGTCTCCTGCCTGTGTACCTAGTTTAAATCATAGATGAAACGTTTACCAATAGAAGTATAGAGAGGGGTTCCTGCAGATGCAGGAACGCCCCGAATTGCGGGCTGCAATCGCACCCTTCCCGGCTCGGAAAGAGACGGATAGCCTACACACAGACTGCATGAGAGAGGAATGTACACAACACAACAACAAGGTTCCCGAGGTAGCGCTACCCGATTGATAGTTGTAGAAATTGCTAATAAGCAGTCTTGAAAGTATGCTTTATGTTCTTTCAATAACTAGTCAAGTGACTTTGTGAGACGGCTAAGAAGCAAACTTAAACAGCTACTAGCTAGACAGCGAACTACTAGCCTAGTTAAATAGGATGACTCAAAGGTTGTACAGTGTGGGGAGCACAGAGATAATGTTAGATGGCCTGGCTGGCTGGCTGCTACTGCCTGAGTAGAGATGAGATTATGACTTTAAAGGAATGAAAAGGAATAAAGTAAACTAAGTATATTGTATTATTGTATTATTTCATTTTCTATTGATGTCTAGCCTATTGATGTCTAGTGGACCTGACAGAGACAATGGAACATTTTGGCCATTGAATGTTCACTATTCTTCACAGAAGTTGTAATGCCATTATTTAATAATGCATTTAATGTTGAAAAAAAAATCTAAAACTGTGATCACTTTGTAAATTGAACTGAGCCAACCTTAAAAAGCACTAATGGCTCAGCACTAGTTCCCCACATGATACCGATCATTTCAAGCCAATGGGTAGCAATAACTACACTTTTCCCTGGTATGTGATCATCTCTCTCTCCCTCTCTCATATATTTTATATTTGATTTCAGAGCTACAGTAGCACAATGTTCATTAATTGAAGAAAGCATGGCTCCTATTGTTTTTGTTTTTTTACCTTTATTTAACGAAGCAAGTCAGTTAAGAACTAATTCTTATTTATAATGATGGCCTACCCCGGCCAAACCCTAATCCGGATGACACTGGGCCAATTGTGCACCGCCCTATGGGACTCCCAATCACGGCCGGTTGTGATACAGCCCAGGATTGAACCAGGGTCTGTAGTGACGCCTCTAGCACTGAGATGCAGTTCCTTAGACTGCTGCGCCACTCGGGAGCCCATTGTAATGTCAGCAGTTGCCTATCAGCATTGCACGATACCTGTTTGTAGCCACATCCTCTATTTATAGCATCCTCTCTCATCAAACTTGCAACAACAATACGTTAATTAAATCTGATCTTAGTTAGCTACTGACATTATAACTAAGATCAGATTTCATTAACGTAATTGTTGTTGCAAGTTGCCACAGTGCCTGTGACAAAGACAAAATCCACACTGAAGTTGGAGGGAGAACAGCCAGTCAAGACCACAACTAAAATATGCGTATGCTGACAGCAAACAGCCACTTTGTTATATGAATTAGTTAGGTTAGGGTTAATTATCTCATATGCATGTATTTCATTTGAATTAGAATGATGTCTGTCAACATGACATACAAACTTTTTCTCTCTCTCTCTCTCTCTCTCTCTCTCTCTCTCTCTCTCTCAGCCTTTAACCACACCATGAGAAGTTTCCCATCATTTTTAAATATAAGTTTATTTGGTAATGAAAACAGTAACTATGTTTGACATTACAGTCCCTTTAACAAGGCCAGTACATTCCTGATGGCCCAGCAGAGTAGTGCCAGTGGCGGAGATGTTTCTCTGCAGGTAGTTACAAGGCACAGCACGGAGGCCTGGATAATGAGGATAAAGGGAATCAAAAGGTAGAGCATGTACCATATCAAACAGCTTACAGCAGAGGATCCCTACAGCACGGAGAGGGGAAGTTCACTGAGCCATGCGTCCTATATTTAGCATTATTATTAGACCCTCCGTAATGTCTAGAGCTCAGAGTGTGTCCCATCAAGCTCTAGCCTTACAGCAGGGGTGTCAAACTCATTTGCCCCATTGGCCGCATCCGTACTTAAAATGTATTATAATTCATCTCTGTCAAAATTTGCACAAAATATTCCTCTATCCATCGCTTTTGGAATTTCTGATGCTCCTTGAATCTCTCATTTTCGTTTTGATGACTGTTATTAAACTGGACAGAATGAAGAGATTATAAATGTCCATGATCATTTCTACACGGTTTTGATTTGGTTTTAGTCATTTAAATGTCGATTGAGATCGTTTTGCCCCAAACAATTTTTAAATATATATTTTATTTAATTGTTTATCTCAAACCACCAACAAAACGGTATCCTTTCCTGGGATTGAGAGGCTGTCCCTGCTGTGCAGTCTCAATAGTTCAGAATACGATTCCTGCACATACTGTTTGCTAGCATTACCTTAACCATCATTCCTGTGTTCCAATGGCATGTTGTGTTAGCTAATCCAAGCTTATCATTTTAAAAGGCTAATTGATCATTTGAAAACCCTTTTGCAATTATGTTAGCACAGCTGAAAACTGTTGTTCTGATCAAAGAAGCAATAAAACTGGCCTTCTTTAGACCTGGAGCGTCGACATTTGTGGGTTCAATTACAGGCTCAAAATGGCCAGAAACAAATAACTTTCTTCTGAAACTCGTC
Source organism: Oncorhynchus gorbuscha (assembly GCF_021184085.1). Lineage (NCBI taxonomy): Eukaryota > Metazoa > Chordata > Actinopteri > Salmoniformes > Salmonidae > Oncorhynchus > Oncorhynchus gorbuscha. The sequence continues at coordinate 35,798,021 of NC_060177.1, read as the reverse complement.
AGTCTAATCTTGTTCTGAGAATTTAAGGCTATTCCATGCGAGAAATTGCCAAGAACCTGAAGATCTCTTACAACGCTGTGTACTACTCCCTTTAACAGAACAGCGCAAACTGGATCTAACCAGAGTAGAAAGAGGAGTTGGAGGCCCCGGTACACAACTGGGCGAGAGGACAAGTACATTAGAGTGTCTAGTTTGAGAAACGGATGCCTCACAGGTCCTCATCTGGCAGCTTCATTAAATAGTACCCGCAAAACACCAGTCTCAATGTTAACCGTGAAGAGGCGACTCCGGGATGCTGGCCTTCTAGGCAGAGTTGCACAGAACAATCCATATCTCAGACTGGACAATAAAAAGAAAAGATTAAGATGGGCAAAATAACACAGACACTGGACAGAGGAACTCTGCCTAGAAGGCCAGCATCCCGGAGTCGCCTCTTCACTGTTGACGTTGAGACTGGTGTTTTGCAGGGTACTATTTAATGAAGCTGCCAGTTGAGGACTTGTGAGGCGTCTGTTTCTCAAAGTGAAGTTTATTTTCGTTGTTGATTGCCCTAATCCCTTAGTTTTGGTGTTCATTTAGGCCTTAGTTTGGTCTGCGTGTTGAACCTTATGTTTATTAGTGTAAGAGATGATACTGCATACACGGATTCATATTCTATTCTCAAATCCTTCATAAAAATGATAGTATCTCAGAAGATGGGAGTAGTCCTATTTTGCTAAATAGTGACTATAGTCCTTGTTTGAACTCCTGATTAATGAATGGAAGTATTTGTCAGCAGCAGCTGCTGTTTGTGGCATCCTGCTGTTCAGCTTTGGCAAGTTACGTAGAGAAATAACTCTCTCTGGCTCTGGAACCGTAACAGTCTGGATAACTAAGGTATAGGCCTATAGCTTTCTCTTGGGAAATACTTACCTATACTACATGGCCAAAGGTATGTGGACACGTGTTCAAATGAGTGGATTCAGCATTTCAGTCACACCCGTTGCTGACAGGTGTATAAAATTGAGCACACAGACATGCAATCTCCATAGCAACATTGGCAGTAGATTGGCCCGTACTGAAGAGCTCAGTGACATTCAACGTGGCACCATCATAGGATGCCACTCCAACGAGTCAGTTTGTCAAATTTCTGCCCTGCTAGAGCTGCCCCGGTCAACTGCTAAGTGCTGTTATTGTGAAGTGGAAACGTCTCGGAACAATAACGGCTCAACCGCGAAGTAGTCGGCCACAAAAACTCACAGAATGGGACAGCCGAGTGCTGAATTACTTACTACTTGAATTACTATTACTTTTATCTCTTATTCTTATTTTTTTGAAACTGTATTGTTGGTTAGGGGCTCGTAAGTAAGAATTTCACTGTAAGGTCTACCTACACCTGTTGTATTCGGTGCACGTGACTAATGCAGTTTGATTTGATGTGCAAAGCATGTAAAAAGTCTGTCCTCAGTTGCAAAGCTCACTACCGATTTCCAAACTGCCTCTGGAAGCAACATCAGCACAAAAACTGTTCGCCGCCAGCTTCATGAAATGGGTTTCCATGGCTGAGCAGCCGCACACAAGCCTAAGAGAACCATGCGCAATGCCAAGCGTCGGCTGAAGTGTTGTAAAGCTCGCTGCCATTGGACTCTGGAGCAGTGGAAACGCGTTCTCTGGAGTGATGAATCACGCTTCACCATCTGGCAGTCCGACGGACTAATCTGGTTTTGGAGGAGAACACTACCTGACCGAATGCATATTACTGACTGTAAAGTTTGGTGGATGAGTAATGGTCTGGGGCTGTTTTTCATGGTTTGGGCTGGGCCCCTTAGTACCAGTGAAGGGAAATATTAACGCTACAGCTTACAATGACATGCTAGACGATTCTGTGCTTCTAACATTGTGGCAACAGTTTGGGGAAGGCCCTTTCCTGTTTCAGCATGACAATGCCCCCGTGCACAAAGCAAGATCCATACAGAAATGGTTGGTCGAGATTGGTGTGGAAGAATTTGACTGGCCTGCACAGAGCCCTGACCCCAACCCCATCGAACACCTTTGGGATAAATTGGAACGCAGACTGCGAGCCAGGCCTAATCGCCCAGCAGCTGAATGGAAGCAAGTCCCCGCAGCAATGTGCCAACATCTTGTGGAAAACCTTCCCAGAAGAGTGGAGGATGTTATCGCAGCAAAGGGGGGCCCAACTCCATATTAATGCCCTTGATTTTGGAATGAGATGTTCAAAGAACAGATGTCCACATTCTTTTGGCCAATGGTGCAATAGTGCCACAGTGAAATACATATTCTCGGATAATACTAATTATTTTACAAATTATATTACTGATCAAGTTTATACTATCCCATTGACTACATTTGTTGATGCTTATTTTTTTACTTAAAAGCCAGGCACAAACAACTCAAATATTGAATCCAATGATGTATAATTGATCCTATTGTATATAGCATTAGACCTATGATAGCATTTCATAATATATCATCCTGTATGTTCATAGACATTTCATAATGCAACCAGTGCCTTATCCTGGAGGATCACGTCTTTACCACTTACGAGTTCATAAATCTATACCGCCGTCTATACTTTAAGATGGGGTGACTAAGATGAGTACCCCCTCCCTGCAGCAGTATGCAAGCACATGCTCACAGTCACAAGTGACAAGGTATGTGTTCTTAAAATAGGCCCGGCTCAGATTCAAGGCTGTTTGCTGGACTATATAGTGACCCGCTGTCGTTAAAGTAGAAAGCTCCTTGACATTAGATAAACAGGAACTGGATCAAACTTAGAAACTGATATAAAATCCCTGAGCTGAATGACCCGTCATGTATATGTAAACATTTCACTGTAAGGATTACCTACACCTGTTGTATTCGACGCATGTGACAAATAACATTTGATTTGTACCTGTATTTGATCAAATATTGTATTTTGCCTGCAGTATCAAAGACCAAAATGCCTAATCACAGTATCTGGCACGTGGCGGCTGTGTCTTAGCTATTTTGGCATGAAGGGCTTTCAAGTGGAGTGCATCTGCTTTTCTCCTGCTAGACATGAGGATATCACAGTCATGCCACAATGAATGACATTGCTAGAGCCAGGAACAGTGGACATTACCAACCCCTACACTTTAAGAAAAATACCTATCTACTGTGTCTTTAACTATTTCACTCTAATTGCATAATTCCTTGTAAGGGCCTGAAATACTTTAAAGTTGTCTGTTTAATTATGGATACTCCCCAGAAACCCTTACATGCTTACACCCGAACAGTAGAACCTCGATCAGTGGGCTCAGTTATTCACATCTGATAAAAGCCAAGTCACTGTTCTTTAAAGCCAAGTTACTGGTCTCCTTAAGCTGGGTGGCTGTGAGGGATGTATACTCTATTAGCTCCCACTTAACAGAGGTACATTTTTACATCATTAACCAAACACATTCCTTTCTTTGAGGAATTCCATTCCTTCACATTTCCAGAGCTTAAAGCCTGGTAAAAACACAAACCTCACACAAGTGTGTTCAGCCAAGATACCAGCATTGGGGAAGCTACTCTAAAATAGTTTATTAGGTACACCCATCTAGTTCCGGGTCGGACCCCTCTTTGCCCCCAGAACAGCCTGAATGATTTGGGGAATGGATTCTACAAGGTGTGGCATTGTAACGTTGCTCAATTGGTATCAATGAACCTATGTGTGCCAGGAAAACCTTCCCCACACTATTACACCACCAGCCTGTACCATTGACACCAGGCAGGATGGGGCCAATGGACTCATGCTGCTTACACCAAATCCTGACTCATCAGCATGACTCAACAGGGACTGGGATTCGTCAGGGCAGGCAATGTTTTTCCACTCCTCAATTGTCCAGTGTTGATGATCACGTGCCCACTGGAGCCGCTTCTTCTTGTTTTTAGCTGATTAGGAGTGGAACCCGGTGTGGTCATCTGCTGCAATAGCCAATCGGTGACAAGGACCGAGTTGTTTTTGCCCACAGGACTGCCGCTGAGTGGATGTTTTTTGTTTGTTGCACCGTTATCTTTAATCCCTGGACACTGTTGTGCGCAAAAAGCCCAGGAGGCTGGCTGTTTCTGAGATACTGTAACTGGTGCACCCGGCACTGACGATTATGCCACGCTCAATGTCGCTTAAGTCATTCATTTTGCCCATTCTAACATTGAATCGAACAGTAACTGAATGCCTCGATGCCCGTCTGCCTGCTTTATATAGCAAGCCATGACCACCTGTATCACTGTCTGTAGGAGCTAACCATTTCCGTGAATGGGGTGGTGTACCTAATAAGCTGGCCGCTGTGTGTACTTTACCTAGCTACTGATTACTTCACACTAGAAAACGGTAAGCTATACGAACGCTACCCTTAAGAAAAATATAATTTACTTGACTAAAGTTACTTTGAAAAAGTAGTTCATATCATCCAAACTACTTCGTGAAAAATCATATCTAAATCTGAAATGTCATAGACTACAAATTGCGAGTCAAATGTTAACATGTGTAATTGAAACACAAAAACTATGTTTCAAGTGAGAACTAAGCAGGTCTGTTGCCGAAAAAAAAGGACATTCTTTATTTTATTTTCATGATCAAAAATGTAGTGTGTAGTTCCAGTAGTTAGCTAGATAGCATGGCAAAAACGTAATTAACTACTGGAACCAAGCTACTGCATATTGTAGTTCAATTATTAATTGAACTACAGTAGATGTAGTTCACTACTCCTGAACACTGCAAGATACTGAAACTAAGAGCAATTTTAAAGTTAGCAGCCGGCATCTCTGTCTGGCTGGAATCAAAAAGAATGGGTTATTCAGTCACCGCCCCACAAGTGCGTAATATGGATTTTAGACTGGTTTGATCTCCTCTGAGTTATTTTTAACTTCAAAGTTGGCTGAACAGTGAAAAAGAACAAACCTATGATATGACCGTAGGTGGTTTCATTTGATTCCTGCCTCTCAGTTATGGAGAACTTAACAGGTTATGGACCGAATCCCCTCGTTCTCTGTTCCACCTTCTGTAGGTCAGAGCAGTATACAACAACAGAAGACAGTGGGCATTAAAAGCAGCATGTCACATCCTATATTCTGACTGAAAGACCGGGGTCATGTCTTTGATCATTATTGATAAGATCTCCTGTGTCCCCGAGCAAAACACTGCTTTGCCATTAGAGGGCAGCCTTTCAATGATATCACACAATCACACCGTCAAGCTCTTCTAAAGACATGCTGACATACACACGTTGCAGAAACACATCATTGTAATATGGATTATGGCAAGTTGTTAGCTGGTGTTTTGTCTGATCTCCTTATTGAATGGGGTTTGTTTGTTGTTCTTAATGCCCTGCCTTGCATTTCTACTATTGTTGTTTTTGGTATTATTTGATCGTGTTTTATACAGTTGGGTGTACAAACTACGACACTACAAACAGAATACGTAATGATACTGCTTTAGTAGTGTCTAGCCCTAGACAGTGCAGAGACAGACTCAGCTACACTTTCAACAGTATCTCCTCCTGAAGCTAGTATTCTTTAACAGAAGTGTCTTATGCCGGAACTTACTCCCTGTAACTTTTCTGTTTGCATTACAAAGATTTAGTTGGCTGACAACTTAACATTTCCAGCTGAGTATCAGGGTGGTTTGCCGACGATGACGAAACTTAGGGAGATGCCTTTTATATTCACAGTACCTCAGTATTTAATGTGGAGGATCCATTGCTGACACAGATAGTTATCCATGATAATTTGAGCACCGAGTCACATTCTCTTACACATCAATGTCACACCGCAGGCTCGGCTTCTGTATTTCCATCTGTTTTTATTCATTAGAATGCGAGGGGGAAATACCTTAAAATACATCTAACTCAACTGCTTTAGAGAGGCGTAAATAATGAACCTTTGGGTCAATCTAAATGACCTGAAAGAGATGTTGATATTTAGTGGTGTGTTTAATTTAATTCTCTGTGATGTCTTAATTGAATGACCAGACAGCTGCACAGAGCATGCTGTAGAATACATCACTGAGGAGCAATACAATGTGAAACTCTCTTCACCCAAGGCAATTCACCAGGAATGCTGTCCAGGCCCATGTTCATGTCATAAATCTTTTGTCTGCTAATTTGTTCATGGGAGCTAGGCAAAGGTGGAACCAAGTAATTGTTTTACAAGTCACAAGTAAGTCTCAAGTCTTAGCACTCAAGTCCCAAGTCAAGCTTTGAGTTTCGAGTCATAATGTGCTCTTCAACAAATGTAATACCATTTCATATTTTTAACAAGAGTAATAGTTAGTATATTACATTTATGCAAATCATGAATGTTTTTACAAATATATATATTTATTACTTTCCAAATAAACTTTATTTTTCCATGGAAATACATCAAATCCAATCAAAGTTTATTTGTTACGTGCGCCGAATACAAAAGGTGTAGACCTTACAGTGAAATGCTTACTTACAGGCTCTAACCAATAGTGCAAAAAAGGTATTAGGTGAACAATAGGTAAGTAAAGAAATAAAACAACAGTAAAAAGACAGGCTAAATACAGTAGCGAGGCTATAAAAGTAGAGATAATACAGACACCGGTTAGTCAGGCTGATTGAGGTAGCATGTACATGTAGATATACAGTGCCTTGCGAAAGTATTTGACCCCCTTGAATTTTGCGACCTTTTGCCACATTTCAGGCTTCAAACATAAAGATATAAAACTGTATTTTTTTGTGAAGAATCAACGACAAGTGGGACACAATCATGAAGTGGAACGACATTTATTGGATATTTCAAACGTTTTGAACAAATCAAAAACTGAAAAATTGGGCGTGCAAAATTATTCAGCCCCTTTACTTTCAGTGCAGCAAACTCTCTCCAGAAGTTCAGTGAGGATCTCTGAATGATCCAATGTTGACCTAAATGACGAATGATGATAAATACAATCCACCTGTGTGTAATCAAGTCTCCGTATAAATGCACCTGCACTGTGATAGTCTCAGAGGTCCGTTAAAAGCGCAGAGAGCATCATGAAGAACAAGGAACACACCAGGCAGGTCCGAGATACTGTTGTGAAGAAGTTTAAAGCCGGATTTGGATACAAAAATATTTCCCAAGCTTTAAACATCCCAAGGAGCACTGTGCAAGCGATAATATTGAAATGGAAGGAGTATCAGACCACTGCAAATCTACCAAGAACTGGCCGTCCCTCTAAACTTTCAGCTCATACAAGGAGAAGACTGATCAGAGATGCAGCCAAGAGGCCCATGATCACTCTGGATGAACTGCAGAGATCTACAGCTGAGGTGGGAGACTCTGTCCATAGGACAACAATCAGTCGTATGTTGCACAAATCTGGCCTTTATGGAAGAGTGGCAAGAAGAAAGCCATTTCTTAAAGATATCCATAAAAAGTGTCGTTTAAAGTTTGCCACAAGCCACCTGGGAGACACACCAAACATGTGGAAGAAGGTGCTCTGGTCAGATGAAACCAAAATTGAACTTTTTGACAACAATGCAAAACGTTATGTTTGGCGTAAAAGCAACACAGCTCATCACCCTGAACACACCATCCCCACTGTCAAACATGGTGGTGGCAGCATCATGATTTGGGCCTGCTTTTCTTCAGCAGGGACAGGGAAGATGGTTAAAATTGATGGGAAGATGGATGGAGCCAAATACAGGACCATTCTGGAAGAACACCTGATGGAGTCTGCAAAAGACCTGAGACTGGGACGGAGATTTGTCTTCCAACAAGACAATGATCCAAAACACAAAGCAAAATATACAATGGAATCTTTCAAAAATAAACATATCCAGGTGTTAGAATGGCCAAATCAAAGTCCAGACCTGAATCCAATCGAGAATCTGTGGAAAGAACTGAATACTGCTGTTCACAAATGCTCTCCATCCAACCTCACTGAGCTCGAGCTGTTTTGCAAGAATGGGAAAAAATGTCAGTCTCTCGATGTGCAAAACTGATAGAGACATACCCCAAGCGACTTATAGCTGTAATCGCAGCAAAAGGTGGCGCTACAAAGTATTAACTTAAGGGGGCTGAATAATTTTGCACGCCCAATTTTTCAGTTTTTGATTTGTTAAAAAAGTTTGAAATATCTAATAAATGTCGTTCCACTTCATGATTGTGTCCCAATTGTTGTTGATTCTTCACAAAAAAATACAGTTTTATATCTTTATGTTTGAAGCCTGAAATGTGGCAAAAGGTCACAAAGTTCAAGGGGGCCGAATACTTTCACAAGGCACTGTAGTTAAAGTGACTATGCATATATGATGAACAGAGAGTAGCAGCAGCATAAAAAATAGGGGTTGGGGGGGTAGCACACTATGCACATAGTCCAGGTAGCCATTGGATTACCTGTTCAGGAGTCTTATGGCTTGGGGGTAAAAAGTGTTGAGAAGCCTTTTTGTCCTGGACTTGGCACTCTGGTACCGCTTGCCATGCAGTAGATAGAGAGAACAGTCTATGACTGGGGTGGCTGGGGTCTTTGACAATTTTTAAGGCCTTCCTGTGACACTCTGGTTTAGAGGTCCTGGATGGCAGGCAGTTTATCCCCAGTGATGTACTGGGCCGTACGCACAACCCTCTGTAGTGGCTTGCGGTCAGAGGCCGAGCAATTGCTATACCAGGCAGTGATGCAACCAGTCAGGATGCTCTCAATGTTGCAGCTGTAGAACCTTTTGAGGATCTCAGGACCCATGCCAAATCTTTTTAGTTTCCTGAGGGGGAATAGGCTTTGTCGTGCCCTCTTCACGACTGTCTTGGTACACCTGAAACCCCACCTCTTTAAGGAATACTTTGGATAGGACAAAGTAATCCTTCTCACCCCCCCCCCTTAAAAGATTTAGATGCACTATTGTAAAGTGGCTGTTCCACTGGATGTCATAAGGTGAATGCATCAATTTGTAAGTCGCTCTGGATAAGAGCGTCTGCTAAATGACTTAAATGTAAATGTGTATTTGGACCATTCTAGTTTGTTGTTGATGTGGACACCAAGGCAATTAAAGCTCTCAACCTACTCCACTACAGCCCCGTCGATGAGAATGGGGATGTGCTCGGTCCTCCTTTTCCTGTAGTCCACAATCATCTCCTTAGTCTTGGTTATGTTGAGGAATAGGTTGTTATTCTGGCACCACCCGGCCAGGTCTCTGACCTCCTCCCTATAGGCTGTCTCGTCGTTGTCGGTGATCAGGCCTACCACTGCTGTGTCGTCTGCAAACTTAATGATGGTGTTGGAGTCGTGCCTGGCCATGCAGTCGTGGGTGAACAGGGAGTACAGGAGGGGGCTGAGCACGCACCCCTGAGGAGCTCCAGTGTTGAGGATCAGTGTGGCAGATGTGTTGCTACCTACCCTCACCACCTAAGGGCGGCCCGTCAGGAAGTCCAGGATCCAGTTGCAGAAGAAGGTGTTTAATCTCAGGGTCCTTAGCTTAGTGATGAGCTTTGAGGGTACTATGGGTGTTGAACGCTGAGCTGTAGTCAATGAATAGCAATCTCACATAGGTGTTCCTATTGTCCAGGTGGGAAAGGGCAGTGTGGAGTTCAATATGGATTGCATCATCTGTGGATCTGTTTGGGCGGTGTGCAAATTGGAGTGGGTCTAGGGTTTCTGGGATAATGGTGTTGATGTGAGACAAGACCAACCTTTCAAAGCACTTTAAGGCTACAGACGTGCGTGCTACGGGTCTGTAGTCATTTAGGCAGGTTGCCGTTGTGTTATTGGGCACAGGGACTATGGTGGTCGGCTTGAAACATGTTGGTATTACAGACTCAATCAGGCACATGTTGAAAAGGTCAGTGAAGACACCTGCCAGTTGGTCAGCACATGCCCAGAGCACAAGTCCTGGTAATCCGTCTGGCCCCGCAACCTTGTGTATGTTGTTTAAAGATCTTTCTCACGTCGGCTGCGGAGAGTATGATCACACAGTCGTCCGGAACAGCTGATGCTCTCATGCATGCCTCAGTGTTGCTTGCCTCGAAGCGAGCATAGAAGTGATTTAGCTCGTCTGGTAGGCTTGTGTCACTGGGCAGCTCGCGGCTGTGCTTCCCTTTGTAGTCTGTAATAGTTTGCAAGCCCTGCCACATAAGACAAGCATCGGAGCCGGTGTAGTATGAATCAATCTTCGCCTTGTATTGACGCAGGGCATAGCAGGATTTCTTGTAAGCTTCCGGGTTAGAGTCCCGCACCTTGAAGGTGGCAGCTCTACCCTTTAGCTCAGTGCGGATGTTACCTATAATCCATGGCTTCTGGTGGGGTATGTACATACCGTCACTGTGGGGACGACATCCTCAATGCACTTATTGATAAAGCCAGTGACTGATGTGGTGTACTCCTCAATGCCATCGGAAGAATGCCGGAACATGTTCCAGTCTGTGATAGCAAAACAGTCCTGTAGTTTAGCAAATGCTTCATCTGACCACTTTTTTATAGACCAAGTCACTAGTGCTTCCTGCTTTAATTTTTGCTTGTAAGCAGGAATCAGGAGGATAGAGGCGAGGGAGAGCTTTGTATGCGTCTCTGTGTGTGGAGTACATGTGATCTAGATATTTTTCCCTCTGGTTGCACATTTAACATGTTGATAGAAATTTGGTAGAACTGATTTCAGTTTCCCTGAATTAAAGTCTCCGGCCACTAGGAGCGCCGACTCTGGATGAGTGGTTTCCCATTTGCTTATTTCCTTATACAGCTGACGGAGTGCGGTCTTAGTGCCAGCATCTGTCTCTGGTGGTAAATAAACCACCATGAAAAGTATAGCTGAAAACTCTCTAGGCAAATAGTGTGGCCTGCAATTTATTACAATATACTTTACTTCAGGCGAGCAAAATCTAGAGAATTCCTTAGATTTCATGCACCAGCTGCACAGACCGCCCCCTCTCTTCTTACCAGAGTGTGCTGTTCTATCTTGCCGGTGCAGCTTATATCCCGCTAGCTGAATATCCATGTCATCATTCAGCCACGATTCCGTGAAACATAGGATATTACAGTTTTTGATGTCCCGTTGGTAGGATATTCGTGATCATACCTCATCTAATTTATTGTCCAATGATTGCACGTTGGCTAGTAGTGTTGACGGTAATGGCAGCTTTCACACTCGCCTTCTCCAGGTCCTGACCTGACATCTGGCTCTTTGTCCTCTGTACCTGCGTCGCTTCCTCTTGCAAATAACGGGGATGTCGGCCCTGTGGGGTGTTTGGAGAATGTCCTCTGCGTCCTCCTTGTTGTAGAAAAAATCTTTGTCTCATCCGTGGTGAGTGATCGCTGTCCTGATATCCAGAAGCTCTTTTTTTGCCATAAGATACGGTTGCAGAAACATTATGTACAAAAGAAGTTACAAATAACACGAAGAAAAGCACATAATAGCACAATTGGTTGGGCGCCCGTAAAACTGCTGCCATTTCTTCTGCCGCTATTTTACATGGGTAGCCATGACAAAGACCCCCCCCCCGACTATTGAGGATCGCAATCGGGCACTGTAGGCTTGTACACAATCGCCCAACCTTACAAACACACACCTTCTCTATGTGTGGTTACAGTAGACTAACATATGTCAATGGTTTTAGGAACAGCAGTAACATCAGGCAGGATTTGGGCTACCAACTGCCGAGCCAGTTGTAGCTCAATCTTGGGTGCAATGATCACGTTCCCACACTGACTGACTGTGTGGTTGCTCATTGATTTAACGTTACGTTAGCCTGCATGCTACACTAGCAAAGTTATAAATTATATAGCTGTTGGCTATATTATCCACGACTTACCGTTCTTTGTGCAGCTTCAAATGTCGAACAAAGTTGGAAGTTGTTGCACCTCCGTCTGTCATTTTCTTCCCGCATGTTTTGCAAGTTACAATGCGTTTTTTTGTTGATACAGCATCGTCTTTATATACGAAAACAATAATTTGGGGTATCATCTTTCCAAGGGCTCCATCTGAATTCACCCGCCGACGTTCCTCTGCACTGCCACGCGCAACTTTTTCTCAGCTGGCACAATTTGATTGGTTTGCTGTCCGATTCAAACTGTAATCCGTTAAATGAAGAGTTGATGCACTGCACATCTTTTTTAATAGCATAATTTTTTACATTTGGGCTTGGGGAGTGTATCAAGTCAGTTCGAGTCAAAAGGCTCAAGTCCAAGTTAAGTCACAAGTCATTGGTGTTAAAGTTAAAGTCGAGTTGCAAGTCATCATATTTGTGACTCGAGTCTGACTCGAGCCCAAGTCATGTGACTCGAGTCCACACCTCTGGAGCTAGGTAAACTGAAGTATCTGTAAAATAACTCAGGCATGCATATTCACTAGCTCACAATATCTAATTTTGAATGCAAATACTAATTTGCATATGCACATGGCAATAAAACCAGAACACATAACCAAGGATGAACACCCAACCAGGCTATTCTTCGCTTAGAAGTAAGTATGTTCTTTATGTTTTCAGACTTTCATACCGTGTATTCCAATTCAAAGAATTAAATGTCTTGGCGAAGAGCATTTCGCAGAGGGCAAGATGTTACATAACAGTGGATATGTTGGGAGATTTGTGCTAATGTAGCGGTCTTTATATGTACCACAGGAGAACCAAGAAATGAAGAGTGACACCACGGCTGTCTTTTTGGCTTTTATGTCGATCTGCAATAGTATTGTGAAAAGACAGGACAGGAACACATCAGTCTCGTCTCCAATGCACCATCTGACAAGTTCTTTCTCTCTCAGTGTTTTCTCAGACTCACACAATCACATTCACACATAAAGCCACAATGTATAGTATAAAATAATAAACGGTCCTTAATACAAAGAATGTATAATCTTAATTCTTAGACAATAGAACCATGCCTGCAATAGTATTGTGAAAAAACAGGACAGGAACACATCAGTCTCCAATGCACCATCTGACAAGTTGTTCTATACAGGAGCATGAAAAAAGGTAAAACACATATCCTGTCTCACATCCCACAACACACATCAATTTCAGTGTTGACAGTATTAAAATACAACAACTCGTGTACAAAAACACTGTAATTACAAACAAGCTACAACGTGGAATCGCCTTTATCCCATTCAGACCTTAGAGGGCTAAAACTAAATCTCCCACAATGCAACGCTAGCATCAGGCGGCAGCTCGGCTAACCGTTTGCATCACAGAAAGGCATGCTAGCTAGAACAGCAATACATTTTAGCGCTCTGTAAACTATATTAATAATAACAATACAACTCTGAATGTTACATGTTTCAATAGTCTCACACTCCCTTATAACAATATCTACGGCATTAACCTTGGGATGTTTTAATTATTTCACGTCATTGGACTTCTACAAAGGAGTAATCTGCAACACATACCTTTCTCTCTCAGTTTTTTCTCAGACTGCAGACAACGGGAGCTACAGGTAGTACCAGGGTGTTAGTAGGCGACATAAGCACTTAAATGAAATCAAATACATTTAATGAAATGAAACCCGAAGATGTTAACATCATTCAGCTACTGTAGCTGCCTACTTAATATCAACAGGCAGTACTAGTAGCGCAACAATTAAAAATAGACACCAAAAGTAAAGTTCCTGCCGATCATAGCGATCTGACTCCCCCCTTCTGTCCGAACTTGGAATATTCCTGTTCCCTGCCTTAGCCCACTGACCTTTAACCTGGTTGTTCTGTTCTGCATTGTGTACTATTCTAATAACTTGAAGTTTGATGGAATAACCTTTTAAACTCTCCTACACTACACATCCAGAATTAACATATTGTTGTTATTGTGCTTCCTTTTCAGGCTCTTTGAGCAACATTTCCAGTGATGTCTTGTCAGCCAACCTCAGCTGTAATGATTCTGGCACCAATGAGACCTGTGTGGTGGGGGAGGAGGAGATGGGAAGCCCCTACAAAGCCGTGGAGATGGTCTTCATCGCCCTGGTTACAGGCTCCCTTAGTTTTGTCACTGTCACAGGCAACATCCTGGTGATGCTCTCCATTAAAGTAAATCGGCACCTCCAGACGGTCAACAACTACTTCCTGTTTAGCCTGGCGTGTGCAGACCTTATCATTGGTGCGTTCTCCATGAACCTCTACACTGTCTACATCATTGTGGGCTATTGGCCCCTGGGACCTGTAGCGTGTGACTTGTGGCTGGCCCTGGATTACGTGGTGAGCAATGCTTCTGTCATGAACCTTCTTATTATTAGCTTTGACCGCTACTTCTGTGTCACCAAGCCCCTGAGCTATCCAGCCAGAAGGACCACCAAAATGGCTGGGCTGATGATTGCAGGTGCCTGGATTCTTTCCTTCATTCTTTGGGCCCCTGCTATCCTGTTTTGGCAGTTTATTGTTGGAGAGCGCACGGTTCCACCAGGAGAGTGCTACATCCAGTTTCTCTCTAACCCTGCTGTCACTTTCGGCACAGCCATCGCTGCCTTCTACCTGCCTGTGGTCATCATGATGGTGCTCTACATCCACATCTCTCTGGCCAGCCGCAGCCGGGTGTCCAAGCAGAAGCCCGAGGCTGAGAAAAAGAAGGGCCTCAAGATACCTAACCCACTCAAGAGCCACATCCTTAACAGACAGAATAACAACAACCCGTCCCCCAAGCCCAGTCTGGAGTCGTGCAACACCGGTGAAGCTGTGAAGAATGGCAAGATTGATGTGTCTGTTGTTTCCACCAAGCCTGACGCTAGTGTCAATCCAGAAGAGAAAGAGAGTTCCAATGGCTCCAGCACAGCCAGCATTGCCCCCAAAAATGCCAAGGGGAGGGCCAACAGTGAAGCCATTTCCGAGGGGTGCCTTGGCATTGCTCCAGCACCTGCTCCTGCACCTGAACCTGCACCTGCAGCGGCAACCGTTAAACTCAACCCTGCCTCTAAATGGTCCAAGATCAAGATTGTAACCAAGCAGGCTGGTGACGAGTGCATTACTGCCATCGAGATTCAGCCACCCATCCAGGGGGGCGAGACCCGCTCTATCCCAGTCAACCGACCCCGGAAGGTGGCGCGCAAGTTTGCCAGTATTGCCCGCAGCCAGGTGAAGAGGAAGCGCCAAATGGCAGCCAGAGAGAAAAAGGTGACCAAAACCATCTTCGCCATCCTGCTTGCCTTCATCCTCACATGGACCCCGTACAATGTCATGGTGCTCATCAGCACCTTCTGCCACTCCTGTGTCCCGGACACTGTGTGGGCTATTGGCTACTGGCTGTGCTACGTCAACAGCACCATCAACCCAGCCTGCTACGCCCTCTGCAACGCCACCTTCAAGAAGACCTTTAAGAATCTCCTCATGTGCCAGTATAAGAATATTGGAACAAGATGAGGTGGAGCATACATATGGTGAGGGGTAATATTACTAAGACATCGGGAGGAGGGAGCCTCCACAGGGAGCCTCCACAGTCATGTTTATCAACTTATGTCACACTCAACGCTCCTCGGAGATGTCTTAGCCACAGAAGAATAGTAACATCTTAGCTACGTCCAAATGATACAGTATGAGTATGATGGCCAATGTGAGGATGGGGCAAACGAAGAATCTGAGATCAGCCAAAGTTATGGAGTCCAAACATGTCTCAGTTGTTTTCTTTTCCCCCCTGGACCCTTATTGTGATGACCAACAAGGACTAATTCGTATCCATTGAAACGTGGTAAATATCTTCAAGAATCCCAGCTGAACGTCTGTGGACTAAGGCCAGGGCCAAGACTTCAGTCATCCCTCTCCAAGATACCACCACCAAAATCAGAGACCGTGAGGGCAGTGTTACATAATGCCTGGGTGTACGGCAAAAGACACATGAAAAAGGAGCTTGGAAATCTTCCTTTATGCAACAGTATCAAAGGAAACGAGCGTGAAATGTCCGATGAAACTATCCATTTTCTCCTTTCCCTCCTCCTTGAGGAATTAGAATTGATTAAGCCCTCACGGAGATGGAGGCACTCCCTCACATCAGCGAATCCTTATCATAATGTGATATGGAGAACAAAGACGATATGGATCCTTTGTTGTTGCAGACTGTCTAACCTCAAGGCTGGTAGCACGTACGTCAACATGCTGCTGGATGACTTGAAATGCATTGTTAAACCCTGAAAGTACTGTAATGCATATCCATTCACCTCCCACTGACCAAAATATTGATGTACATGTTTTGCTCAAAATTGAATCTTCAAACGTGACAAACTGTTGATGGCAGTACAAGGTCAACGCATAAAGTTAACAACCAGTGTTCGGCTCCAAACAATTCATTTATCGTGTCGTTACGTTACAAGGAGAAACACCCGCCGGCAACGATAAAGCTTTAATTCATTGCCAGCTTCACAATTATGGAAGTGTTGTGTTTTTAAATTTGGCATTCACTGCGACTAGAACTGCCGGTACAAAATACAAAACACTTGTTTAGAGGGGATACTTATCTCGAGAGTATTAAACATATTTTCTATGTTATCTCCTGCCTAATTATGAATGTGTAAATAGAAGGCCATTGTATGCTCTAAAAACTGCAGATTCTCATTTCATATCTGAATGTTTGTACCTCTCTTGTATTATGTTTGTGATTTACACATAATTTTACAAATTGAATATAAACAATATATATATATAAATATATATATATATATAACTGTATGTATATGCAAGAGATATTAAGAGTGTATTTCTAAATGGATTTAAAGTCAGGAATTTGGGGGAAAAAATGTAACCCGTTGTTTTTTGGTGACTAAGTCCATTATATTTGTAAATGTGCCACTATTCTCCATGTTGGATTACAATGTGTGAAGTCCCGCTTGTACCTCCCCAGCCTATATCCATATTCATGAGGTCACACCAATGATTAGGTGGGTAATATTACTAGCTTATCTAACTGGTTCAATGCATTTTCAAAGAAGGACATTCTAACAAAGAGCTAAATGCATAAAAGTAGGGATAAGTGACCCCCCCGCCCAAAAAAAGGGGTGAAAGGGAGAGTGAAAAACATGACCACAGTTTCCTGTAGTATGGCCCCTCCCCTAAAACAACTATCCAAAGACAGTGTACAGAGGATTGTATCTTTTTCTAATGCTTAATAAAATATATTGTACCATTGGAATAGTATTTTAAATGATTTGATATGCTTTCTGATTTAATATATAGTATTAATGGAATATATTTTGCACGTCACCAGTATTACCAGTCAGACTATGGAATATAGAGTTAACATTGACAGGTAGTGATATCTGTTGGAGACAATGGGAGGAGAGCCGGGGCCGGTGACCGATCAGTGACACAGAATGAGCTCATGGCTGTGCTGAGAGCCCCAGGGGACCACCGGATCCAGCAGGAGACCCTCAGAGCCAAAGCACAGCAGCACAAATTATGACACCATGACAGGTCATACACTCAGCAAGGCCCTGTGGGCTTTATAACAAATCTACTGGTTTGCCCTGTTTTAAAGGTAATTTGGTGTACTCATTCAACCATGCGTCTTTGACGCAATAATGATGAGACATCGCCTGCCATTTGACATCATTATCAACTTGTGCCAGACATTTTATTACTTGATCTTACAGGTCAACATTAACATAGTAGTGAACATGACAGTTCCTGAAATCCTTTTCTTATTAAAGGGGGCTGAACATACTGATTTAGCCTCGGTTTCAATTGTACTCATTAGGAAATGAAACTGAGAATGAGATTTGGGTCTTGAAGGCGTGCTTTGATGTGGGTGTCTCTCAAGTGTTTTTGCAAGTGGGAGGCGTTTGTACATTCACTTTGCCAAAACCCTACACAGTTACAGTCACTCACCCTTCTAGATAATATGAAACAGTCTGACCAGGTCTTGTATCTGGAAGTAGCCTGGCCTAGACTAGAAAGCTAGCCAACTTATTTCGCCCATCAGCTTTAGCCAGACGGTGTGTGACTGTTACAAAGTTGGTTTGACTTTAGTCTATCTGTGGGACTAGTTCGGGACCAACAATATATTACACAATGTAAATGGGAAAATATTTAAATGTTGCACACCTCTTAGTTCTCATTAAATGCTTTC
The DNA here is from genome assembly GCF_021184085.1 of Oncorhynchus gorbuscha. Classification (NCBI taxonomy): domain Eukaryota; kingdom Metazoa; phylum Chordata; class Actinopteri; order Salmoniformes; family Salmonidae; genus Oncorhynchus; species Oncorhynchus gorbuscha. The sequence continues at coordinate 35,780,054 of NC_060177.1, read as the reverse complement.
AATATTTGCATATGCATTTCTACAATTTATAGTTGGTTTGAGGTTTTTATGTCATTGATATTTGGAGCTATTGACATTTAAAAATATTGTCCCCTGTACATTGTGTAGTTTACTGATGGTCCCTAACTAGCCCCATTGGGATATCCAAATTCAAACCAAATGTACAATGGCCAGTGTGCTGGGCACTACTCGGGTGCTGCCAGCTGTGGGCAGGAATTAAATAAACCCAACCCGAAGGAAAATGGTTAGGTACCCTTCACTCCTAGTAATCTCGCAAATCGCAGTTTGGGACGAGACTGACTTTATGACCAGAATGATCATATTTACACTTTGTAGTACATTTTGACACTAGAATACATGTTTCCGACACATATTGATGCCACATAGGCCATTTTCAACCAGAGACATAGTTGTTTTGATTCAGTCTCTCTTTAAATGCATAAATGTAGTAAGTTAAATTGCCACAAACATTTATTAAGAAGAAACACGAAACAACCAATAGTAAAAATTCAGAGAGTTTATTTAAAGTGGTTGATTTTTTTCTGTTCCAAGGGTTTGTGTAATAATAATGACCGTAATCACAAAAATGAGAGTACAGATGAACTGTGCGAAGGTGTGTGCATGTGTGTTTGCAAAAATATGAACACAGCAGTTCAACTCAAAATCGCCTGACACCTTTTGAAGTATATATATTATAAAACTAATTGTTTTAACAATACCACTATTATCTTCACAAAGACAATGACTGCATTCTCATGAGCATTCAAGCTCAGCTTTGTATTGTACATGAAACACGTTGAGCTGACGGTCCTCAGTTGACTAGAAAAATAGTTGATTTTGCATCTCTCTACTTTTACTAATTGGCACACGCAATTGAAATCCACTCATCAATTCTGTTAGTAATACTAATTGGTAGTCAAGAGAAAACTAAAACAATCACAACAATGTAAGATGAACATTTTGAATTGAAAAAAAAAAACCTCAAGCATATTATTAAATGATCTACTGGTTAAGAAACAATCTCAAACAAGGAGCTTGGTCTTGACTCCAGTTGAACTAATGTAAAAGGTGAAAAAAAATACAACAAACTCTGGAAAACGTTACACATCACAAGGGTTAGGTAGACCAAGAACACTGGTGAGGTCAAAGTATTTGTTTCTTGCATAATACAGCATGTCCAGAACTGGAATCTTACTAACATTATGGAAATATCAGAACACAAGCGAGCTAAGTTGCCAGGCCACCGACAGCTGGAAATATGTGAAAAGAATTGTGTTTGTCTACATTTGTGGGATATTTGGTCAATATTCAGAGACATTTAGCGTTTGTTATACTGTATTTGAAGGAAAGGCCCATTTGACATCTCATAATTCACTTGTGTATATTATGTTTGTTGAAAAAGCAAAGGATATTGCGTAATAAAATCAAACCAATCACTTGTTCAATGTGGACTCATCCACCTTTTTAGTTCTCCTTCCCTCTTCCCTTCTTTCCTGTGGGAAGCCATAGGGTCAATTCATCATAGATTCCTTGCTCAATATGACGTACTCATTTGGGGATAGGAATGTTACTTTTTTACATGACTTAAATGTCTACTTCTTACCTTTGGCCTTTGTCTTGGTCTTTGCGGGGCATGGCTTAGACACCTTGATGGTGGGTTGGCACTCTGCGTTGTACAGGGCCTTTTTCAGGGTTCCAGACCGGTTCTTGGATCCAGTAGCTGTGTCACACTCACCCCAGCTGCCAAACTTATACTTGCAGTCAGCTGAAATGGCAAAGGTCAAAAGGGAAAACCGCTGAGTATCAGGAACACACCACAATAGAGCTTGCCTGGCTACCCAGACTCCTTGCTCTGGCCAAACGCTACGCCACGCCCACATACGTTCGGTTCTTCCCCGCAATGAGTCTGGATCTGAGTACCTCCCCGACCCTTCACCGAATGCAAACATATTTGGGCCGTCTGATTGGTCCAGAAACTGATGGTTTGGGCCAGAGCCAGAACACATGTGGGGAAAGCGATGGTTTGAAAATGTGTCATTGGCTTTGATACTCTGATTGGTTAGATACAATCCAATCGCTGATGACTTTGCTTTGCACAACGCCCCCCCATGCCCCTCCCCCCAACATACAACTTCAATGATGGCAGTCTCAGACTAAAGTATGTCGTGAACGACAGAGCAGCGGAAGAAGTCGTCAGGCTATCATAGAACAGTCTGAAGATAATGTAGTTCTATAGTTTTTTTGGTTATGTCAATTACTAGGTATTTACTAAGAAATTACATGATACAATTCTAATTATGTAGTAATAAGCTATGAATGAAATGTTTGCTATATTTTTGATTGACTGACCACCAGTTTACACTTTGAGAATTATATGGCATATCAAGGGAAATGGAATCATCTATCAATGTATAAATTCTACCGCCGAACTCCTTCTTCCAGTTGCAAGGCACTTTGCATTTCAGTTTTCTCATCTGGTCGTTGCAGGTGCCCTCTCTGACACCGACTCCACAGTCTCCGTTGTTAGGCACACAGCTAGCATAGCGCCACTCAGCACAGTCAGAGGTACCACCCTTGGCCCCTTTCCCCTTCTCTGCGAAACAAAAATAACAAGATGACAGAAATAATATCAGCAATATTATAATTAGTCGTTAGTAAGGACAGGTTTCCAACTGAGGCTTTATGAACCCCATGAACGGTGCAACTGTCATGCTAATTCTACAACTGTGCATGCCAAATTAAAGCAATACATAGCAAATCCCTTACCTTTCTTGTTTTTACCTGCTTCAGTGGTGACTATCATCAAGGCCACCATAAGCACCACAGCTGTTGAGAACAAACCCCGCATACTGGAGAGAAAAGAAGAAAAAGAGGGGGAAAAAACACGCCATTACAATTGTGGCACAAGAAATAATGTTGCCATTATGTAGGTTATATTGTTCCAAAGGTCAAGCTGATGTTCCTCCGTTGTGTGTCTATAATTGAGATGAGAGTTGAAAGAGCACGATCAAGGCCAACTATTGATCGTTACCAGCAATAATCAAACCAATTCACAATGAGTGGTTCTGTACTTTAGAGGTGAAAGGTGAATAAGGGATTATGGTCAAAGAGTAAAACACATCATGTTATACAAAATGCATTACATTAAACAGTTTTAAAGCTTGACACCCGAGCATGTGAGAGTGAGAACTGGGAAAATACATGTGAGAGGGCTGAAATATTACATAGATTTTTTCCTATGATCTCATGACTCAATTTAGGGTCAATCAAACCAACTGTGAGGAACACAACCAGCAATGAGGATCAATGGGTCATGAGCCACTCACTCCACCCTTTCACTTCCCCTTACACAAAACAACACGTTTTCCAACATGAACACCAAACAAAATACAACATTTTATTTTGTGACAAGCAGTGCCAGGAATATGTTAGAAAACAAAAATCTACAGTTGAAGTGGGAAGTTTACATATACCTTAGCCAAATACATTTAAATTCAGTTTTTAACAATTCCTGACATTTAATCCTATGTCAGAATAATAGTAGAGAATGATTTATTTCAGCTTTTATTTCTTTCATCACATTCCCAGTGGGTCAGAAGTTTACAATAATTATTGTTTAACTTGGGTCAAACGTCTTCCACAAGCTGACTCAACTGAGTCAGGTTTGCAGGCATCCTTGCTCGCACACGCTTTTTCAGTTCTGCCTGCACATTTTTCTATGGGATTGAGGTCAGGGCTTTGTGATGGCCATTCCAACACCTTGATTTTGTTGTCCTTAAGCCATTTTGCCACAACTTTGGGAGTATGCTTGGGGTCATTGTCCATTTGGAAGACCCATTTGCGACCAAGCTATAACTTCCTGGCTGATGTCTTCAGATGTTGCTTCAATATATTCACATAATTTCCCTTCCTCGTGAAGCCATCTACTTTGTAAAGTGCACCAGTCCCTCCTGCAGCAAAGCACCCCCACAACATGATGCTGCCACCCCCGTGCTTCACGGTTGGGATGGTGATCTTCGGCTTGCATGTCTCCCCCTTTCTCCTCCAAACATAACAATAGTCATTATGGCCAAACAGTTCTATTTTTGTTTCATCAGACCAGAGGACAATTCTCCAAAAAGGACGATCTTTGTCCCCATGTGCAGTTGCAAACCATAGTCTAGATTTTTCATGGCGGTGTGGATATAGATACTTTTGTACTGGTTTCCTCCAGCATCTTCACACGGTCCTTTGCTCTTGTTCTGGGAATGATTTGCACTTTTCGCACCAAAGTATGTACATTCATCTCTAGGAGACAGAACACGTTTCCTTCCTGAGCGGTATGACGGCTGAATAGTCATATGGTGTTTATACTTGCATACTATTGTTTGTGCAGATGAACGTGGTACCTTCAGGCATTTGGAAATTGCTCCCAAAGATGAACCAGACCTGTGAAAGTCTACAATTTTTTTTGAGGTCTTGGAAGATTTGTTTTGATTTTCCCATGATGTCAAGCAAAGAGGCACTGAATTTGAAGGTAAGCCTTGAAATACATCCACCCGGTACACCTCCAATTGACGGATGTCAATTAGCCAATCAGAAGCTTCTAAAGCCATGACATAATTTTCTGGCATTTTCCAAGCTGTTTAAAGGAACAGTCAACTTAATGCATGTAAACTTCTGACCCACTGGAACTGTGATACAGTGAATTATAAGTGAAATAATCTGTCTGTAAACAATGGTTAGAAAAATTACTTGTGTCATGCACAAAGTAGATGTCCTAAACGACTTGCCAAAACCATAGTTTGTTAACAAGAAATTTGTGGAGTGGTTAAAAAATTAGTTTTAATGACTCCAACCTAAGTGTATGCAAACTTCCGACTTCAACTGTATCTATGTTGATGACACATTGAACACAATTCATGTCATCTCATTGTCACAATAGCGCTTCCCATCTTTGTGTGTTCTGGTCATTGCATTGTGCAGACCCTTTAAAGCTGAAACTGTCTGTCATATCCAATTGGGCTATTACAACAACAAAGTTACTTCAAACAAGGAACATTGTTTTTCTTACTAGAACATCGTTGCACTTGCAATGGAAAACCATAATATGTACCGAGAATTGTATTTTTTACCACGCTGCCTTACACGCTCCTCTGTTTCATCAACAAAACAATAAAATACATTGCTGCAAGCAGCAATGACCAGGGGTCAGCTATGGGCCCACTGTGCCACCATCAGGAAAAATTTGACACATAGTTCACAGATAAAGAAATAGCCCTATATTTGTGAAATGTATGGATGTCTATCTTCCTACAACACCAACTATGGATGTCTATATCCTGTCAAGTTCTGAGTTTCTATTTATTCTCTGACTTAATTGAGTTAATGTCTATTCTTTCTGCCAACAGTCCCAGAGCTAGCAGCAGGGGATGGACGGCAGCACCAGATCACCATGGTGAAGGCTAACCCACCTGCTGGGAGGTGATAGGGGTCGCCCTGACAGGGTCGCCCTCGGTGGAAGAGGCTTGGTTTGAAGCCATTCTTCTGTGGGACACAGGGGAACTGCATGTCTCTGTCTGGGTTAGAAGAGCTCAGAGATGTGCCGGGACAAACAGGTCTTGTATTAGTTTGAAGAACACCCACAAAGAGTAACTCAAGAATCTGATTTCAATAACCCAAAACAAGGTTGCCTATAATACCAAATCCTTGATTTTGTGGTGGGAATCTAAAAGTATTTCACGCTTCCCCATCAAAAGATTAGGGTCCTTGTTCAATCCATCTGCTTCCCAGTGTAATAAAAACCAAAGCATTCCTTCCCGTTATGCAAAAGAAGTGTTTGGAATATTATGAAGTTCATTTTTGTGACATACAATCAACATTCAAGGCAAAGGATGAGTGTTTTCTGTGCCATAGCCTGTTGGTTATGATTAATTAGGACCCATCATTAACGACTGGCAAAATACACAAATCCTTCTAGTGGAACACAAACAATGAAGACATTGAGAACAGAGAATTGAGATCACACAGCAGCAGGGTACTAAGATGACACATTCTGGGCTGTTCACAATATGTCATGTGGATGTTACAATGCCGCTTCCTACAACACCACTAAGATGCCAAATCGGCCAACCAAAATTGGTTCTGTGAAAGTTCCCAGAACATTTGTTAGGTTGCAGCAAATGTTCTCATAATACAACAACTCTCTAGTTGTGCTGATGATTATACAATGTTTGTATGAAACATTTGCTTGATGTCGCAAGAACGTTCCCAGAACACATTCCGTCTGTTCTTTAATGGTTCCCAGAATGTTTCATATGTTGTGGGAACCGTCTGATTGTGGGGACATGACAAAAGATCTGTTCCCAAAACACAAAAACGGTCCACTTTTGTGGATGATTATGCAATGTTTATTTTAGAATGCAAAATACATTCACCTGATGTTATAGTTAAAAAAAGAAAAGTTATTTAAAATGTCCCTAAAACATTTATTTAGGTCATGGGAATATTGTGAGGATATGACACGACAGGTTCCCAAAACACAAAATCTGTCCAGTTTTGATGACATTCCTACAATGTTCGTATCAGGGTGCACAAAACATACCCTCAGTGTTCCCAGAATTATCAAATTAAGTTTTGAACAGTCCTGTGTTACTGTTACAGTCCTCTTTCTTACTGTTGAGGAAGTTAGAAATCCAAGTAGAAACACATATTTGTGTTATTTGGGATCACATAACTTATTAGACATTTATTGTACAAACATAGTTTTACCATATTTTTTTGATAGTCACAAGCAGGGATCAAACCTGGCCTTTGGAGTGCTATCCCTGGAATGAATCGACTGCGCGCCACTGCGTTGTGACCGACACAAATATAAAGCTGTTTACACCTTTACTCTGATTTCCAGGTTGTGGTCTTTGTCTTTGCCAAAGACAGGATAACAAAATCGGAAAAATAAGTATCCTCTATTATTTCTTTCTCTTCCAATCTTCTTCTTATGCTGTAAAGGAGGGATGTTTTGACTTTTATTTTCCCGACAAAACTTGATTTCAGAATTCGTGTTCAATTGTTGCCTGGCAGATTGTGGCGAGGTGTATATAGATGTGCATATGTCCTACGACATATAGCCATAGTTTGGATCATAATTGAAGGATCCACGAGAAACATTACGCGCCTGGTGGTGCAGAAAAGTAAGTGTCCTACAGGGCTTGAAGATGCTGGACTGCATGTTCAAATCGACTTCATTACCATTCTTGTAGATTTGTTAGGACAACACCCGTATCAAGATATAATGATGTGATAAAGATTGGAATGCTATTTGTTTGAAAGTTTGGCAACTTCATACAGTATAATGATGTTACATTACACATCAAAGTTAGCAGAACATTGCAGCAATGTTTTCAGAACTAAGTGCATTATTGCTGAAGTATGTTTTCAGAACTAAGTGCATTATTGCTGAAGTATGTTTTCAGAACTAAGTGCATTATTGCTGAAGTATGGTTTTAGAACTAAGTGCATTATTGCTGAAGTATGTTTTTAGAACTAAGTGCATTATTGCTGAAGTATGTTTTTAGAACTAAGTGCATTATTGCTGAAGTATGTTTTTAGAACTAAGTGCATTATTGCTGAAGTATGTTTTTAGAACTAAGTGCATTATTGCTGAAGTATGTTTTTAGAACTAAGTGCATTATTGCTGAAGTATGTTTTCAGAACTAAGTGCATTATTGCTGAAGTATGTTTTCAGAACTAAGTGCATTATTGCTGAAGTATGTTTTCAGAACTAAGTTTATTGCTGAAGTATGTTTTCAGAACTAAGTGCATTATTGCTGAAGTATGTTTTCAGAACTAAGTGCATTATTGCTGAAGTATGTTTTCAGAACTAAGTGCATTATTGCTGAAGTATGTTTTCAGAACTAAGTGCATTATTGCTGAAGTATGTTTTCAGAACTAAGTGCATTATTGCTGAAGTATTTTTTAGAACTAAGTGCATTATTGCTGAAGTATGTTTTCAGAACTAGCTGAAGTATGTTTTTAGAACTAAGTGCATTATTGCTGAATGTTTTTTATGTTTTGAAGTATGAACTAAGTGCATTATTGCTTATGTTTTTAGAACTAAGTGCATTATTGCTGAAGTATGTTTTCAGAACTAAGTGCATTATTGCTGAAGTATGTTTTTAGAACTAAGTGCATTTTGCTGAGAACTAAGTGCATTATTGCTGAAGTATGTTTTTAGAACTAAGTGCATTATTGCTGAAGTATGTTTTTATTATTGCTGAAGTATGTTTTCAGAACTAAGTTTATTGCTGAAGTATGTTTTTAGAACTAAGTGCATTATTGCTGATTGCTTTTCAGAACTAAGTGCATTATTGCTGAAGTATGTTTTTAGAACTAAGTGCATTATTGCTGAAGTATGTTTTCAGAACTAAGTGCATTATTGCTGAAGTATGTTTTTAGAACTAAGTGCATTATTGCTGAAGTATGTTTTTAGAACTAAGTGCATTATTGCTGAAGTATGTTTTCAGAACTAAGTGCATTATTGTTTTTTTTAACTAAGTGCATTATTGCTGAAGTATGTTTTTAGAACTAAGTGCATTATTGCTGAAGTATGTTTTTAGAACTAAGTGCATTATTGCTGAAGTATGTTTTTAGAACTAAGTGCATTATTGCTGAAGTATGTTTTTAGAACTAAGTGCATTATTGCTGAAGTATGTTTTTAGAACTAAGTGCATTATTGCTATTGCTAAGTGCATTATTGCTGAAGTATGTTTTTAGTACTACTTCTATTGCTCCAACATTTTTTTTAAGTGCTGTAGTATTTTTCAGGGAACGTTATTAGAACCATCATATCATACTGTAACTTTCTTTTTTTAGACCACTGTAGGAATATTCCCTGCCTGTTGTCATGGGGGTTTTGAATAACATATCCATCAACATCAGCAGAACGTTCCTGTATATCTTTCCTCAGAACCAGTTCTTATTGCTCCCACATTTTGTTTGCGGTAATATGTTCTAAGAACGTTACCGGAACATTGTGTTATTACAATCCCTGGCAACCTAATGAGAACCTTAGGGGAATGGTTCTGTGTTCTTTTTTTACAGATGTTGTTGAGAAAATGTTAGTGAATGTTGGGAGAACATTCCAAGGACATAGCCACAGGAAGCAGGGGTGCTGCAGCACCTCCTGGTGAATTGAAATAAAAATAAATAAATATATGCTGTACCTAAGCAAAGAGAAAAGATAATCCATCATTACACTAAGACATGAAGGTCAGTCAATCCGGAAAATTTCAAGAACTTTGAAAGTTTCGTCAAGTGCAGTCACAAAAACCATCAAGCACTATGATGAAACTGGCTTTCAAGGACTGCCACAGGAAAAGAAGACCCAGAGTTAACTCTGGCCCAAATAAATGCTTCAAAGTTCAAGTAACAGACACATCTCAACATCAACTGTTCAGAAGAGACTGCGTGAATCAGGCCTTCATGGTCGAATTGCTGCAAAGAAACCACTACTAAAGGACACCAATAATAAGTAGAGACTTGCTTGGGTCAAGAAACATGAACAATGGACATTATACTGGTGGAAATCTGTCCTTTGGTCTGATGAGTCCAAATTTGAGATTTTTGGTTCCAACCGACGTGTCTTGGTGAGATGCAGAGTAGGTAAACGGATGATATCCACATGTGTGGTTCCCACCGTGAAGCATGGAGGAGGAGGTGTGATGGTTTGGGGGTGCTTTGCTGGTGACAGTCATTCAGAACACACTTAATCAGCATGGCTACCACAGCATTCTGCAGCTATACGCCATCCCATCTGGTTTGCACTTAGTGGGACTATAATTTGTGAGGAGAGTGATGAAGTGCTGCATCATGTCAATCAAATGTTTTTATAAAGCCCTTTTTTACATCAGCCGATGTCACAAAGTACTATACAGAAATATTACCTGGCGTCCACAATCACCCAACCTCAACCCAAATGAGATGGGTTGGGATGACTTGGACCGCAGAGTGAAGGAAAAGCAGCCAACAAGTGCTCAGCATATGTGAGAACTCCTTCAAGACTGTTGGAAAAGCTTTCTAGGTGAAGCTGCTTTAGAGAATGCCAAGAGTGTGCAAAGTTGTCATCATTTGTTTAACACTTTTTTAGTTACTACATGATTGCGTAGGTGTTATTTTATAGTTTTGATGTCTTCACTATTATTCTATGTCTTCACTACTATTATGTGGTGAAGTCTTCACTACTATTATTCTACAATGTAGAACATAGTCAAAATAAAGAAAAACCCTTGATTCAGTAGGTGTGTCCAAACTTTTGACTGGTACTGTATATGGTACTGTATATAAATAGATTTAACAACATTTGTGAACTAGGCCTGTATTACTCCTTTACGAGTCTTTGAGTCTTTCGTCAGCACCCACCACCCCCCCCACGTCGCCATAGCGGTAATCTTAGATAGTGTCCTGCGAAGGTTCCCGGTTTGCTGGGAAGTCTCTGATGAACAGCACCCTTGTGCAATGCCCGTCACCCACGCAACTTACTAATCTAACGGCAACATTTGTTCCATTGGTTTGTGCCTGAGCCAATATGTCCAGAAGATGAGCAGGGATCGTAGCCACATCCGCTCACATTGCAGTATGCTCACATTGAACTTTCGCTTGCTTGCAGGCAGCCTTGGATAGAAAGGTCAGCCACAGATGATGAATCAACAACTCACTGGAAAAGTCAGATCCATTAGAGGTAATCACCTCTCTGAACCATCGCCTCGTGTGAGGCAGAATGCCATGAGTGGCAGCCGTCTACTCACTCACCAGGGAGCTGGTCTACTGGAGAATCTACCAAGGCACTAGCGTTGTATCAGGCAACTCTACAATTGGCTTCTGAAAGTGTTGTTTCTTTACTTGACTGCTCATCAAAAGGACTGCGAATGAAAGTGATACACAATGGCCAGGACAGCCGGCCCTCTGGCACATACGACTGCTGCTCCTCTTCAAGCCAATTGATCAAATATTCTGTTGACCCAGTAAATCTGTATTCTGTCCTCAAAAACAGTAATTAAATGTTGATTGCCAGTGAGCATAATTAAACACTCCAAGCAACCACGAATCTCTGGAAATTCCCCATTCTCAACTCCCACCACTCACTGAATCGCAATCTTTTTGTATCACTTGAAAAAAAATGATAGAGTTCCATTTTCAAGTAAAAGCTGGCTTGTTTTTTCCGCACCAGCTAGCAGTTCCAATGACATTCTTCCCCTGGCCATAAATGTCGAGGGGCTACTCCAGGCAACACTTTTGTCTTTGATGAAACAACACCCAGCAGGCCTCGTCTAACCCACTGAGCCTTGCCAAGGGTGAGGCCCGGAGCGCCCTCAAAATCTTTTATCGTTCTTTACGAATGCAGACACCCTGTATCAAAACAGAGCCTTTTCCTGGTCTCCTTTCACTCCATTCTAAAGGGCCACTAGACAGATATCCCATGCAGGGTCTTTGTTCCACACATCTCAATGTGGACTTAGCATACTGGGAGAAAGGTCATCTTAAAATACCACAGTTTACTAGAGCTAGACATGCCCAATCATTTGCAAAATATGCCTACAAAACGTTGTCTTTTTTTAATCCGTGCCAGTCATTTTTATCCATCAGTAATGCAGCTGTAACAGGAATGTTAGAATAGGGAGGTATCTGTGTGTAAGAGATCTTCCTTTCCCAACTATAAACATGTCATTATGAAACATCGCCCACTATTCACCCCCACCACAACTCACTTCCACCATCTACTCATCACACAATGGGATAAACATAATATGCATTGCCTGGCAGAAAGCAAAACAAATAGTCAAATTGGATCAGATACCGTAAAGATCATATTTCGATTGACTCAAATGGTGCTACCTCTAATAATGGTCCTATATCACCAAGGTCAAATAGACAACATTGGATTTGCTAGATCAGTTCTACAACGAAACAATAACAACAACAAATGGAAAGCAGGACTACACTGAACCTGAACAGCATAAAGTCACTCTTGTTTTTACTGCTAAGCAGCATTCCTCGTCTTCTCAGAAAAGTCACTGACCGCAACAACAACAAAAAAAGGATGGAATGCCCACTAAGAGAGAAGCTGCGGGGTAGAGGGTCACTCTAAAGAAAGACAGTTAACAAAGACCCAGAATGTCCTGGCCTACTTCAGGATGGAACACTGAGTGGCCAACAAATGGCTGAATCACATGCTTTATTTGATCAAATATACAAAATGTAGGTGGATTCTGGCCGTCAAGGACAAACAGTGCAAGGACAGAATGATTCACGTTACTGGCTCAAATAGTATGACTGCACTTTATCTACTATAACGTCATTGTCGACAGCTAAACATCCTCCCTGCCGTCAGTCACGTGAAAATGGGATCCCTTCTAGTTGAGGCATGGCAGTCATGACAAAATGGCTTATTCTCTAAAAGAGACAGTGGCCTACTTACTTCCCATTCCTTCCTATTTCAACATAACCAATGACATACTCCATCATACTCCATGAGCAGTGAGAGAATAGCAGAGGGGCCACGCACCCACAAATCTCCGCCGAAATCAGGTTGAATGGTGCATTTGAATAGCCAGGATAGAGTTTTCCCTGTCTTTTCAAAGCTGTTTTCTCTCCCCTGATTATCTGTGCCATTGCCTCGAGGTCCATCTGCCAAGCTCACACAAGCTCTAAAGCCCCATGCTACCCCTCCTCCATTTCTAAAAACCTAAGCCTGAGGCACTAGCTGCATCTAGTGTGCCCAATAACTTTCTAAAATACAACTGGGGGGAAAAAACAATGATAACAACAGACTGAGGACTATCTTTTCCCCATTTCATCTCTCTAAGGTTGTGTCACTTTGAGCGTTATCTCTGACTGCAAATAATCTTTTACAGCCTCTTACACAGCCACTACTTTGGGGGAGGGGGGGCGCAAACATAGGTGGGGCAGCCATAAATTGTGGTCAGGTAAAAAAAAAAGTTCCTGGGCAGTGAAACACAAAAAAGGAGAACAGCTCTTGAGCGGAGTGGATAGCAGTGAATACAAGTACTTGAGGTTAGAGTCGATTCCAATGCTCATATTGTTGTGGTGGGGGATGTTTACATTGACTTTGCTTTTAGTCATTTAGCAGAAGCTTGTATCCATAGCCACTTACAGTTAGTTACGGCTTAAGTGAAGTGTTCAGGTCAAAAAATCCATTCATTGGCCCAAACAGAAAGCAAACGATTTCTGGAACCTGAACACAATTCAAATTGTGGAATAAATGCGTATGCTTTACTTTAAGACGAACAAAGACATGTAGAAGTACACTTTCAAACTATGTAGCTTCGCTACATCTGAAATAGTAATTGACTAAACATAATAATTTATATAAAACAATATTATTATATTTCGCAGGATTTATCTCCATTCTTCCAAACTCAAGTATCATAGCTCAAAATAGTTACAGTAGTGAGACCATACATTTAGAAGCACAGAGCCCCCCCCCCTCCCTCCCACTACTTATCATCAACACTAGAATGTGTCACCCCTGAGGACGTTGTCACACAGTGCAAAATATAGCTAACATAGTTGTTAAACTCAAAGCAAAGCCGTTATTACAACAAAACTTAATTTGGCCACAACTTCTTCAGATCCCTAAACAGAACCGCTTGCAAAGTTGTAGAATTAAAACAGTTCGTTCAATCGTTGACTTCATATTTAAGATTCAATTAAACATTTTTGATTCAACGAAAGTTTATGCCAATACGCAGTGCTACTGCGTTTTTTTGCGCAAATCGCGTGTATGGGATAAAAGTTGTGTATTCATTACTGGCAAAAGTTATGAATCTATGCAGTAAAGCCAACACATGGTGCATAAATTATTTAAAAGACCATAAAACTAAAAAGAACAACTAAATAAAGAAACATACACACAAATAAATCATCCCAAGAAAAATGAGATTTCCCAATTGAGAAATTACACACGACACGTCAGTTATTCCCCAGAGGATTCCGATGATGGAGACTATATATTTTAACTATTAAAAGTGAGTAATGATAATGTTGATTTGGGTGATACAAAGTAACATAATTTTATCACTAAACATTTGGACAAATACACATATAACTTACTTGTTTCTTTGATCGTACTTCTTGGCGAGAGTTTATGGTCTTACTTTGAGCCACAATATATTTTTTACAGTCCTCCAATACCTCTAGCCCGGCCCGCTTGCTCTTATTTGTCGCCCTCCCCTTTGTTTCTCAAAAACTAGTTTGAGCTGGTAACATTAGGGCCACATTAAATTAACCACCTCGTGACATCACCAACCCACGTGATGATTACGGGTCAAGAGACGCGTAACCCCAACCCCTGTGCACCACTCGTCTAGGACACTAACTTTTTGAAGTTTTATTCTAGTGAATCCCTAGATGTATTATTTCACAGTCATTATTCTAGTGTTCTTGTTGCTACAAATATTTTTTTATGCCTACAAATAAAAAAAACATAAAAAAACATTGATTACTATATTATATACCCATTCCAATTTCACCACCAGACATTATCACAGAGAAAGGAAAGCAGAATGATATGCTCAGACTACCTACTATAGACAGATACTACTATTCTATGGTGCCTACAGAATGCCTAGGGATGTATGCATCATAAATGTTTTAACAGCACCACTGTTGATAAAAGGATATGTAGAAGGGTGAGCCGGTTAAGGATCGATTCAGACAAGGTGGTAGATTGTACGACAAGCGACAGATTTATTCAGAGTGAGAATATCTGGTACACGTATATACGGCTCTCCCATTCGCTCGCACAGAACAGCAGGAAAAAGAGAAAGAGTGAACCGTTACAATACAATTTATACAAAACAGAAAGTAGGTTGATCCTGGGAGATCGGATCTTTTGATTGGTTCAGCTGGGCCGTCCGTCTGTAGTCTTCCGCCATTGGCTCAGCTGGGCCGTCCGTCTGTAGTCTTCCGCCATTGGCTCAGCTGGGCCGTCCGTCACTCTCGAATCCCGCCGTCACATCCGTTCAGCTAAAGGGGACTGTGTGTGTGCTGGATGGGGGTGTGTGTGCGTGAGTTATCCTGTAGGGGCCCCACATCCTTTACTGTGAGTTGTAGCCATGCATTTAGCAGTAGGCTGATCACTTGCATAAGAGAATAGCAATTCTTTACAAAACCCTCTCTTCACGTCTCACCAGAGACGTGACACAACCTAACTAGATCCAGACACAAAGAGAAACTTCTCCCTAATGGACTAAGAAATAAGGCACGGTATTAAACAGAAATAGACATATGTATATTACCATCATATTCTCCATTCAATCCCACTATGTACTAAGTTGGCTACCAGCCACCTAGGAACTTACAACCCTCATTCAACAGAGCGGAGAACATCTCAAAATAGAAGTAAAATGATTGTCCACATATGCCAACTTTTTTCCAGCGGGAAAACGCTGTGATTCCCTCTCTTCACATCTCCTAAGAGATATGATATAGTCCAGAGACATTACTCCAAGCAAAACGAAAACATAATCCAAAAAGGAAAAATAGCCTATGCTAGGTAAGTCTATACGGAAATGGCCCACAAAGAAAAATAATTTCCCCCTCTTCCCATCCCAGATGGGACACGACATACAATGGAGAAGCTTAATCAATATAAGCAACTGGATCCCCCTCCTAAAATGGCTGCAAACTGAAAGATGGGTCTCATGCTCCATACCATTATCTCGCACCTGGCTCCTGTTATCTAACAAAAAGTCCGCTTGTTCTCGCAACCCACGCTCTGAATGTGCCCTCCCTTCTGTATTTTCCAGCATGAGAAAGTTCCATGGCCCTGATACTTTTAACAATGTTTCAAATCAGCTAGGTAGCATAACACATACATACCTCCACACAAGGCAACAGCAGATAACATTCAATCTTATGGTAATGGCTATAATGTAAAATAACCCCAAGGGTGTGAACACAAATTCAGCAATGAATCATATAACAGTTACAAAGTTTAAACTACCTTATGTCAAAAGAGAACAGCTCATTCAAAAACTGAACAAAAGAAAATAGTGTGAAATCTAAGTCCCCCTTTTGACACCCGCTAGGGTGTCACTCACTATCCTTTATTTCAGTAGTCATAGCATTTCATGAAAATAATAAAAAGTGTATTATTAATAAGAAGTGATATATGCCTTTGTTGTATGCTTTTGTTTCCCCCTTTTGTCACCCGCAAGGGTGTCACTTATCAAAAACAGGATAAAACTTTATTGTTATTGACATGTAAGATGTAGGATAAAACTTTGGTCATGGAAAACAGAGTAAAGAATTATTAGAAACCATCTGGTCCTCTCAGCTAATCCTATCCTGTACCAGGTGGGCTCCTTGCCACCCAGGGACTCCAAACCTTCACAACAGCATATCATGTGTCATCCTCAGTCAGTCCCATCCTCCCTGAATCCTTCATCACATCTGTAACAGACTTCTTAAAACACAGTATGATGCAAGCAGCATATCAATAACAAATAATACAATAATTAGGGTCAGAAATCCAGTAACCATCATACCAGTGTACTTACCAAACCAGGCCAAGAGAACAGACTCCTCCACCCCCCCCGTGGACCTCATCTTAGCAGATAGTGTATCAAGCCCGCCTTAGATATATCACCATCTGGACTGGTATTATTATGAATATACGTGCAACATTGTTTACCGAACATCTTGCAGACGTCCCCCTGACTGGCAAGAAGCATATCCAAGGCAACTGTATTCTGTCTGGAAACCCCAAATGTGGCCTCAAGCTGTTCAGACATACCAGTGAGTGCATCACGGGAGTAATTCACCAAACGCTGTTGATTATAGTAGATATAATTAATCCATGCAGTCTGTCTAGCATCCACCATGGCTGGACCCATACTAGGTAGTAAGTGCCAGAGTCCATCATTCCTACCCAAGGCCTGAAACTCATGAGGAACCCCCACTGGCACTCCCAACAGGTTAGTGTATGTCAACTACATCCTCTGTCCATGGAGCACTACGTCTATGTCTCCCATGGGATGGAATGTTCTCAGGTCCCCTGGATACAGAACTCAGCAGCTGTTCAGCAGTAACATCAACAATGGTCAGTGGAATTATCAAACTGGTCAGACCACACGTACCTTGCCATTCTCCTCTAAGAATGGATCTCAGCACTCTTTTGGCTCCACACATCATCCACAAGTGGAATTAATGGTTATGTTACTACTGCAATCAGCTCCAGGCAATCTCCCATAATCAATGCCATTACCTGTACCCGTGATGCAACTGTAATTGCCCCCATATGCCCCAACACCAAATGGGTGTGTAGCCAGAACAGGTCTAGCATGACTACAAATAATGCAGTCCTTTATTCTCAGGGATTTAGCTGTGTACCTCATATAAGACAGCCACAAATTGTCCCTACTATCAAAACCAGTCTCAGTTCCTAATTGATCAATAGCCGAATAGTCTCTAACATTAATTATCTGAATGGTATTTTTAACACAGTGGTGGTAGAGGAGTGTGTCCGATTACCTCTGGTCTTGGCAGTACCTTAATAGAAAACACACCCATCATGTCTGTCCTCGTCCTTTGTAGTCCGAGGTGTGAGTGCCTGCATCATAGAGCTTAATATTTTTGATGGTTAGTAGGATTTCATCACCTTTACAAAGTTCAACATTGCTCCCAGGTTTCCCCCATATCATGGAAAACCTATCCACCCTCGTGGGACCCTCTATGCTATAAGGATACCCTCTTCTCCAATCCTAGAACAGTCCGAAGTCGGTTATCATGTAATCTCTACTCTAACTTCCTGTCTACCCAGATCTAGGGATCTCTTATGTTCATTTTGGAACAAAATACACATCACTTAGCCAGAGCCAGACACATCCTCACTCCTATGGACAAAAACAGGGGTGATAGGACAGGTAGGGTTACTTCATTCGGGAGTTAGCCCCGGAATTCTGTTAATTCCAGTTCTTCTCCCGAACTCTGTTTATTGTCCGACAGTGAAAAAGTGTCTTACCCTTCCGCCGTGCGATATGAATCTGGGCAGCTCTTTCAGCTAGCTGTCACCAGGGGTCTTCTATGGTCCCCAAGCCTCTGGGACTGGATTGAGTGACTTCACCTGTAGTTCACCTGTAATGCATAAAATCCTGGACATACAGGCTTGGTTAACAAACAATTTCTCATATGTTTTATCTGATTACATCTTTAACTTCTATGCCCAATTGTTAGCTTACATTTTTATTTTATTTTTTTATTATTAGTTTCTTATCCAATAGTCCCCATCCTATCCTAGACCACAATTTACACCCGTCCCCAACCTATCCTAGACCACAATTTACACCCATCCCCCTTTTGATATCTGGCTTTGCCCAGGTATCAACCTTACCTACTCTAATATAATAATAATAATATATGCCATTTAGCAGACGCTTTTATCCAAAGCGACTTACAGTCATGTGTGCATACATTCTACGTATGGGTGGTCCCGGGGATCGAACCCACTACCCTGGCGTTACAAGCGCCATGCTCTACCAACTGAGCTACACAGGACCACTCTAAATAATGACTTAGGTAAGATTAGTATAGTATCCATATGTTCTGACATTATCCTGTAGGAGCTCCCCCTACATTTTCTACATGTCCAACTCTCCCCCCTGTCTCCACTCAGCAACTGCTATCTTTGCCTGTTCTGGCCCCCCCTTCCAAAACTCTCCTCACTTCTCTCCAACTTTCAAGGTCTTTGCAGTGCGTGAAAATCCCCTTAACCCAGACGTTTACTACAAAAACAAAACCTAATAATTATGATAATCCCCTCATACTCAAATAATTTGTCTTGGTGTTTCATGTTTTATTCATGTTTCTCCAAATTGTCTCCCCAAAAATACTTCTTAAATCCCCAGCCATTAGACACACACACAACTGTGATAATTGTGCACTGTCCCTGTAACATAAAAACCTCAGTCTGCAATCCCCTCTGCGGGCCTTTCATTGTACCCCATAATGAAAACAGATTCTAATGTTAGTCTATCTTAACCTCCTGTTTAATTTCATTTGTGTTATCTGAACAATCAAACCAAAATCAATAACCGGGAGTACTTGTGTAAACTAATTAAAAGAACAAAATAAATCTACCTTATTTCTCATCACTTGGTTAGAACACCACTCCCGTCTTACATCGACCACACCCGTCGCCCCGTACCTAGTGTATATCTTATCTATTACTCAGTGGCTCAATTAATGTTTATCGTAAGTATGTTCAGATGTTGATTATGTAATTCTACAATTTTAGTATAATCCAAACTTCATAATATAACTCTACACACAGAATTTTACGTTAATAGAGTTGAACACCTTTTCCAACAGTCTTGCACACCCCTCAATATTCTATGATATTACTCTCATCAGCAAGCCTGCGACTTTTCAACATTCTTATCATAAAAATCCCCGACCTCATTCATACCGATATTAGTCCCCGACTGAATATCAAACGTATTTCATGCACACGATTTGAGTCTCACAAATCTTCATTTACGCCAGTAAACTTCAATTTACACCAGACACACACAGATCTTCATTCTCCCCAGCAAGCAGACCAGTAGGAGATGCAATAGCCCCACCTTCTGTCCATTCTCTGTACAGCTTCTCACCCAGTCTCCTCCACTCTTTGCCCTCTCTGCCTTTATTTAAATCTAGAGTGGACTTCGGCGTTCTCTACACCTTTTCCATTTCCAACGATATTCCATGTACACTACAATACTGCCAACAACCAATGTCTTTACTGAAACCCAAGTGATACCCTTTCCCTACGGCTAAATCGATCTCAAGTCCGAGTAATCAATTTAAATATCCGTCATTCACACTTGGCCCTGCCTAATACATCACGTTCGCATCATATGACTTTCTATTCGCACTTTGGCGATCACTCGTTGCTCACCACTCATACATGTAGTCCCAGACTATCCATTCAAGCTTTGGTGGCCACCCGTTACCCATCATTCATACACGTGGTAAGTGATCTCTGTTACCACCTACCAACCAGGCATACTAGTACATCCCATACACAATGCACCATTAAGTATGGTTGATCAATAATAAAATTGCTGTTGCCTATGGAGATATTACTTTCTCAACTATTTTCCAATCTCACACATCATAATAGTTTAAATTTAGTAACTTACATCAAACAGGTGTCTCACAAAACTAAATTTGTATAACTCCAATGTGCAGAACTTTAGTTTTCCACAACAGGTGTCTGCTTACCCTTTTTTAGTTGACCGGTCAGGATTTGTGAGACACACCGTCCAACGACAGTACTGGCTAATCGGCTGGCACACCAATGTCCAGCGATATCTTTTTACCAGACCACGTCAGGGTCACCGTTTGTCATGTATTGTATGTTTTAGTAATTATACATGTAGAGGGATTTGGCGCCATCTCCTGGTGGTAGCTCGTCTGTTCATCTGCCCCTCGTGGGGGAGTGGCAACCCCCATCATTTCAGGATATTTTATTTTTTAGTTGTGCTTTCTGCGCTTCTTCTATGGCCCAAGTTCCTATCTTTAGTTCCTCTTCTGCTCTCTCTCTCTGTTTGGTCCCTTGGTTCCTCAATAAATGGGCCTTGTTTCTTCCTATTTCCTTGTCTCTAGCTTCCTGCAACGTCTCCCTTAACCCACATTCCATTGTTTTCAACTGGACCCCGGTTGGCAGTCCCCCTCCTAGGTAACCTGCTTGCGTCCATCTTAACTTTACTCCCTCCCAGACTTTCTTTATAT
The DNA here is from genome assembly GCF_021184085.1 of Oncorhynchus gorbuscha. Lineage (NCBI taxonomy): Eukaryota > Metazoa > Chordata > Actinopteri > Salmoniformes > Salmonidae > Oncorhynchus > Oncorhynchus gorbuscha. The sequence goes on along the minus strand of NC_060177.1, from coordinate 35,759,282 downwards.
CCTTCCACTGTCTCTTTCCCCCTGATCTATATTCTATTTTTTTATCTAGGAACTCATTAAACTTCAGCTTTGGAGTATTGGGGGTCGCCATTGTGAATTTTAAATCGTAATTCAATTTTAATTCAATCGGAAATTAATCGTAACTTAATCGGAATTATACCAGACTACTTGAATATAATTAGAATATGCTTAGCCCGTCGTTAGTTAATAACAACGATGTATTCGAGGAGACACTATTGCTCACACTCTGCCTTATCTCAGAGCTTTCCCTTGAATATTCAGTTCGAGAAAAACGATTGGGTTGGTATAGCTTTTGTGGAGCGCGCAACCAAGGGATCTATTCGACTATATAGTCACAATATTAATTATTATATTCAGATCTTATTTCAATTATACATAAGTCATTTTGTTCCTGATTATACATTTTACACAGAAGTTATAGATACATACAACATGGAAGTTTACATACAACATGGAAGTTTACATACAACATATAAGTTTCGGATTATCCAATAACCCTTCTTGAGTTCTCTCTCTCTCTCAAACCATCAACAATCTTGATGGAGACAATTACAACCACATTACATTTTATATGAACAGTTACAAATACACGTGTTCTCTCTAAACATTATCAGCCTATCTTTTGGACTACTTATCAGACTGGACTTCGACCGAGTCGCGGGACAAAGTTGCCAATCTTTTCCCCTATCGGCGCCAGGTTTAATGAATAGTAATTAACTATCCCCTTACTGATTTTTATCCCTAATCTCTACCGTGCTGAATCCAAATCCATGTCCGACCCCTATCAATCAACACCATCAGACTGGACTTCGACCGAGTCTCGGAACAAAATTACAATTTGTCCCCTCGGCGCCAGGTTTAATGAATAGTAATTAACTATTCACTTACTGACCTGTTATTAACCGCTATCGGAACTTATCTTATCCAAATCCATGTCCGTGTCCGACCCCTATCAATCAACACCATCAGACTGGACTTCAACCGAGTCTCGGTACAAAATTACAATTTGTCCCCTCGGCGCCAGGTTTAATGAATAGTAATTAACTATTCACTTACTGATCTGTTATTGACCCCTATCGGAACTAATCCAGGCCTCAAAAGTGATACCTCATCATTGAAAGCTATCAGACTGTGCTGACCGGGTCACGGGACAAAATTACAATTTATCCCCTCGGCGCCAGATTTAATGAATAGTAATTAACTACCCCTTACTGATATCTCATCAATGATTTAATCACCCGGCCGTCGCCGGTTTGTACCACATATGTTCACTTCACTGTACTTTCAACTTGTCAGCAAATTATAAATTTACACAAGAATTCATACTTACTCGGAAATACTGATCAAAATTTAGACAGACTATACGACAATATGCAAAGTTTGATTTAACAGGTTTTGCTTACCTTGTTTATAGTGCACCTTTTAGATCAGTTTCCCGAGTTGAGCAGAATTATTGTCCTCCCCCGAATTCCTTCACCCGTCTTCCTACAACCGTCCTTCCGTCACTCTCCTTCTCACACCCAATCAACTCTCTTCGACCGGACCGTTATTAAACCATCCTCCCGCTACCAAATTCTGTTGATAAAAGGATATGTAGAAGGGTGAGCCGGTTAAGGATCGATTCAGACAAGGTGGTAGATTGTACGACAAGCGACAGATTTATTCAGAGTGAGAATATCTGGTACACGTATATACGGCTCTCCCATTCGCTCGCACAGAACAGCAGGAAAAAGAGAAAGAGTGAACCGTTACAATACAATTTATACAAAACAGAAAGTAGGTTGATCCTGGGAGATCGGATCTTTTGATTGGTTCAGCTGGGCCGTCCGTCTGTAGTCTTCCGCCATTGGCTCAGCTGGGCCGTCCGTCTGTAGTCTTCCGCCATTGGCTCAGCTGGGCCGTCCGTCACTCTCGAATCCCGCCGTCACATCCGTTCAGCTAAAGGGGACTGTGTGTGTGCTGGATGGGGGTGTGTGTGCGTGAGTTATCCTGTAGGGGGCCCCACATCCTTTACTGTGAGTTGTAGCCATGCATTTAGCAGTAGGCTGATCACTTGCATAAGAGAATAGCAATTCTTTACACCACCACAGTAAATGGTTTACAGGAGGATAGGAGGGATTGACCAATCATTAGACCTAGAATTCTTGGCCACCCTGATTATGTACCCAGAGAGCTTGTTGTCACACAACAGCTGCCATTAGATAGGGACCCTGGATAAGAGCCATTTATAAACACCACGTGTGAGCCAGGAGGGGCTGGTGGGAGGAGCTATAGGAGGACAGCTCATTGTAAAGACCGTAATGGAATGAATGAAATGGTGTCAAACACACCAAACATATGGAAACCACATGTTTTGACCATGTATTCAATTTCAGCCATATACAATGAGTCTGTCCTCCTGTAGCTCCTCCCACCAGCCTCCTCTGGTATAAGCATATGCTCGGCCATATGGCAGAGTAACAGTGTGGTGCCTCGAGAGTATGACAGTGTTTTACCGGACATCACCACATTTTCAAGAACCAGATGACTGTACTGATGAAATACATGTCTACATGTTATTTAGTATCGATGTACAGTATATCCAAGATGACTCTGTGACCTCAGGCCATGTGATTGGGTAATCCCAGGAGGGCAGGTGAGGTGAGTCGGGGCCACAATAGCGATCCGACCAGAATCTGAACCATAGATCGGGACATTTCCAATTGCCAGTTGGATAGCATGCCAACAATGAGTCAGAGCTAGGAGGAGAAAACAGCTGTTCAGTTTCACAAATGGACCAGACTGTTAAACACACATCCAATACAACATCCAGAAGTAACTACTCAGTATCCAATTACAGTATTTAATCACTCCAGATGATGCACTATGAATCAGTTCTGACTAACATGACTCATCATTTTCAAACACATTGCATGTTGCAACACAGACGCATGAAATACCATTTTGACTTTCCTTCAGACATTCTACATACACAAAATGACAGTTTGTCTCACTGGGTTGGACCATCAAAGCCTAGGGGGTGGGACTCCATTCTTTTCTGGTTGGTGAAGGACAAGACATTACAGGCAGCAGAAGACCTATCAGTCGGTCTACAGTAACAATCATCACCTGCAGTCACCTGAGGTAGATGTTAAGTGTTAATATGATCTCATACAAATGGCGGGTTATTAAAGAGTGCGCTTTTACTGACTGGACGAATAAAATCATTCACTAGAAAGTAATTACAATAAATACAGTTGTTTAAGTACCATCCTTTATTTTTTTTCTCTCCCAATCAGACAATAACAAAAACATGTGCCAATAGAAACAAATACACAGATTGATATCGTCAACAATGCACACCAGTCTGTCCATCACATTTTGGTCATTATATCAAGTAAAAAATCAAATACATTTTTTAATAAAGAAAAATGCATATTGCAGTTCTCTCTATTTAAAAAAAAAAGAATTGCGATAGATACTCTTGCCCTGAATTGCACAGCAACTCAAAATAAAGCACAGATAATATACATAAACTACCATTCCTTGGTCTACTGTAGCTCCTTTAAAAATGAAGTTGTCTGACCCCATTCAGCCACTGTAAGCTCCATGCCTGCATTGCACTCATTCGAGTGTTTTTGTAGCTACAAGTCTTGTTTTATGCTTGCAAATTAAAAAAAAACATTGTAAAGTTCTCATTCATGCAGATATAGCATTGGTAGTTCCACGCTCCTGCCATTCCAAAGAGCACTTTCCACTTGTCTGTAATTCAAAGACTGTGGATTTCTACTGAACCTATAAGAATATAGTACAATTAAAACCAGTGGACCTACGGAGATGATGATGGGAGAGGGTGCTCTTTGCAGTAATCGACAACATGGAAAGTGGGAACGTAGCGCATCTTTAGATTAGCATATAAAATATCATGTTGGGGAATTTGTGTCAATTAAAACGGAACTTCAATTTCTGTTGAAGGCTAATAAGTCAATTGGAGATAACAACTCCAGTATGGGAAGTGTTTTCTTGCATACACCATAACAGGACAGAGCTCATGGCACATGAAATGGTGTCTGATAATAATAGGCATGTATTTTCTGCTCAAAGTGAACTATGGGTAAAGACAGTACACAAAGCTAAGGTGACAATGTGAGATGTGGATTTTTTTTTTTTTACCTATATTTTACTAGGCAAGTCAGTTAAGAACAAATTCTTATTTTCAATGATGGCCTAGGAACAGTGGGTTAACTGCCTGTTCAGGGGCAGAACGACAGATTTGTACCTTGTCAGCTCGGGGATTTGAAATTGCAACCTTCCGGTTACTAGTCCAACCACTAGGCTACCCTGCCGCCCCAATGGTTGAGTTAATGTACAGAAAACTACACGACAACAGCAAAACTCATTATGGAGCGATGGACTTCCCAAAAAATAGCTTTGCAAGTGCCGGCATGTCTCTGGGCCAGATTCAAATCTGTATACGCACAAGCACACACAATTTACTACTGGTACAAGATGGTAGATCATAGATGATAGAAAGGCAACTTTCACTGGGGATATCTAAAGAGGCATGATTGTTAATAAATGTGTCACCCCTTTGGTGATGTCAAGATGAATCATGAGCAGTCTTACTTATTCAACAAGTGTCTCTGACTTTCAGAAGGTAAAATGTTTGAGCAATGTTTTCCTCTGTATATTTTGGCTTGTTTAATTCCAGTGGTAGGTTTGGACACAGTGCATTCAGAAAGTACTCGGACCCCTTATTCAGACTTTTCACACATTTTGTTATGTTACAGCCTTATTCTAAAATGTATATATTTTTTCTCATCAAGCTACATACAATATCCCATAATGATAAAGAAAAAGATCTTCTTTTTTTTGCAGATGTATTAAAATTGAAAAACTGAAATACCTTCTTTATATGAGTATTCAGACCCTGTGCTGAGACAAGAAAATTGGGCTCAGGTGCATCCTGTTTCCATTGATCATCCTTGAGATGTTTCTACAACTTGATTAGAGTAATGTAAATTAATTGTACATGATTGGAAAGGCACACACCTGTCAGTAAAAGGCACATGACAGCCCACTTGGAGTTTGCCAAAAGGCACTTAACTCAGACCATCAGAAACAAGATTCTCTGGTTTGATAAAACCAAGACTGAACTCTTTGGCCTGAATGCCAAGCGTCATATCTGGAGGAAACCTGGTGCCATCCCTATGGTTAAGCATGGTGGTGGCAGCATCATGCTGTGGGAATATTTTTCAGCGGCAGGGACTGGGAGACTAGTCAGGATTGAGGGAAAGATGAACAGAGCAAAGTACAGAGATCCTTGATGAAAAGCTGCTCCAGAGCGCTCAGGACCTCAGACTGGGGCGAAGGTTCACCTTCCAACAGGACAAATATCCTAAGCACACAGTCAAGACAACGCAGGAATGGCTTTTGGCCAAGTCCCTGAATGTCCTTGAGTGGCCCCCAGAGCCCGGCTCAAACATATCTGGAGAGACCTGAAAATAGCTGTGCAACAACACTCCCCATCCAGCATGACAGAGGTTGAGAGGATCCGCAGAGAAGAATGGGAGAAACTCCCCAAATACAGGTGTGCTAAGCTTGTAGCGTCATACCCAAGAAGACTCGAGGCTGTAATCGTTGCCAAAGGTGCTTCAACAAAACACTGAGTAAAGGGTCTGAATAGTACTTTTTAATTTTTTTATTACATTTGCAAAAATGTCTAAACCCCTGTTTTTGCTTTGTCATTATGGTGCATTGTGTGTAGATTGATGAGGGAATGTTAATATACATCCAAATTATACAAATGCAAGGGCATTTCCTACATCTCCATGTCAGTCTCTGAACAGGAGGATATATGTTACAATACCTATTCAAATATGCACCTCTTTCAGAATGCAGTATAATCATAAATGCCTCAAATGATATCTAATCTTCTCAGCGTCAAGGCTAACATATTTCAACTATAGTGAAGTCAACTAAAAGGGGGCCTACGGTCTTCATTATTGAAAATGCTGACAATCAGTGTGACCATGAAACAAAATGGTGCAGTTTGAGGCTATGTGGCAGAAAGTGATGCGGGCGCTGGAGCTGGGGGTGGTGAGCAGGTTGGTCTGGGAAGGCGTGATGTTTTGGATGTTTGTGTGCGTCTGTATGCTGTCGTTTGTATGTGGATGTTTCTATTGTTAAAAATGTAATAAAATAAAAAAGTGGACCCCCAAAATATTCTGTGAGAACATATGATTATGTACATTTACATTTACATTTAAGTCATTTAAACTGATGTAGAACTACACAATTCATTTACTTTTCATAATCAAATCAAAAATACCTTATTTTCAGTCTGGCATTAGAAACACTCAAGGGCTTTCATTGACAACATATTTCCCATCACAGCAACTGATTCAGTGCTACATTTATTAATGTATCTGGCCATAATAGAGAACAGCAATTATTTACAATGAAATGCATCTTAGTTGGCATTATGGGTTGTTTGAAGGTCAAAACTATAAACTTCAGACAACAAACACAATAAAAAATGTGTATATGAAAGTATACATTGATAATGTGTTTACAAGGACGTCTTACAAGGATGTTTAGTGATTAAATAATGAGAAAAAACATCCAGAGAAATAACTAATTTCAAAATGCAGTCGATCCACAGTTACTGTGGTGCTACATTAAACTAGTTATAATGTAGGATAGCTTTCAGAATGAAACCAATTCCTTCCCATCCCTCTCTACACAATATAATACCCTTTAAATGAATCACAGGTCTTTATAACTTAAGTTGAATTATATTGCTGATTTAAATGGCCAGTCAAATTTTAACAGATTATAACTATGGAAAATAAATAGCAACCACAAACGATTGGTTTGTGTGAAGACAACTTATTAATTTTGTATGTAAAAAAACAACAACATCAACCCTGTAAATTTTACAACTCAAACCTTCAGAACATTTTTGAGTTTGCTGAACATAATTTAACCGCTTCATGAGCATGTTAAGGATCTGTAAAAAATGTTGAGGTGAATAAATACGCCTTCTGTCACAATATGAGAGAAGAAATGCTTTGTAGTTCTGAAACTAATACATATCAAATGCACATTTTTTATAGTAAATAATGACCAAACAC